>NW_026857866.1:0-501117 GCF_026571515.1 Ruditapes philippinarum | reverse complement strand
TACAACTAGACAAAAATACAGTGTGTCCTGGCTAGCCGTACATGACATGGTATGGCTAAAAATTTTGGCTAACCATACAGGCCCATGCGGCTAGCCACCTCTATGTAACAATACACAATATCCAGGCTTAATGTAAATAAGACCTGGCCTATCTTACAACATAATAAAAATATAATAAATTTATGACTCAACTCAAAGAGTAAAATTAGAATTAAGACCAATCCTATCAAATTATATTTTTCATTTGTTTGGTTTACCTAATCTTTCTTTATTCCATAATTTCCTGTCAAACCCATTACATGATCATACACATCCAATTACAGTGAAATAAAATCAGTTCTTGAAATTCTAACCATTCAAAAGGCCTTTTCTATGGTAAATATGTAATCCATACCCACCACCACCCATCTTCCGTGTTAAAACTTATAAACAAAAAGAATTGCCTTTCTTTCGCATAATATTTCACCACGAGCAATAAAAAGCTACCCGTATATAAAGCAATTACTCAATTTACTTCCAGATCTCTTGTTTTAAAATATGTCATATTTTTTTCCGATTTCTTACCTGCAAAATTTTATTCCAATTTATTTTATATCGACCGTCCATTTTAGTGTACGAAATTGTTCGAACGAATTTATAAAAATACAATATCCACGCAGTGATCTCCCCTTGCTTGTTGGACAATTTAGAATTTGTCAAAATTGGCACACCGCAATTTAAATAAATTTAGTAGTATATACAGACTTTTTACGAATAGTTTTTGGCCCCATAGTTTTTCGGCGGGGGGGGGGGGGGCTGAGATAGGGGCCATGAGTCCATTTTTGTATCTTATGACATAAAAACCAAATCTCCCCCACTTCATCTGGATCCCGCGCATTCCAATCTACGGATAGTAACATTTTCTAAAAAATAAAAAAAAAAATTGTATTAAATAATGTTCAGTTTCTACTGTACGCGTGCAACCCCTCCCACCTTTCTCGAGTTATTTCCCTTGAACTACTTATATTAGTCACCAAGTTCTCGGCTCGTGTACAGCGCATGATTTCTTAATTTGACCATTTAACTAAATTATGGTATTTTGGTTCTTTTTTTCCCCCAAATATGCATGTATTCAAAATTACTTTGGGCACGGATTAATTAATTCGTGCTTTCGGAATGTAATGTATTACACTGCATTAAAATTCATTTTGGCCGCCAGGAACATACAAATGTACATGTATATGTAGCTGAGTCTTTGGAATGTTTGCCGTCATGATCTCTTTATCTCTTGTAATAATTACAGTAAACTTTTATTAAGTAATTTGATAAATACGCGGTTTTATTCCGATATTAAACTGTCTTATTATATGTTGTACAAACAATGTTTCAAATTGCTTTGTTGTCGAAGATATGAGACCTGCATAACATGTCTGAAACGTTTGTAATTGCCACAATAACATCTGCTTTTTCCATTTTGTTGGTGAGACCTGTATCGCCCTTCGTTTTTAAACCAATAAAACCCACAACATAATATTTTGGAATTGAAATTAATCACAAGTATTAAATAGCAAAAAGAATCGGAGATAAGTTTTCCGTCTGAATGTTTAACGGGACTCCAGGACATGACAGTACCCTAGAATTTTGTACCATTTGATGGAGGTCTGAACCAGTAACTTTTGTGCAAATTTTCAGATCATTCTCTCACCATGTTTTTCCAGAATAATTATTTTAACCCAAAAATGAAAAGCGTTTCACCGTTTTTCACACATTCACGCTAAGAATGGCACTTATACTTACGATTTAGTTTATTTTTTATTACCATTTGCAGATATTTCCATGGTAAGTGCTTCACTTGATCTATGTAAAAAGAATTATTATGTCTGTCTGTCAATACGTGTGTGTGTTTCTCTCTCAGTTCTTTGTCAATATGGTCGCTATACCAGCAGGACTGCACATCACGATTGTTTTGAGTGACGGAATACTTTATCAAGCCAGCGCTCCCATTTGTAGTTGTAACACCACATTATAATCAATATCACTTGGAACTATTTTATTTAGAATTAAACTGCATCACTTGTACACACATCTGATACAGATTTTTTTTACTATCTTAAATAACCAGTAAAAAACTTTTTTCATAAAATCTATAGTGCGTGCATATGTGCGCATGTCATCTTCAAGAAAACTTCCCTTTCTGTTTGGTTGAGTAAGAATAAAACGACTTAAATGAGACAAAAAGAAATATTTATTTTTTGATTACACATTCTGTTTACAAATCATATCTTTTTCCAAACAAAATCATTATCGTTGTTCAAACATTGGTAAAAACTTTTTTTTTTCAAAATCACGAACTTGTATAATTTCTTCGTCAACATGTTTTTGGTATAGATCTAAGAAATGACTAGAAATACATATAAAAATCATGACATATTGTGTTAAAAAGTGTTATAAAGTAATGCATCAAAATCAAAATCTTGAGCACAAAATTCTATACTTAAAAATATTTACAAAAATTGACTGATGAGCCATAAGAATATATAGAGGATATTGAATGAGTGTAAGTTCAATACTGAATTTATTGCACGAGTTGAATAAAATTATATTATGCGAGCCTCTGGCGAGCATAATATTATTTTATTCAACGAGTGCAATAAATTCAGTAATGAACTTACACGAATTTAATATTCTGTTTATCACATACCCAAAATAAAAGACCGTTTAAAGTAAAATAAGAGTCATTTTTCATTGACGCGCCTAAAGTATAACGCCTAACATTTAGCGCGTCTTTACTCTATGTTTGTTAATGCTAATGACGTCACGTCAAAATATATGCACGGCCGTGCAATACCATATTACGGAGTCGCAAAATCGGCACGGGTGTGTGATAAGATGATGTATTCACCGGTTAATGTCATAGTGATATGAGATTGTAGCTATTTTTTAGATCATATAATAATATAGTTAAGTGTTTGATCTAGACGTACGTACGGTGTTATCACTTAAGATAGAGGGAATCACTCTGGGATTAAAAAAAACAAGAGGGCCATGATGGCCCTAAGGTCGCTCACCTGTATATAGCCCCACACCCCCCCCGGCCCAATTTTTACCCAAGGGCTTTTATTTGTTTATTTGAACAGACTTGGTAGACACCCATAAGAAGATGTTTCATGCAAAACATCTAAGTTCTAGCTCATTAGGTTTTTTAAAAAAGAAGATATTTTAAGTTTTTACTATACACATATAGTTAAAAACAATGACACCCCTCGGGCAGGGCCAGTTTTTGACCCCTGGGCTTTTATTTGAACAAACTTTTGTAGATATTTACTTAAAGATGTTTCATGCTTAATATCTAAACTCTAGCTATTTGGGGTTTTTTCAAAGAAGAATTTTAAGTTTTTGCTATACACATATAAGGAAAATCAATGACCCCTGGGGCGGGGCAGGTTTTGACCCCAGGGCTTTTATTTGAACATACTTGGTAGACACCCATTAGAACATGTCTCATGCTAAATATCTTAGCTCTAGCTCTTTGGGTTCTTTAAAAGAAAGATTTTTAAGTTTTTACTATATGCATATAGGGAAAATCAATGACCCCCCGGGGCGGGGCCAATTTTGACCCCAGGGCTTTTATTTGAACAAACTTGGTAGACATTCACTAGAAGATGTTTTATGCCAAATATCTAAGCTCTAGCTGTGACGGTTCTTTAAAAGAAGACTTTTTAAGTTTTTACTATATGCATATAGGGCAAATCAATGACCCCCCCCCCCGGGCCGGGCCAATTTTGACCCCAGGGCTTTTATTTGAACAAACTTGGTAGACATTCACTAGAAGATGTTTCATGCCAAATATCTTAGCTCTAGCGCTTTCGGTTCTTTAAAAGAAGATTTTTTAAGTTTTTACTATATGCATATAGGAAAAATCAATGACCCCCTGGGCGCGGGCTAATTTTGACCCCAGGGCTTTTATTTTGAACAAACTTGGTAGACATTCACTAGAAGATGTTTTTATGCCAAATATCTAAGCTCTAGCTGTGACGGTTCTTTAAAAGAAGATTTTTTTAAGTTTTTTACTATATGCATATAGGGAAAATCAATGACCCCCTGGGCGGGGCAATTTTCACCCCAGGGCTTTTATTTTAACAAACTTGGTAGACATTCACTAGAAGATGTTTCATGCCAAATATCTAAGCTCTAGCTCTTAACAGTTCATTAAAAGAAGATTTTTTAAGTTTTTACTATATGCATATAGGGAAAATCAATGACCCCCTGGGCGGGGCCAATTTTGACCCCAGGGCTTTTATTTGAACAAACTTGGTAGACACTCACTAGAAGATGTTCCATGCCAAATATCTTAGCTCTAGCTCTTACTGTTCTTTAAAAGAAGATTTTTTAAGTTTTTACTATATGCATATAGGGAAAATCAATGACCCCCTGGGGCGGGGCCAATTTTGACCACAGGGCTATTATTTGAACAAACTTGGTAGACACTCATTAGAAGATGTTTCATGCCAAATATCTAAGCTCTAGCTCTTAGGGTTGTTTAAAAGAAGATATTTAAAGATTTTTCTTTCGGTTGCCATGGCAACCAGAGTTCTGCATGGAATTAAATTCTTTGAACAATTTTTAAAGGTGACCACCAAAGGAACATTCCTGTGAAGTTTGGATGAAATTGGCTCAGTGGTTTATGAGGAGATGTCATTTAAAGCAAAAGTTTACGGACGGACGGACGACGGACGGACGACGGACGGACGGACGCCGGACGAAAAGCGATCACAAAAGCTCACCCTGTCACTTTGTGACAGGTGAGCTAAAAACATATTCAACATCAATATGTCATAAATATAGCTATTCACGAAAAATAAACTAAAGAAAAGTGAATTGTCATGGTTGGAATAAAAAGACACGAGTTTGAATGAAAAGCATGAAAAATAAACAACAACAAATATTATGTCAATGAATAGTATATGTAATATTATTATTATGACCTAAATGAGTTGTGAGTGACTTACATATAACAAGTCCAAGGTCGGGTTATTAGAAAACTCTCTAAGCTCAAGTTCAAATCTCAGGTTTTTGATTGGTTTAGAAACTGCCACAGAATTGTGAAAGAACTGGGGAAACAAATTTTATAACATTAAAGGCCAAGGTCTAAGATTATAAAGAAATTATCCAAACTCAAACTCAGAACTAAGGTATATGATTGGTCAAAACTGGCACGGCACGCGCCGTTAACATTGAAAAATCATGAGACTCAGAAAGTTTTATAACCTCGAGGAATGGACTGTGTTATAAATCAAGTCTATGGCAAGTTTTACATTATCTCCAGGACTATTTTTTTAAAGTTGATGTACATGTATTATGAAATGACAGCAAATACAACATAATAGAAATACAACATTTTCTGATATTGTAGAAGCTTAGAAATTGCTGAAAAAACACAGCAAACTCCACCAAGATAGGCCATTTTTACATGTAAAATAATAAATTACATTGAAAAATTCCAATTACAATCCTCGGTAGTCCTGGCTATTTACCGTATATATACGGAATATGTACTCGTACCGTGGGTTCCGACGATTTTCTTCAATCCCAATAATTACTCTTAAAAAGCAACAACAAAAAGAAAACAAACAAGAACTGTCGGTAGGACTGCGTGCTCGACTATTCTCAGTGTTTGACAGTAAACAAGAGCCTGTATGATGTAAACTTTTCCAAACTTCAAACGGGTCATAAATCTGTCAAACAACCATGTCGATCAGAGCTGTGGAGACACTGGCCTCCTTATGCTCTGAAGTTTCAACCAAATTCTCTTTTTGTAGTTTTGGTGACGCAAAAAAAAACTTAACAAAAGTGTGATAGGAGGCTGACTCTTTAGTGAGTACAATACCTATTCTTCGAATAGTCGAACTAAAAAATTGAGCCGCGTCATGACAAAACCAACATAATTAGTTTGCGACCAGCATGGATCCAGACCAGCCTGCGCATCCGCGCAGTCTGATCAGGATCCATGCTGTTCGCTATCAGTTTCTCTACTTGTTATAGGGTTTGTACGCGAACAGCATGGATCCTGATCAGACTGCGCGGATGTGCAGGCTGGTCTGGATCCATGCTGGTTGCAAACCCATAACGTTGGTTTTGTCGTGACGCGGCTCAATTGAACTCCACATAAATACAATGTACATCAAATATATGTTTGGTAAAACAGAGTTTTTCTGACGTTTAAAATAATAGAAACAACTTGCACAGACAATCAAACGATATGTACAATAATCAAACACATGTATAAACTGACAGACATTATGAAGACAAAAATATGAGACATAATAAGAATGTTTGTAAAAAAAAAACTCACAACTTTAAGTTTTGTTTATATCAAAAAATCTTAAACTCCGCAGCAAATTATTTTAGACGCAAGCATTTTCATATTAAGATGTAATGCTAGAAATCTGGCAAAGGAAAAGAAAATAAACACTTCCACATAATTATAGTGTCATATATTATGTTCAGGTGGGAAAAAATTCTACCCTACATACAAAAAGATTGATTAAGGATAAAAAATGTTTCAATACAATACTGTTCTACATAATAAATTAATATCTTTTGAATTTAGCGGAAAACGTTTCTACATACATTATCTTTGATTCTAAAATTATCAAAAATTTATATAGTATCTATGATTCTGGATAAAAAAACACGTTTTTACACAATATCATTCTACATTCAATACCTTTAATTCTCAATGGATTCCCGGTGTAAAAATATTTTGCTGGCAATACAATTGGTTCGGCGGATGAATAAAATTACATGAAGTACATGTGCATTCAAAATCGTGCAATCGAATTTACCTGCAATATCATTGATTTAGCCGGGCAAAAAAGTCAGCATACAAAATCATTATTTCTGGCAGAAAAAAGGCAAATTTACATATAATATTTACAGCATTGATTCGGTCGGGAAAATGAGTCTACATAAAAAATAATTTATACAGACGGAAGAAAATCAAGTTAGCATACGATATCAATCATTCGGGGCGGGAAAAATGAGTCTACATTCAAAAATCATTTGCATTTATTTAGGCTCTTTTCAGGCCGAGGGAAATCGAATCTGCGTATAATATCATTGATTTAGGTGCCAAAATCGAGTATACATACAAA
Organism: Ruditapes philippinarum; assembly: GCF_026571515.1. Taxonomy (NCBI): domain Eukaryota; kingdom Metazoa; phylum Mollusca; class Bivalvia; order Venerida; family Veneridae; genus Ruditapes; species Ruditapes philippinarum. Next base: position 493,984 of record NW_026857866.1, on the reverse strand, counting down.
AATCATTTATTCAGGCGTTATTTTTTTCTTTAAAAAAATCGACTTTACATACAATTAATACCTTGATGTAGGATAAAAAATGTTTCGGTTTGTTTAAATATGGTTCTACATACCAAATTGTGACACCGACGCCGTCACCGACGCCCTGTGTGTGAGTGAGTACATATGAGCTTACGTCACGACAAAACCAAACATAATGGGTTTTGCGACCAGCATGGATCCAGACCAGCCTGCACATCCGCGCAGTCTGATCAGGATCCATGCTGTTCGCTATCAGTTTCTCTACTTGTAATAGGGTGTGTAAGCGAACAGCATGGATCCTAATCAGACTGCGCGGACGCGCAGGCTGGTCTGGATCCATGCTGGTCGCAAAACTTAATTATTATGTTGGTTTTGTCATGACGCGGCTCATATAATCTCTTCCTTTTCTTTAAAAATCACTTAAAAATTTGTTATTTAACATGTTTTATCTATAGATTTCATTTCAGTACATCAGTCAAAACCAAGGTATAACTCGCTAATTGTCAGATTTATCACATTCTACAAATACATATCTAATCATCAACAGTTCCTTTGTAAACAGGATTTTGATTGGATGTCACTGGTGTCTTGTAAATTGGATTGTCAGTCTGAAAAAACAAAAAAACAACAATAACATAATAATAATTTAGTCAACTTTGGATAATTGTTTACATGAGTGTATTTTGATCTTTAGATCAGCACTATTTATATAAGTTGTGATACACTTTATTTCAGGGCTGCGTTTCATAGAAAATCTCATGTCTGAAATCAGTCTTAAGACCAACCCTGAGATTATTTTCCGTTTCAAAGTAAATGCCCTTACTTATGACGTCTTTTAATTTCTGAATAGCAATGCTGATAGACATTTTCACATTACGAATAATAGGGTCTGTTATTGTATTTCATAACTTTTCTCAGGAGAATGAATTCATAGAGAGTCTACAGTATTTGACTAAAGATAAAATGTTTAATTAAACGGTCTTAAGTTACTCCTAAAAGTTGGTTTCATGTCTTAGGCCTTAGAATACACGTAGGACTTTCTATGACACGCAGCCCTGGATTTGCTCTGTTTCATCGCTAACTTCACCTTGCTCCATTTGGGATCCTGTATCTCGTGTTCAAATTTTGCATACTCAATTTTATCGTAGAAAGAGGTGAGAATCTTCCAGATGATCAACAGTAAAAGTCCGACCCCAATGATACCTCCCAGGACAGGCAACGCTATCAGAAGTGGGTCCGGGGGACTCACACAAACTAAAAAATAAATATATAAAACGTATGGTGGCTGAGTTGTGCCATTTCGTGTCCTCGTGTCTTCGCTCCTCCAGAATCGAAGACGAAGACACGGAATGGCAGAAATCAGCCACCATTAAAGCGTCTTACAACATTACAAGATCAACGCATTTTTCAAATGAGATAAATATAAGGAATCAAATTCGACATTTTTCTATTTCAATTCTGCGACTTTAATGAACATATTTATCGAGAAATGTCACAGACGCCAACATACATCGTTTTACGACGATTATAAGACTTTTTCTGGTCATATCTCAATCGGGGGTCGGTTCACCAGATCGACTTTCCTGGATAACTAACCAGTGATTATCAATTTCTCCGCAAGTGACCAACAACTCATCCCATATCATAATTTCTGATACAGCGATGAAAGACAAATAACAAATGACCATAAGACAGTATGAACATCAGTTGTAACGTCATAAACGCTTGTTAAATATGTAGTCTATGAACTTATATTACAAAGCAACGTTGTATGTGGAAATATTGAAACAATTAATCAGTACGAAACAATCAGTTTTAAATAACCAGTATAAAAACAATCAGTATGAAACAATCAGTTTTAAATAATCAGTATAAAAACAATCAGTATGAAACAATCAGTTTTAAATAACCAGTATAAAAACAACCAGTATGAAACAATCAGTTTAAAATAACCAGTATAAAAACAATCAGTATGAAACACAATCACTATGAAATAATCGGTATGAAACAATAAGAAACAATCAGTATGAAACAATCAGTATAAAACAATCAGTATAAAACAATCAGTATGAAACAATCAGTATAAAACAATCAGTATAAAACAATCAGTATGAAACAATCAGTATAAAACAATCAATACGAAACAATCAGTATAAAACAATCAGTATAAAACAATCAGTATAAAATAATCAGTATAAAACAATCAGTATAAAATAATCAGTATAAAACAATCAGTATGAACTTACGTTTATTTTTGGCACGATGTAGATGTATTGTATCATTCTCACAGAGTATGAGGTAACTGATCTGACACTTGTCTTTATCAAACATTCCACATGGCTGCACACCTACAATAAATAATTATATAATACATCAAACACTATGTTTCAGTCGCGGTTCAAACACCGCTACATTATTTGTGATATACTCGTATATAAGTGGTTAATTTACATATACAATGTATACATGTATATAACACAGCATTCAGTTCGTGTAAGATGCTACACATATTTACAATGGTAACAGTATGTCGACAATTCAAACTTTTTATCTAAGAAATATTGTATTTAAATCGTCTTGAATTAGTAACCGGGGGCCCCGACAGTGGTCAGTGTGATGATAGTTCATAATTGTTATGATAATAAAAATACTGTTGTCACAAAGCTATTATACTTCTCTGAAACTTTGCCACCTCGGTAACGTTTAAGGCTGCACATTGCTCGGAGCATTTGGTGTAAGTTGCGTTGTCAACACGCCTGTTTTCATCTAGACAAGTAATGCAGCTTTTCTGAATCTCGTTTCCACACTTCAGACAATTATCGCACCGCTATACAATGCAAATTAAATGACTTAATAAAAAGAAGTGTTGGCGTGTTAAAACATTTGTAACCAAAATTCTTTTTAACTGCAATTTTAAAAACAATGCATTTAACAAAAAGAGTACGCGAAACAACATACTGCAATATACTACCCACACGTGAAAAACGTGAAAACCTCCTAACACCACCACCACCATTTAGTTAGGTGTGTAATTTTATTTTAAGCGTTTCAGACTTTGTCTAGACATTAACAAACTTATATGTAGCAGTTCTTGGAATATCAGTCTAAAATGTATCACAACGGGGCGACTACTTACCGGGCAATCTTCACAGAATGTTCCGTTATAGCCCAGTCTACAATTACATATCCCGCAATTACACTTTCCATTTCCGCTACATTGTCTCTGTTATAAGTATGATAAAACATTTTAAAGTATAATATACATGTATAATGATTTTTGGTGATAATTCTTGAAGTAAAAATATGTTTCCAAACTAAATTAAATATCCATGGAAATTTCAATAAAAATATTTTTTACTAACAGAAAAAAAAAGTGTTGTTGTTTTATTTCCTATCAGAAATCGACTTTAAGCTTTTCTGCTCTGCCGGGTATAGAGGTTTGAAGCCAATATATTCCATCACGTGGCTAAAATAAAAGGACGAGGCATTTATACTGAACAAAGAGCAATATGATTAGATAGGAAGCAGTACCTTCTATTTTCTAGAGTTTTCTATAAAATTATGGAGCTTGATATTACTACTTTTGTAAAATACAAAATATAGAATAACATTGACATATGAGCCGCGTCACGACAAAACCAACATAGTGCGTTTGCGACCAGCATGGATCCAGACCAGCCTGCGCATCCACGCAGTCTGATCAGGATCCATGCTGTTCGCTTACAAACCCTATAACAAGTGGAGAAACTGATAGCGATCTGCATGGATCCTGATCAGACTGCGCGGACGCGCAGGCTGGTCTGGATCCATGCTGGTCGCAAACCCATTATGTTGGTTTTGTCATGACGCGGCTCATATATGATTGCCATGCAAAATTATTATCATCTCCGAGAATAAGGTCATAGTTATATACATGGAATTGTTTAAATTGGTCAAAGACATGCCTTATCATTTGGTGCTACGCATTTCTCATTTGATGGACATTCGCAGAATTCGCCATGAAATTTATCATTGCAGTTGCACGTCCCGCATTCACAAGTCCCTTGGTCCTTGCCTTAAATATAATAAATTAAACAAAAGATTTAATTACTGCCAATATGTAAGCTATCTTTTATAAACCTTTTTAAATTGTTTAGCAATGAATTCATGCATTAGTTAGTGGCTTTTAAGCCAATAAGCTTCCATTTTATTTTCAAACAAGCATATTTGAAGCTTTCGTTTTTATTTGAAGACTTATACATTTTAACAAAACAAGTCCAATTTTCTAAGCTACTTTGGAAATATATAACAATACGTAAAAACGTAGATCTATATCTTTTATGACATGAAAATGTGAATAAAATGATATATAAGAAAGTTTTTTTGTTCATACTTGTGCATTTTTCTGCACTTCCTGGTCCTATACATTTTGTGTTATCACATTCACAGAACTTTCCCTCGTAATCTTTAGGGCAGATACACTGGCCACATTTACACGTGCCGCGGTCCTCACACAGGGACTCGCTTTCATTATTTCTACAAACAGATGGATTCAAAAATGTGATGACGTAACTCTACAAAACTCGCCTATACGTGATGCCGTGATTTATGGGATTGAGTTTTGCAGTCATTTTGTTTAGTACATCACGCCCTACAAATACAAGCTCAGCAGTGTCAAGACTTCCGGAAAAAAGGCGGTTGCGCTTTTTTTGTACAACAAGGAAGATGTTTGGAGGTTTTCATTCAAATTACGATCTCTATTAAAAACGGAGAATGTCATGAGATAATCACATGAATTTCAAAATATTATAGCGCAATTTCATATTTAAAAGCGCAAGAGTATTTTACAAATTCCGCCTTTCCTCCAATGAAGAGCTTCAACTAAACAGTAAGCTTCACATCGTTGGCAATCTCTCAGTCGAACTTCGGTTAACACGTAATGGTAGTTTTATTGGATATTTCTAAAATGAAAATTGACGAAAAGTTTTACTACTCCTGCAGACAAATTTGTAAAAACCTCAGATAGCGCTTTAGTGAAGTTTCGTAATAATATTATATGATATTCACGAGGCAAAAGCATTTCGATAAAATTCTTCGGATTTTAACATAGAGATCGTGTAATGTTAAAGAATGATTACAAAACCTCGACACCTTGCTGTGCAAATATTAGCGCTACAGTTGGATCCCGGAAGTCACTCAAAAAGATGTGTTTGCTGGGCGTGTACATGTATATATATATTACGCCCCCCCCCCCAAAAAAAAAACAAACAAACAAAAAACAACAACAACAAAAAAAACAAAAACAAACAAAAAACAAACAAAAAACCGTGCAACATAACTTGGATCTTAACCAAGAGTAAAAAAGTTACATACTATTTTACAGGTTTTTGAAATATTGAAATTAAACCATATAAATCGACATGTCGTGCATCGAAGTTTCTATATTTAATTTAATTAGTTAAGCATACACATATAAATAGAAATCAAACCATGTATAACTGCATGTATAACACACAATTCAAACACTCAAGTTTTTCATCAGACTACCGGAAAAAAGTACTTTAGAGTTTCAAATTATTTTTTGTCCATTATGTAGAATTGCAGTATTTCAAATGAATCATAAAACATTTACTTTGGTAAATCGACTATATTTAATAAGTCTGGTAAATCGACAGTTTTATAAAAAAAAATTACTGGAGAAGAACTTCATAAGATTTTATATCTTTCGTTCTAATCCATTTCAACATTGTATATATTGAATGAATGTATATTATGTACTGTATCTGATTATAAATAAAATATGTTTAACCTAAAAAATAACTTCAAACACTAAATTGGTTAGTGTTTATTAGTAAGAATTTACTAAATTAAATTGGTCAAGAATGGCTGCGCCGTTCCTGACTATAGACTATAGTTTTTAATTTTGTAAATGCTTAGTAATAAACACTGACCTGTACATATTGATTATACTTATTCCGCAAGTTAAAACATGAGCTATTATAAATTAAAACAATAAATAACATTTATTTTTTTGGGAAACACTAAAAATGTCGTACTGTTTACTACAAGGAAAAACAGACAATAGCGCATAGTTTTTTAACACGGACAAGTGTTGAGTCTATGTGCAATATAAAAGAAGCTCACTTTTTACAGTTGACTTCTTGAGTGCTGAGATCAGAGGAGGTGTCATCATTATCACACTGGCAAAACTCCCCGCTCCTTCCAGGTTTACACTTGCATACCCCGCATATATATGTTCCATTTTTGTTTGAACACTGTTCATCTAATTTCTATAACAAATCAACAATAGTGATGACATTAGAGTTAGATTCAATTATTCCATAAGGCTATTTGCCAATGATGGAACTACAAGCAAATACATACATACATGTACAATAGATAGGGAGCAACATATTTTAGTCACGTACATCATTATTAGCAAATATGGAATGTATATTTCACGTTTTTGAATTACATTTAGTTAGAACACTTAATTATGTAATGTATTTGATTTGTATTAGATATCTAATGTCTCTTCAATATCAACTTGGTGTGGCCGAGTGGTTAACGCGTCGTACTAGTAATCTAAGGATTGCTGACCGCGTGGGTTCAAACCCTGTCAGGGCCAAGCTGTTGTTTCCTTGAGCAAGAAACTTTACAGTCATTTCTTAGTACTGGTTGGTTCCAGAAACGGATTCGAGAGTGTTTCAATAAGCTTATAGCTTCCAACACAATCGAACTTAAATAAATTTGTATAAACTAAACTAATCAGATAATAAATGTATATTAGAACCTTTGTTGGCAAAACTCCCCGCTCCTCTAATTTAAAATAATATTATGTAAATAAATTCCAACAAGATCTGTTTAAGACAAAGTTAACAACGGTTCTTACTCCAATAAAATTAAACTATACCATTTAACATCAGTACTCATTCAAATATAATCTTACATCGTTTAACATCAGTACTCACTCAAATAAAATCGCACTTTACCGTTTAACATCAGTACTCACTCAAATTAAATCTTACTATACCGTTTAACATCATGACTCACTCAAATAAAATTTTGCACGGTTTAATATCAAAACTCACGTATTTAAAATCTTACTTTACCATTTAACATCTGTACTCGCTCAAAAAATCGTATTACTCCGATTAACATTAGTACTAACTCAAATAAATTCACACTTTACCGTTTAAAATTAGTACTCACTCAAACAAAATCACACTTTACCGTTTTACATCAGTTCTCACACACATAAAATCGCACTTTACCATTTAACATCAGTAGTAACTCAAAAAAATCGTACAATATCGTTTAACATCAGTACTCACTAAGAAATATCGCAATTAACCGTTTAACATCAGTACTCACTAAAAAAAACGCACTTTACCGTTTAACATCAGTACTCACTCAAATATAATCGCACTTTACCGTTTAACATTAGTACTTACTCAAATAAAATCATTTATTACATGCTTTTCGGTGGTTTATAGAAATATATCAGTGAAATAAAAACTGATAATTCACTGTTTTAAACAGTGAAATTATCAATTTGATAATTTCACTGTTTTGAATATTTGAGCCCGGTACGTTGTTTCAGTGAAATACAAGCGTTCACAATAATGGAAACCAACTTAATGACGTGACGTCGTAAATGACGTCACGTTGTATTATTATTTGGCGCCCTTTTCATTTAGTACTATGCTTAAATGTCTTTTTAAACGTTTCTTTGCATATAATAAAAAGAAAATTTGTTTTGTTTAGTGTAAGATCGAAATATATTTCACCTTGTGAACACCAAAAGTTCATATTTCACTCGTGGCTGCGCCACTCGTGAAATATACCTTTTGGTGCTCACTCGGTGAAATATATTTCGATCTTACACTGAACTAAACAAATATCCTCTATATCATTCCATTGAACAACGGTAACAGAACTATGCCGTTTTTGAATTATTACCTCGGAAGATTTGCATTTACAATCACAGATGAAGTCCACTTCTACGAGCAGAGCCTCTTGAAGCCCAGAAGGTACAAGTCTAAATTGTTTTCGTGTGCTCCCATCTTTGGGACATTCATTTGCTACTATAGACACGTTTATGTACACCTATAAATAGTGAGTAATGGAGATTTATATGATCAAAACGTCAAATATTGGATGGGTAACAAACATTTAACTTTTAATCATTTATTAAAATTTGCCCAAAGACAATTTCTTTTTGCGATCGTTTGCACTCCTCATGTAACTCAAATATATGTATATAATTATTTTAGTCATCTATAAGTATCTTAAAAATAAATTAAGATAATATAAGCTGCTCTTTGTTAGTTCGTGGATGAACATCTTGTTTAAGTTCGATATGGTATAGATCTTTAAATCTATTACTTGTATTCGGATACTGGCGGAAATTGAAATAGCTGATATGTTGCTATTGTTTGCAGGCACAATTCGACCAATCAGAAGTTCTTACTTTCCCGCCATTTGTAAAATTAAATTATCTTTAAAGACTGCAAAAAGCTTTCCTGCATGCTTCTTTTTTAAGAAGCAAACTTGTATTTGGATTTCAAAATCGGCGCTTTCGTGAGATTCTATCCTCTAGTCAATTTCACGATCGCTTTAACAATTGTATTATCATAATTTTACGCATTATTCATTCCACTTACCTCTTTCCCGATTTCTAGATCAACACACTTTATAGACCCTTCTTTCAAATTGAATGTACTTTTAACTCGCCTGAAAAATAAGGTATAAACAATTTTGGTCAAATGATCAACAGGAACAATATAAAATCTTGTGTAATGGAGTTAAGCAGGAAACAATACTACAAGCGTTTCATGACGCGAAAGATAAATGAGACGCGTCACGACAAAACTAACATAGTGCGTTTGCGACCAGCATGGATCCAGACCTGCCTGCGCATCCACGCAGTCTGATCAGGATCCATGTTGCTCGCTTACAAACCCTATAACAAGTAGAGAAACTGATAGCGAACAGCATGGATCCTGATCAGACTGCGCGGATGCGCAGGCTGGTCTGGATCCATGCTGGTCACAAACCCATTATGTTGGTTTTGTCGTGACGCGGCTCAAATTTCGAACTATGATGTTATATTAAATAGCAATAGGACAGAATGATATCATCCTTTTAATTAATAAGGATTTGCAAAAGCAAAATCATGAAAACATACAAGATAAAATATGTAAAAGACATCTTTGCAGCGTTCACATGTTTTGACCCATGCGTGTGTGTTTGTGGATTTGATAGAAACGAGGGTAGTAAAATTTACGTACATTTTTTATATATAATTTATTACACAGTTTAAGGATAAATAATGAATAAAAATAATAATAATTGCGAACTATTAATAGTTTCTGGCATATTCAAGAATGCAATATCTTTTATGAGTGGAACACATCTGATTTTTGGGAACTTTCAAATATTATAATATTGAATGGTAAAGAAAAATGCAAAACGGACTTATTCGAAGTCATCGCCAGATTCAGTTTTTTGTTGCCGATAAACGTTCTTCTACAGCGAAATGGTACAAACAAGTCATGCCTCGAACCTCAGAGTCAAAGCGCAAACCAGGCCCGGGGTTTTGTGCTCCCACCAACTGCATGTATGATAAGCAATGTTATATGAGTGAGCCAAATAATAATTTAACAACCTAAAACCAGATCTTTATCAACTTTTTTTCAACAAAGTTAATATAGATCTATGATAAAATTTATTATGGCCATAAAAGTATAATACCGTATTTATTGAAGATGTAATTGAACGCAAGCATGAGGAAACAACCCTTAACGTCACTTTCTTTGTTTTAATTGACATATTGAATTCTTAAAGAAAGTCAATTATATAGCTCTTGAAATAAATAAATAAATATAAAAACAAGATTGCATTTGAGAAAAATGCTATGCCACCGCATTAATACAACACTAAATAGTAGTGTAGGAACAGATTTTTTTTGTTTCTTTACAATTTTGAAGATTGTCATAAAGCATAGATCCCTGACCTATCTTATTCTTATTATCAGATAAGTGGTTAAATCTAATGTTAACTCAATAAAAGATCAGAGTAGGAATATATCAATGCACTCGAGTCTAGTGAATTTGGTGGTGAAGCCTATTTCACACAGCCTAAATTTCATGACTACATCAAAAGGACAACACAGTAAGACACTTTGTCAAAATCTAGGTCAGCTGAAATCAAAGTTCACTTTACATCTTAATCTGTGCACAGGGTTCAAATTTCATAGCTGTACATCAAAGGACAAGAAAGTAGGTCACATCAACAAAATCTAGGTCACCTGATATCAAAGTTCAATTTTACAACTAAAACTGTGCACATGGTCAAAATTTCATTGCTGTACATCAAAGGAGAAGAAAGTAGGTCACTGTCCCCTTGGGCAAGGCAAAATTTTGGACCCAAGGGTTTAATTCAAAACAATCTTGATACAGGTCCACCAAACAACATTTCAAGTCAAATATCTAAGCTGTAGCTTTCTCCCATTCAGAAAACATTTGTTTTATTTTCTGTTTTTACTATGTGTACATAATGAGAATCACTGCCCCCGGGCAGGGCCAATTTTGACACCAGGGGAAAAATTTGAACAACTTTAGTAGAGGACCTATAGATGATATTATAAATCAAACATCAAAGCTCTATCCCTTGTTCCTTCAGACAAAAATATTTTTTTATTTTTTTACTATGTGTACATAGTGAAAATCAATGACCCCTGGGGGTGGGGCCAATTTTGACCCCAGGGCTATAATTTGTACAATCTTGCTAGAGGTTCCTTACACAGTGTTTCATGCAAAATATCTTAACTCTAGCCTTTGTAAATTGAGAGAAAATGATTTTTTTTTAATTTTTTACTATATACATATAAGGAAAACCTATGGCCCCCGGGGCGGGGCTAATTTTGACACTAGAAGCAAAATTTGAACAACTTTGGTAGAGTTCCTATAGATGATATCATTTAACAAATATTAAAGCTCTAAGCCTTGTACCTTCAGACAATAAGATTTTTTACTATATATATATAATTATATTTAAAATCAATGACCCCTGGGGCGGGGGCAATTTTGACACCAGGGCTATAATTCAACAACAATCTTGCTAGAAGTTCACTTCACAATGTTTCATGCAAAATATCTAACCTCTAGCATTTGTCAATTGCTAGAAGAAATTTTTTTAAAGTTTTTACTATAAGTTTTTACTATATACATATAAGGAAAACCAATGACCCCCGGGCGGGGCCGATTTTGACCCCAGGGCTATAATTTGAACAATCTTGGTAAGGGTCTACCAGACAATGCCTTATGCAAAATATCTAAGCTCTAGGCCTTTTGGGTCTTTACAAGAAGGTATTTTAAGTTTTTACTATATGTACATATAGTGAAAATCAATGACACTCGGGGCGGGACCGATTTTGACCCCAGGGCTATAATTTGAACAATCTTGGTAAGGGTCTACCAGACAATGCCTTATGCAAAATATCTAAGCTCTAGGCCTTTTGGGTCTTTACAAGAAGGTATTTTAAGTTTTTACTATATGTACATATAGTGAAAATCAATGACCCCAGGGGCAGGGGCAATTTTGACCCTAGGGCTATAATTTGAACAATCTTGGTAGAGGTCTACCAGACTATGCCTTATGCAAAATATCTAAGCTCTAGACCTTTTCAGTCTTTACAAGAAGGTATTTTAAGTTTTTACTATATGTACATATAGTGAAAATCAATGACCCCCGGGGCGGGGCCGATTTTGACCCCAGGGCTATAATTTGAACAATCTTGGTAGAGGTCTACCAGACAATGCCTTATGCAAAATATCTAAGCTCTAGGCCTTTTGGGTCTTTATAAGAAGATTTTTTAAATTTATTCTTTAAATTCTTTTTGGTTGCCATGGCAACCAGATTTCTGCATGGAATGAAATTCTTTGAACAACTTTGGAACCCCTTCACCCAAGGATCAATCCTGCCAAGTTTGGTTGAAATTGGACTAGTGGTTTTTCACAAGAAGATTTTTTAAGTTCACTATATAATCTATATAACACACACACACACACAAACAAACAAACAAACACACACACACACACACACACACACAGGTGAATCGCTATATGCCACCGCATCGCAGATGCTGCGGTGGCATAAAAACATTTGAAATTTGCTTATTGCTACCTATTCATATTTATCTTTAACATTTCAAGGGTAATTCACTTTTCTATTTTTAACGTAAATGACAAGGTTAACGTCTTTTGACGTCATTTGTAAACTGACGTTAAAGGTCGTTTTCTCGTGCTGCCGTTCGTATATTACTGATTATTGCAGTTTGTCTCAGCAATGACGTCAATTTCGTCAGGAAGATCTTCTGCATGGATTTCTACCTTTTTACTTAATTTCTGTAATATGAAAACAAACTTTTGAGGTGTTATTCTTGTTGATGTATTGGAAAGGGTCAGTCACGTGGATATCATTATAGTCACGTGACGTCATTTCAGTATAACTTGAGGCCTCTTTTGTTACAGGCACCGATTTTAAACAGAAGTAGAAGCACGGACCTTCAACAAACTAGTTGAATGGACTTTCATACAAGATCGAAACCGTCAATAACATTAGTTTGTTTTAAACATATTCGTCTAAGCGTAATAACGTCTTGCAAACAACCACTTGTGACAACCACTCAGGGTAATAAAAAGCTCGACTTGATAGGGAGAGGTCTTTGAAAACTATCCAATAAAATGGTGAAAAGTTAACTATGTTGGGGAATAGGACATAAGTAAGATAATATCTAAAAATACCATATTCTAAAACAGTAGGGCGGTATAAAAATTGAACCAAAAAGTCGAAAAAAGGGGTGCAATTTTGTTTATACCTATGACAGAGTTATAGGTCTTGTCTGGAATTTAAGACGATAGTTACTATTCAAAGTAATACCTACCAGGTTGAAATATAAAAATAGAATATAGATTTAAATAAAACGAAGTTTTAAGTAAAAAAATGTCCTAAACAGAGTTATTTCCCGCAGTCTGAAGATTGGGATGATGGATGAAGTAAAAGTTTAAAGGGAATAGGAAAGGAGTAGGATGGTACGAAAAAACCTAACCGGAAGTCGATATGTACATGTAGTAAATACATGTACAATGTAATTTTGGTAAAGTCCCTGAGATTATGTGCTCGTGCAAGAAAGTTTTAAAGCAATATGTCAGTAGACATAGAAAAAAGAGAAAAATATTACGCCGACACCGTAAGCCGACATCGTAACAAACAAACATATGATAAATACTGAAGAAAGACAACAAAACACCTATTTTAAAAAAGCAAAATTATTCTGAAACATCCGTGCATAAGTTTACATACTTCAAAGAACTCTTTTATACGCCGTACAATATGTTTGGTTCCCTCTGTACTCATAGTCTCCGTGGATGACTGGCTCCCGATCATGTCTGTTAGTCCTTCATACATCTTTTTATCTGTCTCCTCCACAAGAAAGAATGAGTTGATATTATTATCTGCCAGAACCTTTCTTAACTGCCCGTATGATGGATAATCCTGATATAAATATCATTAAAGTTATAAAATCTGTTACATGGTGCCAAAAGTAACAAAAAAAAATGTAGTTTAGACGAAAATGTTAAAAACAAAGTAACAAAAAATTTGTAGTTTAGACGAAAATGTTAAAAACAAAGTAACAAAAAATTTGTAGTTTAGACGAAAATGTTAAAAACAAAGTAACAAAAAATTTGTAGTTTAGACGAAAATGTTAAAAACAAAGTAACAAAAAATTTGTAGTTTAGACGAAAATGTTAGAAACAAGTTTCTTACGGAACAGATGCAGCATTTATGATATTGTAACCATTTATGATAACAATAATAATTTATGAAAAGTTATTTATACTTTTTTTAAAATTTGTTCTCTTTAAGTATTCAAAAATTAACCAAACCGATCGAAAAATAAATCAATACCAACTACGAAAGACCGTCGATGGAGACATTATTTTTTTTGCGTTAGTTAAGTCACCAATACAACTTCACTTTTTCATCTTTCAATATTATACTTCTCAAATTTTGGAATATAACTTCACGAATTCATGCCTTTTGAACTTCATGAATTCACGATTTAAACTTCATTAATTCTTTCTTCGTAAAGTAAGCTTTTGTATGTTCATAATAATTAAACAATTTTGCGTTCTTTTTTTACATTCCTAAAATTTTGGTGAAATTTGATACAAACATCTGTAACTTTAATGAATAAACAAATCAGTGTATTCTTACTTGAATATAATTATCCTTTAGAATAAAAGTCAATTTTTCTTAGTTTTGCTATACTTGTCCAAGAGGCCGTGCATGCATGCATTATACTAGGAAGGCGGGGCTTTCTTCAAATGACAGCAGCATGCTACAGGTCACGTGAACATTAAACGTGAGGTTCGTAACTTAAATTCAGTAAACTGAATTTATGAAGTTTTATTCTTGAAGTAAAAAATATTAATTCCTATAATTGAAATATTGCGGATCAAAACGTGTTTCGTGAATTCATAAGGTTAAGATATCTTCACCGGTGCAATGTTAATTAATATAAGCTATGTAATTAAAAATATTTTAAATGCAGTAACTTTATACATTGTATATATACTGTTCTTTTAAAGATTGTCATTAAAATAAAAGGTGTGCCTAAAAGTCATGAAAATGGTGATCATCCGCAAAAAAAGAAATTAAGGGATACATAAAGCACAACATATGTGAAATTTTTATCATCTGAGCTAGATAAAAAATGTTCACAGTGCCTAGTGACGTGACTTTTTGTGATATGAAAAACCAATCTTCATTTCCATTATCTTCTTAATATTTAATCATTTATGAGATAAAGTATAGATCCCGCTCATTATATCGAGTAACCCATAAAAATAAAGTTGTTTTTTAGGAAAAAAGTCAGTATTTTTCTCATAAAGTCGGAACAAGTAGAAATTCATATAAAACACTACTTTTTCCTTTTAACATTAACATTAACAAGTATTGATAAATCGATAGAATAAGCGGACACTTTATCGTATAAAAAATGATGAAATATTAAAAAAAAAATGAAATGAAATACTATATGGACCGTATTATGTACTTATTTTTTGCCCTACACAGATTACAAAAAGTCACATGGTATACCATGATGATAGTAAGCTTACATATATCGCCGCATGTGTATAAATAAATTGCTCCTTGCTTCCGTTGTAGGGCGCCATGTGACACAAACCATCCTGAGGCCTGTCAATCCCAGCAAGCTTATAAATAATAATAAATAAAATAAATTATAATATACTTCTGTTAAATTAAAATCATCTTACTATTTACGTAATTGTGGTTGATTTAAACATTTCTTTTTATCAAATGGTCATTACATTTGTAAAGTAAAATTGGGTATAACTCAATATGTCGTATGAATATTATAGTGTTTTACCTTTCCATCACCGGCGAAGTGAAACCCACTGTCGGACATGTACACTAACACACGTCTGGAGTGGTCCCTCCAACCCACAATGTCCTGTAACGGTAAAGTATAGGTAACGAGCAAATTATTTGAATTAATTTTCCCGCCGAATAATTTTAATTATGACAATGCTAAGTATTTTTTACATTTTAAGTATATCTTATCTGGAATAGCACGACCAACTGTAGCTATTTTAAGCGTTATCTTTGCTCTTTCTTATATACTAGCATCTAACATACGTGGTAAACAATATGTAAATCTCTTAAACCCCATCAGTCTACAGTCCTAAGATATGGTTTGGACGTTAGTGCCCCCTATTCATTTTCAGGTCTTTCGGTCAAAGGTCAAGATTACAGTGGCCTTGACCATGCCAGACTCGCAATTATACTGAACGTAATACCATTTTGTATTTGGATCCAGTGGCAGTCTTGTTAAAGAATAAATATGTGTGAATTGCTAGCTCGATATTTGCAACTTTCTTACCGGACACACCGCAGCTTGTAGTACGGCATCTAGCCCTCCTTCCATTGGGTCAAAGTTTGCTGATGTCTGAGCAGTCCTAATGGTTTCCTGAAAAATATAATAAACGATCTCTCTGAAAGTATATATGATAGAGTTGAGAGGTTCATTATCCCCTTAATCAGTAAATGACACATAGGTTAAATGTTAAGGTATTTCAAAGGCTCAGAATGAGAAAAACATTGAAATGACATGGCTCAACTAGGAAAAGGAGCAGCTATTTTACATAGAACAGGAACCAGCTCTTAAAAACAATTAAAACAAGAGTGAAAACATTTGAAATAACAAGACCTCAACATGTTTATGTATACATGAAAATGTATATGTATTATTCTTTCTAGTATTTAGTTTTTCGAAAATGGAATGTGCGTACGAATACCTTAATTTATGGACTTAGGTTTTGACACATCACATATGATAAGATTTTGAATTTGTTTGTATCATTTCGAGCCTCTATGCGTTCTATTTCCTATATACACATAGAAAAAAGGTTACTGTTGTGCTTTGAATAAGATAGGTAACACTTATCAGTTGCAATAAAGCAGACATGTTTAGGCATAATTTATAGTCGGATGAAATGTTTGTGGTTTTCTCTGTATGTGATTTTATAAATAATCAAAAGAAGCGCACTGCGATCACTGTATTAAAATTTACGTTAATCGGTTAGGTAAATGTAACTTTAACTTTGTAGTTTTGTGTTTTAGTCACAGTAAATCAGGAGATAGGCATCGACTTTTCTTAAGTACAGGTGAGATTTATATACATATAACTAGGGTTTAATCATTAACATAATGTTCGAATAAAAACATCATGAAATTTAAAAGTTTAACACTTGCATAAAATTATATTCACATAATTATTCTTCCTTCTCGTGAGATGGAAGAACTATGTTTGTTGAATTTCACGTACAAGTGACGATATTAAACTTCACCTAGAAATCCAAAGCATTCAGAATGTACTAGTATATGGAGCGCGCCATTTTGTTCTATGGACAGCGCCATTTTGGTATCAGGACGTTTTACTTTTGGTTTAGAGCTAGCAGAAATTAAACACCGCATCCAGGTCCAATACAAGTCCGACTTTAATATGGACAGGATAAATATATTTAGTACAAGGGTTACGTATTTCTATCTAATTAAAAGACTCGTTGTTAACAATTGCAATTCTCCCCTTATTTTATTTACATGTAATTCATTTTAATATTTTAATATATTCTTCAGGTCGAGCTTCATCAAAAGAAGTATAAAAATGCAGAGTGATTTAAGTTACGCTAGCGCTCCGAAATTGAAACACTATGTCTATAAAACACATATGGAAATGATTCACCACTGGGCGCATCTATTTCCCGATAAAGAGGCTTTTGTGGAATATGATGAAAATGGAAAAAGGGATTTCATAACTTGCCAACAGCTGCTAATAAAGAGTCGGAGCTTCGGATGGTATGTAACCGGCCTTGGAATTAAAAAAGGGGATACCGTAGCTATCTGCATGAAAAACTCTTTAAATATGCTCGTTTCGTTGTTTGGTGTTCAGTTTGCTGGAGGTATACCAATATCAATCATTCAAAGTAGAGCCGACGGAAGTGACGTAATCAATACTGTTCGCGACAACAAGTCGAAACTTTTGATTATGGACATGAAAGAAGGGGACCAAAGCTGGGCGTTGCCAGATAATATTCAATTGTCTAGTGGAATAGCTTCTCTCTCAAACATAATTTATAACAAAAAAGCAGAAATGATTACCTATAGCTTTAAGGAAAATACAACTAACATCATGGATTTTGTCACAATACCGGAAGTACAATTGCCAGACATTTTTCCTGAAGATTTGGCTATCTACTTTACAACATCAGGGAGCACTGGAAAACCTAAGCTTGTAGGTCATAGTCATTTTGGCCTGTTTAACAGTACTTTTCTAATCAACGACTGTTTAGGAATCGATAGCCAGTCACGGTTTTTCTGCGACAGACCTTTTGGTTGGGGTGTAGGGTCACCAAGAACATTTCTAGCTTCTGGTGCTACTCGAGTGTTTGTAGACATGGCTTTGTCCTTGCATCAAAACAACATTGGTAATTAAATCTGAATATGTTTTAAACTTGATAAATATAAAGCATCGTTATCAATCAATCAATCAATCGATCAATCAATCAATCAATCAATCAATCAATCAATCAATCAATCGATCGATCGATTGATACAATGTATTTCTATTTTTGTTTCTCTTCAGATATCCTGTCTAACATCATACACAAGGAAAGATGTACACATGTTTATTTACCAGGCTACCTTTTAGCAGACCTTACTAACAGTTCTGGCAATGAGACAAACTTTACAACTGTACAAGCTATCAAATTTGCCGGAGAAAGGTGCGTCGCCTTAATTCGAGTATTGAAATCAAAACTTAAAAATCATTTCATGTCCAACACTATTCGATGTCTTATCTTTTTATGAAATGTGCTGCAAGGGTAAAAACGAAATTTTAAAATGGATCACTACAGGGTTGGAGCTGTACGTCCAGACGCTTCAAGAAATCATGATAACAAAATAAAAAAATATCGCCTTTTCCGCCGATTGTTACATCTTCATTCATTATCGTATATAAATCGGCGTGAACATATAGATTTGGGGTAAAAAAGACTTTTCGGCGTTTGAAAAGACTTTAGATTTTAGCTTTAATCTACATACCGGAATACGGCATAAGTTTGGTGCTCTCACTCATATATAAGGACCGATTTTGGCGAACAAATGTAGTATATGACCTAAACTCTTGTTTTTTTTTGTGTTTTTTTTTTACTAACTTAGCTTTTTGCATGACAGATTCTCGAAGCAATATGCCAAACTGCTTGGACGATTTTGTAAGAAACTTGTTATATGGTATGGATCTACAGAAGCGGCTGGTGTATCCGCTTTCTCTTCACCAAATGCTCACGACTATGCTGAGGGAATCATTGGGAAACCTCTACCAGGTTTTGTTTTATCTATATTTAGAGCATTTGAGCATTTTACATTCATATTCACTTAAGAAAAACTTTTAGAAAAACAATAAACATGTTATATGCAAGAAAAAGAATCAAACACCGACTGTTGTAACAGACAGGAATATCTAGCTCTCAGGTAAATGTTTAGTGGACACTCCGCAAAACCTCGTTACTGCCGTAAACAGTTACCTCGAGCTAGATATCCCGGTTTGTACCGGTAGCCGGTGTAAGATTCTTATATGATTACTTTTTTTGACGAAGTCCGTCTGAGATTGGTAAAATTTCCTGTAAAATTTCCTGTAAAATTAACAATGAAGAACTGAATATTAGAATGATTTTCATTGGTTATTTTAAAATTGGTATAATTTTCTGAAACGTATACATCTCAAAATTATAAAATGATCTAAAGGAGTATCATTAATTTTCTCGGATATTTAAGATTTGTGAATTTCCTTTTAATAAATATTTTACACGGCTTTAAATGTTAAAATTCTATAGTGAAAATCTTATTTGTCGAGTTCTAAAGGACATTCTAAAATGACGAGGCGACCAATAACGTCCGCGATCCCGGAAAAGAGCATGTGCATACCACCATGTTACATGTAAGTTAAAGCAGTTTTACCTCGTCCGAGTATCTTTTTAAAGATACTTCGTGTTTTCTATTATATCCATATTTTAGAGATGTTTATTGCTGATGTAGGTATTTGCAAATAATGTTTATCATAATTGCAAAATAGCTATTTTTCGATCAAGGGATTGAAATGAAACTTGTGGACGAACAGGGTCACGTGGTAGCCATTGGAGAGATCGGAGAGGTCCATGCACGCAGTGTCTACAGATTTATAGAATATAAGAACATGCACGATAAGTTTCTTGATACTGTTGATGAAGCCAACTGGATTTGCACAGGCGATTTGGCATACATGCGAACAGATGGTAATCTTGTAATGATAGGTCGCAAAAATGACTATATATCTGTAGGTAGTGTGAAAATTTTCCCTCAAGACTTAGAGGAAATTTTAAACACTTGCCCGGAAATAGACGCCGTCATTGTCGTACCAGTTCCCGATAAAAGACTATATCAAGCTATATGCGTTTGTGCCATTTTATCGGCGACTGTGTCAATAGACACAAGTGATTTAAATAAACTGTTTGATCATCTCTGGGCAGACAAAAGTCACCTGAAACCTAGATACTATTTGGCTTTTAAAGAATTTCCAAAGAATTCTAGCGGGAAAATCGATCGAAAGGAAATCGCTAGAGAGGCTTCTCTTAAACTTAACCTTTAACCTTAAAACATACAACAGTGTACAAGTGAAATTCCACCAGGTGGTTAGAAGAGAATATATTTTTCTCTTTGCTGCAATGAAGTGTCTTTATCAAACGTAAACTGAATCAAAACATACAAGACATTGTCTTATTTTTTGTTTGTTAGTTTTGTTTGTTTTTTGTTTGTATGCTTGTCAGTATTGTTTGTATGTATGCTTGTATGTTGATTTGTTTGAACTTAAATGAGAATTGGTATACTTCAAATGAAACATAACTTACTATGAATTGTTCAATGTTGTTGTTGAGCTTTTTTCTGTGGATATATCCGTACGTCCGTTCACACTGGGTGTTCTGTAAAACACACGGGTTCTCCAAGCTGCGAACATAAACACAAACCAAATAACACAACTGGTATTTCTGAGAATGGTAAATGTAAGCATAACATATACAATGTAGTATATATACAGTGTTATAAACGCCCATGCCATTGCTGCGGAGCTATTTGTGTTTACTATTTTTTTGTCTATGGACGAGACTTTTATCAATTAATCCCTTCGATTTACAGCTAAAAATAAATTCGGAATCAAGAATTCCTTCTGATTTATATAATATGAAAAGTATACATTTGTTTCCCCTTTCGGTGATTCGCAGCATACTTTATTAATGATAAGAATGGGAACAAATTCGCTGGGAAGGCAGTATAAAAGGCAAAACAAAAATATAGTCAAATTCGGTAATTTATTTCCTTCATTTGTATCTTCTACAGAAAATTATTAATTATTCTGCAGTACACAATGGGTTATTATGTATTTTATTGCTGTATATGAATTCGAAAGCTTTAAATAGAATGACAACCTTAACATTGTAAAAGTCCGAAAATCTATTTATAGGAATAGTTTTAGTATTCGTGTCGTGCTATGGTAATGAATAGCGAACTGGAGAATTTTGCAGGAACTGAAATGCAAACATATGCAAACAATAAATTGCACTCTATTAAAGTTTATAATTTATAGAAAAAATATAAGTATGCCATTTTCTACGAATTGTTATATCATAGTATTATCATTTTGAAATTGCCTTTTCCTTAGGTACTTTCCGGTTTTCTTTTTTACGGCCCTGATAGCACTTATGACATTTTTTGCCGTGAATATTTAAATCGACCTAGTTCTAGCTTCCATAACTTTATATGTCGCTTTATTTTGACATTGTGCGACAGTAATATTATCTGTCATATATGTTGCGGTTCGGACCGGAATATCCGTCGGCAAGCCTCGTTACCGCCCAATTGGCGGGTCCCATCGGGACGGATATTCCGGTCCGAACCGCAACATATGACAGATATGTAATATGCAAGAAAAAGAATCAAACACCGGCTGTTGGTACAGACGGGAATATCTAGCTCTCGGGTAACTGTTTAGCGGAAACTCGACAGAGCCTCGAGCTAGATATTCCGGTCTGTACCGACAGCCGGTGTAAGATTCTTATAGTCTGCAGTAGTATACCATAAAACCTATTCGATTTTCAACTCTCTTTAGCTAAAAGCGACCCCGATTTCCCGAATTTTTGCTGTTCTATACTTTGTTTGAAGGCAATCGGTTTTATGGTAGTTTGAGTGGAATGTTGATTTCCCGAATAATGTGACATTTGAATAACAGAAACTTTCGTCTGCATTTTTAATATGAGTTGTTATGGAATTATTGATAGGAATATAAACACACTGGTGGGTCAGACGAGGTTTTTAAGCAATACAACAAAATAGAAGATTGACCTCCCAATAAATCATTTAACAGACTTTGTTCATTTTGACTACTATTTTGTATGTTCCAAAGAAAATACATCCGGAACTAAAAATTCTATCAAATAACCAATATTAATGATAATATCCCATGTATAGTAAAATAGACTTTCAAGTTCCTGTGAAAAAAAAAATTATAATCTCTAGCATGCCAAAGTTCATGACGAACAATGTCTTTAGTCAGCCCATTTATAAATGATATACAATCATACTTCATAATTCAGCGGAATGGCCGAGTGCTTAACACGCCGGATTAGTAACCTCAGGATTGCTAGTCACGTGGGTTCAAACCTCTTTAAGGGCACACTTAACACGCATTGTTTAGTACTGGATGGTTCCAGGAACGGATATGAGAGTGTGGCTTCCCACTCAATCGACCTAAAAAATCTGTATAAAGTAAATCTTAAGATCTAATCAAAGCTGACTTACTGTTGTTTTGTAGTTATACTGAATGGTTGCACGGGCTTGTCGACAAAGGAACCAAATCCTATGAAGATGTTTTCCGAAAACTTGTCTTTCAATCCATTAACTGAAGTTAAGGTAGAAAAAAATGAATTAAATCACAAACAGTATTGGGCTAAAAAACATACAATAAAGAAATGTATCTGAAATTTCCATTTCTAGAAACTCAATGAAATATAGATACTCCATAACTCAAGAAATAAGGGTTTTCCTATCAAAGCCCGGGGTTAAAACAGACTTTTACAGTTACAGCTAATACTCACCGGTGTACGTTGACTCTAATTGTGAACCGTGAAGCTATAACGGTAAAAGTTTGTATGTATCTTGGAATAAGACGAAAAAATCCACATTTTCTGAGATCTGGCCAACATATTTGGAGAATGACACTAATGCCTAAGTCCAAAATGACAAACGACCGCCGGGCGGCGTCTATTTCTCCAAAAATCGTAATATCGACCGATGTCCGTCCGGCCACTGTGACAATCGGACGGCAGCAGCTGAAAATTTTGCTCATCGGGCGGGCGCCGTCCAGTTTTAAGTACTACTTAAAAGCTAACGGCGTCTGGACGATAATTTTTGGGGTCACTGAGTTGAAAAAGTCATCTGGCAGGGATGGTCCGGTAGCCGGGCGGCGCCCAGGAGATGTTTTTCGGATCGGACGATTGTTTTTTTTTATACAAAAACACCTTTCAATTTTAAAGGACACAAGTTGGCGCAATCTCCTATGCAGTGATCTTCCCTAACCGGTGCGCAAAGTTTGAAGTTGGCGAACAAGTATCGCCCGGTACCCGGACGATTCATGCACAGGCACCAGGCGGTCATCGTTTTGTCGTGCGGCGAGTTTGTTGTAATTGCGGCTTGAGATTTTTGTAGTTGCCTCAGAATGTATCTGTGAACTCTTTTGGATTTAACATGAACTTAATGTCGATCAAGAACGTTCGCGATATAGTCAAAGCCGACGATGTTGTAAAAATCATTAAACAGAGCGGCGGCCGTTTAATTTGTGACCTAGGCATAAATGTAGAAAATATGCTGTACATTTATTAAGTCCCCTTTTAACTTCTTATCATTTTATATTTTACTTAGTTAAAAACAGAACAGAACAATCTGAAGTATACATACTCAGGTCCTTTGTAAGTCCTGCTAGCTCTTTAATGCGATTCTTCATGGTGGTTGTGAAATCGAGAACAAAGTACAAGTCTATAGGCAAATTTTCAGCAACTCTGTAGTTCACGTCCAGTAAAAATGTTTTACCTAAAGCAACCAATAGAATTTATCATTTCCTATAATTCTTTAAAATAAATCTAAAACCCGTACGTCCGTATGAGTATCTTGTGTTAATAAATTTGCGAGAAAACAATACGAATAAAAATGTTATTGTGTATTTTTTGTGTTTAAAGAAAGAAAAGCAGCGTTTACCTGGTCTAAGAGTAAGTGATACATGTTGAGGTGACAGTTGTACAGGGTCCGAGGTCTGACTACCATCTTGTAAACTGGAATTCTGTAACAATAATAAATATCTCAACAAAAAATTAAAGACCTTAATGTTTATCGAGCAATAATTAAAGCTATAATATGTATTATACATTTAATTGAACAGATTTTTGAGTATGTTTAAGAGTATAAGTTAGTTTGTAAGGAAACAAAATAAATTTTCTCTCAGCTGAAAATTTCAGAATGATAGGTCCAATATTGTCTAACATAACTATGCATAAAATTAAAAGATTTGTTAAAGCTGCATATCCCGTTAAATGAGCCAAAACATTTAAAGAAAATCAAGCTTGAGAAAAAAGTACTAAGATTATAAGAAATATAAAGAGACTTAATATTTAAGTAGTAATTTACATGTTATGTGAGATTAATGACTGATGTTACAGTATAAACTGCTACGTGACTGACGTACGTATAGGAAGGGCTACTTTTGCATATTTTGTCCTCTTTTCGGTCATTTGCGTGGACGGTAAGTGCCGTTTGCAATGTAATGTGTAAATTACTTTCTTTGTTCCCGGTACAATATTTTTCTTTTAAATAAATTTTTAAAATGTACATGAAAATTAGCATGAATCTTGAGGAACGCATTTTGAAGTATACATGTTAGAATCAGTGATATATCCAACCTGATGGACAACTTGATTCATACATAAATTACAAATGAAGGACCGAACTTCGAACAAATCATAAACATTATTTTAGTATAGTTTTAGTATATCTGTCTCGAGGGACAGCGGTATAAAGCATTTTGGCTGCTGACGCCTTCTTAAACTATAGCAGAGGCCTTACCTGTGATGCTGTAACATTGTTCATAGGGAATATTATTTCGGCTTCTTCACATTTAAGCTCGTTTCTAAGGTCATCTAAGGTACTACATCGGGTACCTACAAAGTCCTGAATAAATAATAGAAGAAACATCACCGAACCTGTGAGAACTGAATGAGGTACTGATGTATTGATTTTAATACAAGAAAACATAAAAGTAATAAAAGACAATTTGCCAGGAAAACAATTCAGTATTCGTTTACTTAAAAATCATAAAACATATACAAAATGTACCTAACAAAACACATTTGAAACATCATTTTCAAAATTGAGCCAATGAGAAAAATGAAGTAAAATGAAGTAAAACATTGTAAATACATGTTCAAAGTGGAAACGAACATTTTCAAGATACTTCTAACATACTTAGAGATGTAACAAGATCAATACATATTGCTTTTTTTTACTTCAAAAGTGTAACATTTATTCAGGCACGGGCGGACACCTGAGTAGAACCACCGACCTTCGGTAAGCTGGCTGGACAGCTTCCTCGTATGAAAGAATCCAAAGTCCCTGGTGGGATTCGAACCTACACAGGTAAGAGGCAAGTGGTTTGAAGTCAAAGTACGACGTTAACCACTCGGCCAGGGGGTGTCCGTATTATTAACATTGCTGGGCTGTAGCACAACTTATTTCTAATTTGAATACTTTTCAACAATTAATTTTTCGTTTTGTTTGCATTATTTAGTGACTTGCATATATAATAATTTGTTTACCTTTTGTTTACACCATGCACAATCTTGGTGTACTGTAATACAGTCACTACATAATAACTTCTGGTTGCAAATTTTCTTGTTTCCGACCGTAAACGAAAGTTGCCCAGCTGGAAATGTAAATACGGAAATAAATCCGACACGTGCTTAAGTGGCAGCTTATCCTTACTTATGGCACTACTGTGGATATCTACTAACCCTTACTTGTGTCACATCAACTACTGTGCCTATCCATTTAAAAACCACATGGGTCGCGTTTCATGGAAAGTCCTAAGTTTAAAATACGTCTTAAGTCTATAACTGAGCAACTGAGAAAATTTCTGTTTCAAAGAAAATGTCCTAACATATGACTCTTATGTTACTTAAGACTCTTCAATTTCTGATTATAGCGATAAAGATGAACATTTACATATTGCGGATTGAAGCGCGTGTCATTGTATTTTGTAACTTTTCTCGGGAGAATAAGTTTAAAACTTTCACTAAAGAAGAAAATATTTATTGAAACGGTCTTAAGTTAGTCCTATATATAGTTTGACATACATGTAAGTCCTAAGACACAGGATAAAATTAGGACTTTCTATCTAGCAGTTAATATTTTTAAGGCACTGCATGTATTCACATACGATGACTAAGTATGATGATTAAGTGTTATTTCTGTATAAATCGTTGAAAATAATCATACTTACGAACATGTCTCTCTATTTTTGTATAATATGATGTTAATTGGAGACATCGAGTCGGGGTCGTAAGAGAATGAGAAGTATAAGTGATGGGAAGAATTCCTCTTCAAATAAAGAAGGAAGAAAAAGGTTGTAAACTGGTTTCAAACACTCACTTTCTCATCACATCATGTAGCCTATCTCATTATTTTATAATATCTTACTTCCTCATGCAATTAACGTAAAACATATTTTATATAGAGAATAGATTGTTTTAATAAATTTTCAAATACATGCATGTACATTCCTATAACAACAATTTTTCTTCTTGAAAAAAATCAAACACGAATTAAATTTTGCTTCCTTGTCATCATTTTTGAGGCTGTTTCTTATAAATCATTGCATAAAACACGTTCGTTTTCTCTTCATAAAAAACAAAGACTTTTTATAACATATAATAAATATTTTGCTTGATAAAAACATATCTTGGGCCTACAGTAAGGTATTATCCGCCTATGATTGCCCGGATGTTTCGGTTTCTTGTTAGTTATAAATTAAAAAAAAAGTTCGTACTTGAATCAAATTCTTAAGGAAACAAAGTGAGATTTATATGATATATAAACAGTAATATTTTGTTAGTTTTAGTTAAACATATTTACTTTAGCTCGATTGCGAAACAAATTCTTGCAACTTATATTAATCACTTTCGAGTCCGTTTCCTGCAACCAACCAGTACTAGCGTCACATAAAGAAACATGGTTGTGACCCGAGTAGGGCTCGAATACTTAATCACTGGGTTGAGAGGCAGACTTCCTAACCAAAAGACCACCGCTCCCCTTATTTTGTTCTTGAACAATTTACTACATATTTCTACGCCATACCGGATCATTATTTCAATTACAAACAACATCTATTTTTTCCCGTGGCAGATTGTGATATTTAATACTATCAACATAATTATTTATGGTATTTACAGACATTCAATTATGCAGCAATTTACATCAGTTAAAGAGTTCAGTGAGCATTTAGCATTTTAGTCAGTGCTTATATATATTCGTATTTAATCTCATATATAACAATGAAGATAGTTTTGATGATGATGATGATGATGATGATAAATATTATCACAGGAATGATGATGATGTTGATCTTGACGACACCGAAGCATGGACATGTTGAGTTGTGCCGACAAAACCTATCATAGATGTCAAGCGTTGTTTCCTGACAAATTCACATATTTCTTCATTACAGAACCGAAATAAACTAGTTCAGAACAAACCATGAAAATAATAGTTACAACATTGGTAGTTATACAATGTCACTGTCCCATTTGGCTGAAAATCAACACATGTGAATAACAATGTAAAAGCTCACAATATACATGTATACAAAGATCGCCTGAATAAAACTGTTCAATTTAAACAAGACTTGATCATAAAGCCTTTCAGATGCCCAAACTGTTCTTAAATTAAATAAATACATAATTATTTTGATAATATTGCATAAAAATACATTAATCTTTATATAAAAACAAGATATTTTAAAAGTAAAAACAAAGAATTATTCACCTAAAATGCACAAAGTAACGAAACAGAGACGCTGTGTATCCATTTTGTTATACACTTACATTACACACATCTAAAACTATTTTAACGCGACGGAAACCGGAATCAAGTGTTCAAACACGATTATGAGCGATGAGAAAACCGGAAACTGGTCATCAAGTGATGCGGTTATATGATACCATTATAAAATAATACATGCTCTGTTTATACGCACCAATAACGCACTTTAACACACTTACAATGATTTCATTATACTAAGTTTTTTAGTTGTTTTTTTTAAACTCAAGTTTTAAATGACGCTCGCGAGTATGAATTTAATTCGTTGATAAAAAAAACTATAAATCACGGTACGTATCCAAATCGGTACGCTCTGCTAAATCTACTGAAACTGTATCCCTTTTTGTCGCGATTATGACTTGCATGTTTTGGAAATAATTTCGTAACGTCCACATTATTATCGGTCTCTGACATCTGCGGTGACTGCGGGTATAAGAAAGTGACTGTATTATTATGTTGTTTCAAATATTTGCACTCCTGCTCCATAGTATATACATGTATTGATGTATTTTTTAAATTTTTGTTGTTTTGTAAATTGCAAAGCATCCTAGATATTTCGTACCCTCGTTTATATTATCTCTACATATCATACTAAGAGGGTACCCGTGCTTTATTTTGAAAAGAAATTGAGAAAGTTACATTGTACCTGTGACATAAAAAAACAACAACATGAAACAAGACAACTAAATTATATGGAGTCAATTAAAATTTTGTCCTATATTAAAACAGATAATTTTGGCGTTGGAGTAATTGAAAACTAGACAACAAAGAAAGACATAGCTCAAACATTTTAGTGTTCAGTGGTATACTTCTTTTTCACATTTTCCTTTCCTCTGTAGAATGAACATGTCCATTGTCAATTTGTTTTTCGTAGAGAAAGACTTGTGCTTGTACAAAAAGGGTACCGTTTCTGTATATTTCGCGAAGTGGTTATGATGTGTATATGCACCTTGTTAATATAGGATACCTGGACTTTAATTAAGTCAAATTGATATTAAGACCCTTTAAGACACAATTAATTACCAACAAAACGGTAAAACTGAGTAGACGACCAAACTACCGAAAAATCAACAGCATACGCGGGTTTCACGCCTAAAACAGGAGTCTTGCAAAAACTCAATATTTTAAAGATACATTGTTTTAGTGTCGTTTGTACTACATGTACATTGTATAACTATAGCGCAAGTGTTTAAGGAAAATAGTATTGTCTTCTTATATTTACAAGTGTTTCAATACATGACTGTTTTCATATAAAAATTCACAACTTTCAAAGAGATTTCACAAAATATTGGGACTTTATCTCAAAGTACATTGTTAACCTTTGGGTAAAACTTGATTTATGCCAATTGCAATAACACAGAAATAGTTTTAATTCAGTCAAATGTTTTTTTGGCATGTTAACTGGGTTAAAGTACCAACCTGAAGCAGATTTTAAACAGGTCAGAAATTATAATCAAGTGTTCATGGCAAACTGTTTCCGGTTTCAAAATGCAGCAAATTGCCAAATTATTTGTCATTTTTTCACAATTTTTAACATATCGCGCTATTTTTCACAAAATGAACAGGCCCAGGCCCCTTCACAATTTTGACAAAAAATGCCCTGTAATTAATAATATAAAAATAAAAGGCAGCTCCTAAGGCACTAAACACCTGAATTCCTTTTCATAGGATTTTTTTTACTCCTGAATCTTTGAATGAAGTGAGCATTTGAACAATACTCAATAAAGTTAGTGGTTTTAATCATAATAAGTGTTTATATAAGCTTAGCGGCTAGTATAATGAACTAAAACATTGTCTCAATCAGATAAACATTATTTTGTCAACCTTCCCCAATTAGGCCATATATAACAGACCAAATTTCTATTAGTTTGCGACTTGGATATTTAAAAGATTACTCCTTTATGCTCTTTATTTTATGGGACCTATGTTGTTTTGGGTGATATTCATACAAGATGATGACTTTTGCAAATTGTTCACGGCCAATGTGAGTTATCTGCTCTAATAAACAAATATAATGCACAGTAACCTCCCTTTCATACATATAAACTTGTGTGACCTTGATATGAGGATTCTCAAACACATCCTCTCAATACTAAAAACATTTTTACAAAACAGTTTTATTTTCCTACCATCTGTTTAAAAATATACAGAGAATTACAAAACAAGAACTGTCACTAAGTGACGAATGCGCCCCCCCTCCCCCAAAATTTTCTTAAAGCATCAGCGTTTTTTTTTATGAAAAGAAAGAGAAATAGAAAGTAAAACAAATTTGCTTAATATTGTTTTAGAGAAATGAAGTGATATTTATAGCAAACTTAACACCTTGGGACAAGGGTCTTTGATGCGACACATCATCTTGATGTGGTAGACATTTATGCCAAGTTTTAGATGACGAAGGACCACAGACTGAGGGGATCACAAAAACACACCACAAGCACACAGTGCTCAAGTGAGCTAAAACAAGAAGCAAAAATATTGTTGTAATTTTATTTTTTTGCTGTTTTACGTTTCCTCTTTGGAAGTTTCTTAATGTCAACAATTTCTTCCACTGCATCAATTTTCTTTCTTTTTAGAGTTCTTGTTTTAACAACTTGCATCTGTTCCCACACCTGATCATCATCAACATCATCATCACCCTCATCTTCTTCGTTATCGCTACTTACTGCTTTACAATTTTTCTCTGTAACTTTTTCACAGTCCACACTATCTTCACACCAATCGTCTTTAGTCATTAATAAACAGTTCAGTCTTGACTTCAGATACATTTTATGCAGCAGCTCTTTGGTATTGATATCATGTACTCTAAAGAATCTGTCCAAACCACAGGAAGCAACAACTGGTAGGGATGAATGACACTGTATAGATCTTATACCGCCAGCAAATCCTTTAAACCGATGCACAAGTTTTCCTTTTCGAACATCAAGAAGTCCCATACTTCCCTTAGTATTACCAACAACAACTTGGTGGTCATGGCAAAGAGACATTGCAGTTATAGGGTAATCATCAAATGTCATATCCAATACTGGTCTACGTTGAACCCTTGGATCATACACCCTTACTTGATGATGACCTGAAATGAAAATAGAGAAGGAAATAATAAATTTACATGTAAACTGTAAGGACATGTATTTAAGTATAGTATAAAACACTTTTCATTAAAATTCACATTTGGCAAAGTATTTCCTAGTTTTAATAAAAGGAAAATTTCAACTTATAAACAGATTTTTCCTTTTTTGTTACAAGGGATGGTTTTGTTAGCCATGCCAACCTTCAAACACAAAAAACTTCATATATTTATAAATATACACTTTTAATCTGACTCTTCTTTTACTCTTAAGAAATATAATTACATGTAAATGAATTACTTTGATTTTCATGGTTGCTGCTTGGAATATTAATTTTTAAATTGGGAAAATAGAGGTGTTTTTTTTTGGATTGGGAATGGGCTACTTGTGATAGAGCAAACACTTTGTAAGTTAGCCTTGGAGAAAACTGAAGATACTATAATCAAGTTAAAAATGTATATGTTTAAGTGACACCAGTTAACAGTATAGTCACAAAAATCTACATACTACATACATGTAGCATTTATCTTTAGTATCATTCAGTGAATTCCTGAATTCAAAATTTATAAATCACCTTTGGTAGATAATGACCTTTAAGGACAGTCACATGAATGGTTAATAAAATGTTTAAGTGTTTTTCTTGAATAAGAAGTAAAAATAAAAATAATGCCAAATATAATGCATTTAGAGCATTTTAACACATGTAATGCATTTATTAGCATTAAAATGTGCTGAATCTGTTACATTTATCATTACTTGAAAAAATTAATGCATACTGCCATTTAAGCATTAAAATCTAATTCACCCCATGTCTGGTTTTGTCTGGACAGTTCCTGTGCCTATGATAATATTCTTAATCAGAGTCAAAACAGAACATTTTACAATATTTGTCTGGTACCTATGGTGGCACAGACGTGACATGTGTCTGCAGTGTTTTTTTCCACCAAAATATTCGGTGAAATTCAGCCCCATTCCCCCCTCAAAATAGTACGTTTTTTTCCCCTCTCAAAGCCGAAATTCCCCCCATATGGCAGCCAAAATTTGCCTGCAATAATTCCATTTTTTTGTATATAACTGCCGAAAAATGTTTTATTTAAAGCCAGTAAGACTTACTGTAAAGCAAAGTTGTTTACAAATTGTTCCCAGGTATGTAAGGAGAGCTACTCCAACCGTCCCAACAAGTTTAACATGCGACGCTTTAAATTCTGTCAATATTTTAGATCCTTTTATTAAGAAAAGGCGACGTATTTTAAACTTGTGTTGCAAGAGTTGCTCCCCTTTTCTACTCACTGGAAAGAAAAGAATGTCAAACAAAAGTAAATCTTACAGTGGTAAGTGGTGTATTAAAATATGCTTTGGATTCGTTTTTGTTTCTCCTCATTTGTGAAGAAATAAAATTCCCCATCCTATTGCATTTTTCCCCCTCCAAACGGCACCGACCCCCTTCCCCCCAAAGTGAAAAAAAAACACTGGTCTGTTTGTATTTATGTCATGCACACGAGTAATAAGTCATGCATGAGACAATTAAGTGGTGCGCATGAGATACTATGTCATGACCATGAGTTACTATGTTGTACGCACAAGATAATTAAGTGGTGCGTGCGAGATACTATGTTGTACTATATAAAAATGCACAAATGTCACCTCTGTGCCACCTTAGGTACCTGCGCCATTCCAAATTGGATGGATAATATTAATGTTTTATGTTATAGGATATTTATTGAACTTTGTTATACCTGTAGATGTTACTATTTTGTTTTCTTCCATGAAATTGATACCAGTCACCCAAACAGGTACTCTTAGATTGAGCCAGTCATTTCGCACGTTTTTGGCTTGAAATACTGGAGTTCCTGTTGCAATAGTATTGACGTCATACAATTTTAAGCAAGTTTCTTTTCCACCAGTGCCAATAATGTTTCCGTTTCTTGTCAAACACTGAAGATGTGAACCAATGGTAATTTCATCAGAAGTGTCATTGTCAGCTTGAATTGATACATGACCAGAGTCATATCCGGCAAATATTACATTTTCTAATTTAGCAAAAGATTTAAGATTAACCCCTTTTCCTTGTACCAGCGGTTTAAATTCAGAAATAATCTGATTTTTAACATCGTATTTTCCAATTTGATGACTTTTAAGTCCGATAGTCAGACTAGTTTCCTTCTTATCATCCCAGCATAAACAAGTGATTTCGTTCGCCTTATTTGGCGTTTCTATATTGTTTAAATTCTTCCATGTGCCTTTAGCAATGCTTATTCCTTTAAGAAGTCCAGTTTCAGAACCCACAAACACGTTTGTCATGGGGGACGCCATTTTCTTTTAGTGTTTGCTGAAAATACCTTTATCCGCGGAAAGGTCAAAATTTTGATAAAATTAAATTAAAAAAAAAAAAATAAATAGCAAGATCTATATGAAAATAAATAGAAAAATAAATAAATAACATAAAAATGACTGTGGTATATTTTCCTGTTATGTAATTGAACGATAACTTTTGAGTAATAGATTACTTAAAATAAAATCAAAGTGCTGAAAGCACATAATGCGAAGAGTATAAATTAGACCATGGAGCTAAATAGGCACATAGTCAAGTCTCTGACTTAGGTTAGAACATCATTTAGAAAAATAAATGATACAACTTAAATAATATGTAAATATGTTATATTAAATTGATGTCTTATTTATCTCTGAAGATACCACAAGAAAGTCTATATTTATCTTTATACAAACAGCGATTTTTATGAAATAGAAGTAATAAAGAATCCCTAAAGAACGCACAAAACGACAAAATTGAAAATGTTGCAGACTCGGTTTAATTGAGCCTGTTCATGGACGGTAATGGAAGGTGCAAGTTACCGCCCACGCCACCTAGCACAAGCTTAAACAAATTCAACATCTAACATGAACTATGAAAATTTGGAATTTTGAAATATTCCAAAATGTGTTCATATGGCGGTTATCATGGAAGGTAATGTAACGATTCGCCACACTAACGATTCGCCACATAACGATTCGACACGGAGTATTAACGATTCGCCACAGTTAAATAACGATTCGCTACGTGTTCAAATACGAACTTTTTCACACCTGTTTTCAAAGCTGCATGCCTCCAGATGAATCAAACTATTTCAAGAAAATCAAAGGCCTACTTTGTTTTTTAAGAACAATAAAAAGATTCAAGACTTTAGTAATAATTTTATATGTAATCGGCGATTTTTGACCGATTTAGCAGTATTCATTATATTTCTACTACGTTACCTACGCAGTGAGGGCTATTTTTGCATATTTTGACCTCTTTCTGCTGATTTACATGGGTTGTAAGTACTGTAAGCAACGTGAAAATTATTTTTTTTTATTCACTTGACAATATTTAAATTTACTTTTTAAAACATTTTCAAAATGTTCATGACAATTTGCATGAATCTGGAGGCGTGCTGCATTCAAACTGTTGATGGAAAACTTTTTTTACCAAATATTTTATTACCAAAATTACTCAATATTTATTTCAACATATAATTACTTTTTTATAATTGTACTCCTGTAATAATGTACGTTACTTTGATAAATTGAAAAACCGCGATGGGGGCCTTAACTTCATATTACTTGTATTAAGAAACATTATTAAATTATTGTCATTGTCAAATTATTAAAAAAGAAGAAAAAAGTATGTTGATTACTAAAATAATCATTGTTATAATCATACTGTGGCGAATCGTTATTTAACTGTGGCGAATCGTTATTACTCTGTGGCGAATTGTTATGTGGCGAATCATTAGTGTGGCGAATCGTTACTAATTCTCATGGAACCTTCACAACAAGCCACATATCCTAGGGGTAATTCAACAGTATTCAAGTGAGGAATACGTATACTGGAACCACCCAACAAGAAAATGGCCGAATATAAAGATTGAAGAAGTAAAAACCACAAGCACAACAATAAAACATACATGTATATTAAAAACGATAGCAAGAAATATGAATGTTAAAATTCATATATAAAAGTCAATTTACTATTGGTTTGACCTGAAGTTTTAAGAGGAGCCATATAGGTTAAATAAGTTGGTAATAGGAGAGATTCGTTGCTAGGTAATAATTACTTGTTGACAAGATATGCAAACAATATCTACTACAAATGATAAACTGTCCATTATAAAATTCTGAAATCGGAGATCTGTAGATACGTGTATTTAAACGTCAATGATCGATTTTGATCATGCAAACATTTCAGAACATTCTCTAACGAAAATTAATACTAAAATTAAATATGCATACTATTTGGTTTGAAATAGGAGTAGACAGGAACTTGGGGAAACGAGCTTTTCCGTCTAGTCTAAAAGTTATAAGAACAAGCTCTTTGGTACCAGTAATTAACCATCTTACAAAATTGCAAGGCTTATCATATAAGATCTAGATGTTATCTGATATAACCCTAGAGTCGGTTGATAATGAGCAGTCCAGTACGAGATTTTGAGAGGACATGGAAAGGAAATACAAGTTTACGGCTTAGATATAATATAACAGAACGTGTCACCGTACAAAAACATGTAACAACAAACAAGACATTTCCTTTACAAAGGGGAACCCGCTTGTAATGGACAGTAGTTAAACCACTACTTTGTAATATGTGAAGTGAACGTCTAACAATGATGATAGTTACATTAGACGATATATAACTGAAACACAAAAATGATAATGAAAATATAGATACAAAAAGATATGTACAGCCTAATGACCATGAAAAGTATATCTGATGTCTTAAAAAAGGCAGAGCAACACAAATCACCTACAATGGTCCGACGAAGGAAGACAGAAGACAAAAATTAAAACATTTTAGCTTTACTAACAGTCCAAAATAATACTGCATTGCCCTGGATTACGATGACCGAATTAGTTTAAAAGAAATCTATAA
Source organism: Ruditapes philippinarum (assembly GCF_026571515.1). Taxonomy (NCBI): domain Eukaryota; kingdom Metazoa; phylum Mollusca; class Bivalvia; order Venerida; family Veneridae; genus Ruditapes; species Ruditapes philippinarum. Next base: position 458,194 of record NW_026857866.1, on the reverse strand, counting down.
TTTATGGTAGCAACGGTCTTTTTGAAGAAATTTGCGAGTAAATTTATTGCGTTCATTAAAGTAATCCACATGACTGCACCCCTGGCATATCTAATTGGAGAAATAAATACTCCATGATTATATTATGTTTCGTAAGGTAAATTACGTCTAATTTTGAAGACATTTCATCCGTAAGGATATTTCAACCCCCAACTCGAACTCCAAATCTGTTGAACACTTCACACTCACCCCTTATTATTTCTAATGGAAACATTTATATTTCAGCAAACAAATAAACCTTTCACTTGTTCAATTTCTTTTACTTTCAGTAATTTTTGATAAAATATTGAACTCCAGGCAATTTTCTATATATTTTTATTAACATTTAAACATATATCGTGCTGACAATTTACAGTTAACATGCAATTGAAACTTTTTATATATAACTACATTTAATCACGACATTAAAGACAATGTAAATGAACATATTTAATTGCTGTTTCAAAAATATCATCGTGGTCTAAGCCACTTTAATCAGTATTGATTACATATCACATGTTTCAAATCCAAAATCATAAAATTGGAGATTATTTAAAGATCATGTTAGTTGTGATTCAGGATGTAAGTGAAATTTTAAATGTATATATTTATTCTTCTACAATAATTTTCAAACATCCAAGAATATGTTAAATATGTAAAGCAAATGTTCAATCGCATTATATGTAATCATTACAATATATGCATTCATTTCTTATTGAAATATTTGGCTTAGACTTCTTATTGTTCAATATTTGGCTTAGACATATTTTTTATTTGGGGACCATATGCCGCTTTTCATGGAATGGCACTTAGTGTCACATTGAAGGTTTCATGATAACCGCCATATGAATACATCTGTTTCAAAATTGAACCAGTTCATGTTAAATGTTGAATTCTGCTTAAGCCGGTGCTACGGGGCGTGGACGGTAGTTTGCACTAGTACTAGTTTGCACATTTCAGTACCGTCCATCAAACCGTGCCTGCAACATTTTCAATAGTGTGTGTTGGGCTTTCTTTAGGGATTCTTATTTTCTCTATTTTATAGTAAATAAATTTCTAATTACCTCTCTTTATTTACATGAATTGTAAATTCGGTTATATCTTTACAAATAACGCTTTTAGGAACTTACAATATTGATAAATCTTCATTTGAGCACCATATTTATGATAGAAAACCATAGAAATTGAGTTAAATGATCTTTAAGTGTTCATAAAAAAGAAACCTGCGTTATGTCTCTAAAAAGTGAAAGGTATTGAAAACATGACTTTGGTTGAAATGTCTGTACTGTATGAAGTTAACGATATTTAAATTAAAATCATCTCTTTAATCGTATTCATAGATTTTTTTGTTAGATCTACTATTCTGAGTTGAGATTCTTGAACTTCTGAAAGTACTATTCGGTAATTAGGACAAAGTTGAGCATAAATCATTCCGTGTTTTTGCGTAAGTTTTCGTTTAATTTTTTCGTCCAATCAATTTTGATTTTACTAACAAATACGAATTGGCGGCAAATGGCGTAAAAAGGGTAAACAAAGTATTGATATTTTAAATATATAGCAAAGATACAATTTGAAAGCATTATCTATCTATCTAGAATTTGTTTGCATCAGGGACTAGGGTCATTTCAGGGTCCAAGGTTTCCTTCCGCAATATAAAAGCGAGTTTTCTCTACACATGCTGAAAAGTTCTTTTCAATTTTTTTTATTTTAAAACTTTTCCGAAAACGATGTCACGGTGCATATCCATATCGGTACCCTCTTTGCGAAATCTGCTGAAAAGGTACCCTCTTTGCACATGCACAGGCCACTCTCTGCTAAAAACAAACCTGCGATGGATAACCATACAGTAAAATTTCAATATCCACACACTGCCAGTTTTCAATCACAACCACTTTTCAATGAATCCGGGTCAGCTCGGCCCTAAAACGTACTCGGCCCCCGAGTCAGCTCGGCCCTATTCCAACTCGGCACAGGTCAACTCGGCCCACTTTTCAATTACTAATATTTAAGTTTGTTTTATCACTATTTATTGTAATTATTGTAATTATTTATAATACATAGATTGACAGGCTTCTCTTATCCGTAGAATGCGAGTAAAGATAACTGATTGCGTATCTCACTGTACATTAATGATATAGGTAACACAAAGATTACAGTGGGATACAGTTAATTTCCGACATATCTACACTAAATCAATACATGTATATTATAGTCGCCACTTGTTCAGAGGTACTAAAATGCAACTTATACCCGTCGATAATTAAATCAATAATCTGTAACAAATAGCCACGTTTGCTTTTTTTTGTCATGTATAGCTCACAAAATAATTACTATCATGGAAATGTTTGTAAAAAAATCTCTCATAATTATGAAAAGTATTTGTAAAGTAATACTAAAAAAATTTATGTACGATTAATTAGGTGATAATTATGATTGACTCATTCATTCATTTGATTAGTGACCACCTGCAATTAATTAGAAGCATATGGTATGAAGTAAACACGTTTTTGTTTCTTTCTTTTTTTTAATATTACTTTACAAACAAAATGCATCTAAGGAAACACATTTTTATTAGATTTATATTAATTTTATCGAATCTGCAAGACAAATAAATTAAAAAAAATCTAAATGTACTTATTTCGACAGTTCAAAGTGTAATTATATATCATTATAAGATATTTCTCATTATTTATTTACCTTAACAACATGCAGAGCAAAGTTAATACGTAATAACATATTTTTGTAAAGTGGGCCGAGTTGACCCGTGCCGAGTTGACCCGTGCCGAGTTGGTATAGGGCCGAGTTGACTCTTTTCCCTTTTCAATCACCCCTAGAATTTTTTTATTTTTGACCTTATTTGTCATGTAACCAAACTGTAAGCACATCTTGTATTCCCCTTGACTAAATTTATTAGCAGCAATGTCAATTTAGGCGATAAAAAAAGAAAATGCTAGCATTTTAGTTCAAAATATGTAAAACGTGTGATTTCCACTAATCCTTTATTTACACAGTTACAAATCGCAATAATTTTCTAAAAATAATTGATATACAGACTCAGTTTTTTGTCAGTCTGCAGAAATGGATATTAAGTTGGACAACTGTTTCAATATCATGAAGTCATAATGTATACTGCACTTCAAAAGCTGTAATTTTAATATGTACATATTTTACCATACAGTTCTTAATTTGAAGGTAATACATCAGTAAAGTAACAGTCACTTAACCAAGGAAAAACATTCTCTGTGATAACTTTTCAGTAAGCAGTCACTAGAATGGGGTCATATAGACCCTAAGATCCTAAAAATTTCACAAGAACATGCTTTTTCTGTTATGCAAATTGAAATGTACATCCATACCCCAATTGTGACAGCTTTACCACTGCAAATAAATATCTAGATTGAAAAACGGCATTATAATTAGGTTAAAATTGTTTATTACCATTTATCTGAAGTTGAGTTTGTCAAAATTTCTCCAAAATACAGAACTAATTATATTTTAACATTGTATGACATTTTTTATGTGGTACAGTTTATATTTTGTTAACTGATTGAAAAGTGGTTGTGAAATTTTGAAGAACAGGAAAATGGGTCAGTAATGATTTGTCCTCGATTCATAGTAATAATTCAAGTAAAATTTTAAAAAGTTGGTGCATTTATTAGCTGAAATGATAATATTTGCAGAATTGAAAGAGAATTTTTTTTATATATAATTTCACTGTCAGTTATTGTTGAAAAATCTGTTAGCTGATCGGAAAGAGGCAGTACGGGGATATACATCTTTTCCACGTGTCATACCTCCTTTCCTTATTACAATGAATTTCTACTGGCATGTTATCCATCGCAGGTTTGTTTTGAGCAGAGAGTGGCCTGTGCATGTACAAAGAGGGTACCGTTTCAGCTGATTTCGCAAAGAGGGTACCGATATGGATATGCACCGTGGATGTTATTTCCATGAAATTATAACATAATATGTTAAAACAGTAAATATACTCAATCAAAATTGAACAGTTTTACACATTTAACATAATCCCAAAATAGAAAAAAATCATAAGTTTAAAATGAGGGATGAAAATTATGGGGAAACGGACAAAGCTCTCCCGGACAAAAGCCCTCTTGAAGAAAAATAACAGGGCGGAAAAAAGCCCTCCCATGAAATAAACAAAATGGATAAAGGCCCTCCCATAACAAAAATACAAATGTATGTTAAGTATCAGTTTTATTCCAAATGCACTCCATATATTACAATTGTAACATGTATGGCATATGCCTTGTTCTCATATTTTCGGGGGTTCTCATATTTTCGTGGCGTCATTTCCGGTCGTGAATGACAGCTCGTGCGTTTGACTGGACTATCAAAAAAGAATGTCAAAAGATTTTCATGTTCTCTGTCAATGTCATTTCAATTATAATTATTTCTTTTCTCATTTTTATACGTTATTTTCAACTACACCGCAACAAAAAAGAACCTGAAAACGTATTTCCGCATAAAAATTCATCACCGCGACTTATGCCTAACTTAAACCAATGTCCTGAAATATTTTGAGTGCAGTATAGAATTTGAGCGTGTGCAACGTAACTACCGAAACGAGGCCATCCAATCAAAATCCCCGAAAATATGAGACAGCTTCCGAGCGACACAGACTACCGATAGTGAAAGTAGAAAGATTAGGATTTATTATTGAAATAGTTTATTTTCGTATTTTAAACGTTCCTTTTTTGTTTGTCATAGTTTTAACTTACTGTTGATGTTTTTTGTCTTCCACTTACTATTAATTTAAAAACGGTGGCTTAAATTTAAAACGTTAACCCCCGAAAATACGGTTCAACGGCATATATTTGTCGTTCTGTTCAATAGGCCTAAGATTGTGAATGACTCAATGCGCTAGAACCACCTTTCATTCAGAATATACCTTTATGAAAAGTTTAACAAGTGGTAACATTTTACACAAATGCCGATATTTTTAAAAAACAAGTCACATTTAAATACACACTATAATTGTCTTGAACTTAAGTTTTAGTTAATTTAAACCTTTCATCAATAATTACTCTATTAATCTTAATTTCACATGGAAGTAATCATTTCATAATTACATGAATATATATGCCCTTACAAATTTTAGTACTTATTATTCAGATGCCCAGTGTCTATTCTAGGAATTGAAAAATAGGGGTGATTTTCCCCCCTCTATTTCAAAAAAGGGGGCGATTTTCAAAATCAAAGGGCGCCAATATAAACTGCCAATGTTAAATCGTCTGCATTAAGTTTACACTGAGGCGTTCAACCGATGAAATAATTATTTAAAACGATAATATTAATTTAAGGCAGCAGAAGTTGTCCCCCCTGAATTTTTAAACGAAAACAAATTATTACAGAACTGCCGCGATTGATTATAAAGGGATTGGCAATACAAATAATCGAACTATCTTTCACGTCTAGATCGTAGCCAAGCTAGGAATTGCCTAATTTTTCTTGATTATTTACTACACTAAAATGGCGCCCAACTGTCAGACCTAAGCACACTAGTTCCGGTCAATACGGAACATTCCGTTAATTTCTGTCAACTCACGTAACCAGTACCATACGGTACTAAATTATTATAATTAGCTTACAGTAACCTCCCTTCGGTTTTCGGTGTAAATGTAAACAAAACAACCAAATATAATGCGGGATGAAAGTTTTACGGTTTTATTAACTTTTTTTATAGATGCGCGATTTTCACGCACATGATTTTGAATTGTGCGCGATCTGTTGAATACTAGCGTGAATCGCGCAATCGCGCGTCCTAGAATAGACACTGGATGCCTATCAGGAATGTGCTGAAGCTCATACAGACAGGATTATGCCAATGGAAAACAAAAATATTCATGATTACAATTTCAATATTTTGAGTGCATTGAAAAGAAAAAGGTATTCAACATACATATATGTATTTGCTGCAGAGGGCTTTGTCAGCCCAGTCATCTTCATGGGAGGGCTTTTGTCCACTCTGTCATTTTCACGGGAGGGCTTCTGTCAGCCTTGTCATTTTTTGGATGGGAGGGCTATTGTCCAGGAGGACTTCTGTCCTACACTTGGGTGAATCGTCTCAATCAAATTTCTTAAAAAGAGGGGTGAACTTTCTGAGTGGTGAACTGTCTGTAACATTAACAAGACACTTACTACCTTACCTACCTCCCCCCCCCCCCCCAAAATTTTGAAGACACTTAAAATGAGCAGATGTGCATGCTTTTCAAATCAGTACACACTAAATAATTGGTTTATTGGCACAGTATAACACTTGTTATTTTATTACAGGAACTGAAGTGAAAAATGTGCTATTTTACCTTTTTTCTTACTTTTAATTCATAATCCTTACAGACTTGCATGTAACTGGGGTGGATCATCTGTGGCTCATTTTGATAGGTCCAACTACTAATTTGAAATGAACAACCAGGGAGCCAAATATAGTAAGTACATTTATTTTATTATTCTATTTTGTAACTATCCAATAAAAGGATTTTTAGTAAATTGCAAAGAATATGTAATAATGAAAATTTATTTGAAATGGGGTACCGGTAAGCAAACTTAAATTATAATAATTTTGTTTGATTCTGTTTGACTGTGAGACTTGAGAATAAACACGAAAAGTTACAAGAAGTGATTTTAAACATACTTTCTTTTCTTTCAGAATTAAGCCCAAAGGGAAGAAGAAAGTTAGGCTATCCTTCAAAAACTCTCAAGTCTAATGTGAAACTGCCTTTGATTGGAAAGACCATTTACCTAGATGTTAAAGAAAGCAAACATTTAAAACAATTGAGAGAAGACTTAAAGAAACTTGGAGCTGTAAGTAATAAATCACTCGGCTGTTGTAATTGTATACGTGTTGGATGAAATCAGGGAGGACCTGGCTGCTGCACATGTGACACACAATTTATGTACATTATGTTTTTAATGTGTCAAAAGATACTCCTTTTCCAAGCATACTTCTCTCTGAGCACATTGATATATGAATCACAATTTCTAGTAATAGTTGTATGTTAAAAAATGTTATATTTATATATGTATGCAGGCTTTAGCCAGGATTTTTTATGCTCTCTAATTTCTAGAGTGCAAAATTAATAGACTAGGGTTCTGTCATGTTTGTCCTTCCATCTGTCTGTACTAACAAGAGGATACTTATGTGGCTACATAAATAATAGGTTAACAGCATTAGAGATAGCGTGCGTATCGGCGTCATTTACGCAAGCAAATACTCAGGATACGCCAGCTTTGTCATTATTTTGGCGTATATTTACGCATAATGATTTATTGATTACAGTTTACGCATTTAGTGGAACAAATTTGGCGTAGGCAATGTTTACATTGACACCGATAAAAATGACTGACTGGTTAGCGTACTGTTCTATAAAGGTGTGTTATTTTCTCAGCCTGGGTTTATAGTTGTAAACCAGTCAACTTTGTATCACTGAGACGCTCGGTAATAGATGTACATCAGATAAATCAAGCGTCTGTCACGTTATTGAAGTAGACGAAAAAATATTGTCAAATTTATCAAATTATCAAGTTGTATACATTGATAATATCTTGTTCGAAACCCAAACAACGAAAATTCGACACATTCTACCGTGTAAACAAGCCCAGTGTCTTCTCAGTGTGTAATTCAGCTAATTATTGAAGAAATTTTGACTATTGTTTGCAAGAGCAAAAGAAGTCATACGACAGCATAATTTAGATGCTACGATCAAATCATGGTGTAAAGGTTTCCCGTGGCTGTCTGTAACGCCAGATGTAGTACGTTTGAAATGTGCATTGTGTTGTAAGCACAAAATGGGTGGAAAATGTAGTGCGTTTGAAATGTGCATTGTGTTGTAAGCACAAAATGGGTGGAAAATGTAGTGCGTTTGAAATGTGCATTGTGTTGTAAGCACAAAATGGGTGGAAAATGGGCCAGAGAAGGGGTTCTCAACATCCAAAAGTCTAACATTGAACGGTAAAAAATAAATTAATTGCAACCTTTTATTTTGTACCTAGCTCCTCTTTTTTTTAAAGAAAAAATACAATGAAACTAAGTTATACATCACACCTTATTTTATTTCATTTATATGTTAGATAATTTACAGTCCATAAAACAGTAATCTCAACATATAATTTGGTACAGAAATGGCTGATTATTAGCCCACAAGCTTAAAGAGTTGAACAGTGTAGGTCACAACTGTTTGCATGTATACATTTACTTCATTTCACATAAAAATGGTTCAAGTTCTTATAATATGCCTTAAACCTAAATATAAATGATACCTTGCCATGCTGCTATTTCTGATAAATTATAAACTGAGAGCAATTTCTGATTTTTTTCAGGCTGTAATGTATAAATATAAATTATAATGTATCATAATATGCGGTAAATTGACTCCCAAGTTTTTAAAACTGAGAGTCAATTTTACTCCTTCATTTGGCCAGAAACTGGCAGTTTACTCTCAAGTATAAAAAACAGAGAGTATTGACTCTTGAGTAAAAATAATTATCTAGAACACTGGGTTAACTGTCGTTCATTCTGTAAACTTTAACATGGCTATTTGAGCTTGAGTATTTAAAAGAAAAAAATTATGCTATTGGTACAGTCATGTTGATGTTGACTGTGAAATGACCTTGACCTTGAAGGTCAAATTATTGTGTTTTCACAGAATTTTCTGTAATTGACTATAGCTTTGTTATTGAATTTAGCTAAAATTGTGATAACCAATATCACAAAATCTTATCTTCAGTTATGTTATAAATCACTCGCTGATATCTTTTGCTATGTGCCTATCATTGCTTTGTTTCTGCAGACTCTTGAAGATTTTGTCAGCCGTGATATAAATTACCTGATAACAAGTCAGCCACGCCCAAAGAAGAAAGTTGCCAATGCCTGTGCAGATGAAAGTCCAACTCCAAGTCCCTTTAACTGTGACCCTTCACCTTCGCCAGGTTTCAAGGAGGACAAGAAAGTCGCTTCAGTAAGTTAATTTTAATCAAAGTTAATTCCCTCTGCTCTTGTAAGACATACTGCAATTCCCTGGTCTTTAATAATTGGAATGTAGCAATATCTTGTGGTTTTCTACATATTTATATCTTCTCCAAGGGTCAAAATAAGCCTCTTGTGATCACAGACATAAGTAAGAAAAAATTTTATTATGAATTTTCTTGGGTTACACTACTTAAGCTAGAGCTAAGGTATTTGGTATATTTTATATAACATTGTCTAGTGGATCACTACAAAAGTTACCAATCATGACACAGATAATGGCCTACCTCAATATGATCCAATTACTATTTCTGTAATGAAGAATTCTGACTGTTTTCTAGCAATAGAAATGAAGGTGAGCGATCTATGGATTATATCATAGCCTTTTGTTTAAATGTTTTATTTCCATTTAAGGTAACCAGAGGGAAGGCTCTTTTAGAGAAAGCAAGATATACAAAACAGGTAAGACCAGGCAGTTTTATTTTAGAATTAGATTTATTGCTTGGCTTCAGATCAATGTTTAGCATATCCTTAATAATGATGGCCATCATATGGTTTTGTAGATTTTTTGATGGCCTTTATTACTTAAAAATAGGCATATTATTTGAAATAGGAAAATAAGCCTATCTGTGAAAGTTACACCGTTAAATAAAATGTTCATTAAACGTCTATGTTTATAAATGTATACTTCACTAGTGATGAAAAAGTTCAGTTTTGGTCTAATAGGATCATTCAGTCAAATTCTTATATGATCATTCAGTCAAATTGATATTAGAATTTAATAAATTTGATAACAGTCAAGACTGAGCGACCCCCAGAATTCAATGATTGTCTTACCTGACCTAGTTTTTATCTAACACATTTCCCTTTATAAATGGACTGAATTTGTGTAAGTACACATTTTCGAAGTGGCATTTTGCAATGTAAATGTAGTATGGTTTTGTAAAGTTAACATAATGTTTAATTCTCCATGTAAACAGGCTAGCACTTTGCTTGATAATGCTGAGAAATGGGGTGTGAAGATTGTCAGTATTGAAGGTATGTTAGGTGTTTTATAATATTTATAGGTTGAATAATTTTTGGCCGAGTAATGACTATCATGAGGCAACATCGTCATGTGATTACTGATCGCTCTTGCTTATTGTAACTGTTATTGATGATAATACTTATGACTTTTTGAATGTACAAATGTTTCGCAAACTGATTTGTGTGCTAGATCTTGTTACTTGCCTGGAATCACACACTGAAAATGGTCCTTCCTATTGAAGAAGAAAATTTGTAGTTAAAAGATTATGGCTCTCTTATTTTGAATTAAACGTTCATTTGTTCTTTGATATATTTTATACACAAAACAACTGTTATATATATATTTCAGGAGCAATCAAATGGATTGAAATAGAACTGAAAAAATTACCAAAGTCTTCCAGACAAACATTAAAGGTATTGAACATTATTGAAAATTTTCTTATGTAATTTTTATTTGGGACACAATTCATGATATATAAGAGATATCATCTTGAAACTTCATACAGGGACAGATTGTTTTCAGAAGAAGTGCAGTGCACAAGAGCCATAGCTCTCTTAAGTATCTTTTTTTTTTACCAGTTTTTCTGAAGGAAAAATCTCAAAAAGCATCAGATTCACACTTTAAACTTGGAGCACTAGTCCATTATCAAATTTAAAATACATTTCTCAGGGGCAGATAATCCTTAAAGTAATTTTGCATGATAATTATTTCCCCTTTTCTGACTTAGAATATTTGCCTTTTTCTCAAAAACTTTATTGTATTCTATCTGAACTAGATATATTGGTTGACTATCAAGGGCAGATAAGTGTGCTAAGAATGTTTGCATAATTATGCCCCCTTTTCTAAATTGCTTTTATTTAACTATTCAGCACTGTGAAAAGTATAGAGCGCTGGCTGCGACCAGTGCTTGTTTTAAATCTTGATCTTGACAATGCAAAGAGATACATTTACAATAGACATTGGAATTAAGAATATTTTGGGTTTTTCCCAGCCAATTCTGGAGTACAAACAAACTTTAACAGTAACAGTTCGAAAAAAATAAGAGCAACAGATTGACTAATCTACTGTGACCGGTAGTGCACGGTGAAGCTATATCGGTAAAAGCTTGTTTGTACCGTGGGATTAGCTTGGAAAAACCCACATTTGCCAAGTTACGGAAAAAATCTAATCCTCTATTTTAGACTTTGTTTTGAAAGTTTTGTCAGTTTGGATGAAATTCATGTCAGCAATGTATTTTTTCATGACATGTTATTGAAAAGATTGACATTTAAAAAGTACCCTGTTATTCCATGTCAATAAAAGAAGTACTTTAATTAATCTGTATTTCTCATTACAAATACTGCTTAAATGTTATTAGCTATATAGTCATTATAACATTGTGTATATACATGTGTTTTTGTTTGTAATTTCAGAAAAACATCAAGTCAAAATGTGTATCTTCATGTAAGTATGTTGAGACTGCAGGTATTGATAGAGCCAGCTGAAAGCACTGTTTTTCAGTAGCATGTTAATTTACAACTTCATTCATGATGGCAGAATAATGTCATCTTAAACATGCAAATCATTTATATACGGCACTGGAATTACTTAAAGAAGAGATTTATATCATATTTCTGATTGTTGGTTATTCCATTACAACATTAAAACTTTTGTTGATATTATTTTTTTTTTTAAAGATCCTGTATGTTGTCATTAAGGATGTAGCAACATTTTAGTGAAATTTTATATAATTATGTACATAATTATTTTTCTAAAACAATTTCCAAACATCCAAGAATATGTACTGCATATGTTTACATGCATTATTAGTAATCTTTAAAATATGTGCATTCATTTCTTATTGAAAATTTAGCTTAGACTTTATCGAAAATAAATTTCCAAGTACCTCCCTGAATTAACATGAAATGTAAATTTGGTAATATCTTTACAAATAATGCTTTTTGAAACTTACAATGTTGATAAATCTTCATTTGAGCTATGAAACCATAAAGGAACTTTTACTGTTGAAAATAAAACAATCGATGCCATTATTTTGAAAAAGAAATCATTGATAACATATTGTATTGTTTTGTAGACAAATTGTTAAAGGCACCATATGTGAAGCTGGAAACAGACAACTTTTGTTACCGACCATTTCATATGGAACTTGATGTATGGCCAAGATTGAATGTTGATACACCAAAAGGCTCTTGTCCATTTGATGGCACTCTTATAAAAGGGTAATGTCAAACTATTTCTTGTTTACAAAGTAAATTTAACATGATAATTGAGACATTTATTGGATTTATACTTCTTTCCATTGTTTATTATGGTCATTTTTGTCAACTTTAACCTTTACTGGTTGAGGAAGACCTCAGATGCTCCTCTGTGTATTTTTCAAGCATGAGTAGGCACCCAAGTAGATCCCCAACCTTCCAAAAGCTAGCTGGATAGCTTTCTCATATGAAAGAATCAAAAGTTTCTACCCACAGCATTGAGGGGCAAAGTGGTCTTAATCACTCATCATGAAGTAAGGTGCTTCTAATTTTACCTTTTAATATCACATAACATTATACAAATATTCAATGATCTGTCACTATTAGGGATATTTTCTATTGATTTTAACTAGTTTAAACATGAATGTGTATCTGTATTTACAGTGGCGATGAGTCACGCGAGGAACGAGGGGAGTTGCTGGCAGCACAAGTGGATATACCTAGTGAAGACACGCCACAAGAGGAAAAAGATGTGTGTGATTCTGCTGACAGTACAACTAAACCGTTAGTAGAGTAAGTTATTTACTGTTACATGGAGTCATAAATCACCTTCTTCCTTTTGGATTAAGATTTTATTTCTTTTGGTTATGGATGCACTTTGATAAGTTCTTGTCAACCACACCCAAAGTCAGTAGGTCTATATGGGTTGAAAAAATAGTCAGGTGCATCTTTCATCTCTAGTTTTATATGCTAAAACAGCACAGAGTTTAATGTTGCAGATTCTTCTCCCTTCAAATATCATTTAATATTCAATTATTCAACTCATTTTGTTTCTTATAACCACAGTAAAAGTGTGAAAAAATCAGAGTCTGATGTTGGTGCAGGGAGAATCCTTACAGCTGGAGAGTTAAAGAGACGGAAAGAACTAAAAAGGAAGCAGGAAAGGAAGAGAGGATATTGCGAATGTTGTCATGTCAAATATGAAGATTTAGATAAGGTAAGTTATTTTAGCTCCAGTTTTTCAATGAAAGAAAAACGTAATTATTGTCATGAATTTTATATGTAGATACACTTGGTTATTCCTGCTATATGAAATTTCAGGTCAAAGGTTAAGGTCAAAGGTTTGTACAGTCTTTAAATGGTTCTTGAAAATCCACTATTGGCTTTTAAAAGACCTTCAGTTAAATCCAGCCTTAAAAAGCATAACATAAGTTGACTTAATATCTGATATACTTGTTAATGTGGTAATTAATAGAAAACAAATTTCAATAAAACATATAAGGTTATAGTTTTTAGCTTACCTGTCACAAAGTGACCGGGTGAGCTTTTGTGATCGCTTTTCGTCCGGCGTCTGTCCGTCGTCCATAAACTTTTACTTTAAATGACATCTCCTCATAAACCACAAGGCCAATTTCATCCAAACTTCACAGGAATGTTCCTTTGGTGGTCACCTTTAAAAATTGTTCAAAGAATTTAATTCCATGCAGAACTCTGGTTGCCATGGCAACCGAAAGAAAAAACTTTAAATATCTTCTTTAAAAAAACCATAAGAGCTAGAGCTTAGATATTTGGCATGAAACATCTTCTAGTGAGTGTCTACCAAGTTTGTTCAAATAAAAGCCCTGGGGTCAAAATTGGCCCCGCCCCGGGGGGTCATTGATTTTCCCTATATGCATATAGTAAAAACTTAAAAAATCTTCTTTTAAAGAACTCAAAGAGCTATGGCTAAGATATTGAGCATCAAACATGTTCTAATAGGTGTCTACCAAGTTTGTTCAAAGAAAAGCCCTGGGGTCAAAATTGGCCCCGCCCCAGGGGGTCATTGATTTTCCCTATATGCATATAGTAAAAACTTAAAAAATCTTCTTTTAAAGAACCAAAAGAGTTAGAGCTAAGATATTTAGCATTAAACATGTTCTAATAAGTGTAGTTTGTTCAAATAAAAGCCCTTGGGTCAAAATTGACCCCGCCCGGGGGGGTCATTGATTTTCCCTATATGCATATAGTAAAAACTTAAAAAATCTTCTTTTAAAGAACTCAAAGAGCTATGGTTAAGATATTTAGCATCAAACATGTTCTAATAGGTGTCTACCAAGTTTGTTCAAATAAAAGCCCTGGGGTCAAAATTGGCCCCGCCCCGGGGGTCATTGATTTTCCTTATATGTGTATAGCAAAAACTTAAAAAATCTTTTTTGAAAAAAACCCAAATAGCTAGAGTTAAGATATTAAGCATGAAACATCTTTTAGTGAGTGTCTACAAAGTTTGTTCAAATAAAAAGACCTGGGGTCAAATTGGCGCCGCCGCCGGGGTCATTGATTTTCCTTATATGTGTATAGCAAAAACTTAAAATCTTCTTTGAAAAAACCCAAATAGCTAGAGTTTAGATATTAAGCATGAGACATATTCTAGTAAGTGTCTACAAAGTTTGTTCAAATAAAAACCCTGGGGTCATAACTGGCCCGGCCCCAGGGGTGTCATTGTTTTTAACTATATGTGTATAGTAAAAACTTAAAAAAAATCTTCTTTTAAATAGCCCAATGAGCTAGAGCTTAGATGTTAAGCATGAAACATCTTCTTATGGGTGTCTACCAAGTTTGTGCAAATAAAAGCCCTTTGGTTAAATTGGCCCTGCAACGTTTGGGGGGGGGGGGGGGGGGTTGGGGGGCCTATATACAGGTGAGCGACCTCAGGGCCATCATGGCCCTCTTGTTTAAAACTTTCTGGGACTTGAATCATCAAAGATAAAGGTGATCAGATGTGGTGGCATGGCCAAATGGTTTAAGGATCAGACAAGTAATCTAATGATCGCTAGCTGCATGGGGTCAACCCTTGTCAGGGGCAAGTTGTTGATTCCTTGAGTAACAAACTTTACTGCACTCATTGCTCAGCACTGGTTAGTTTCAGGGACGTATTCGAAAGTGTGTCTATAAGCTTATACTGGTCGCTACACAATCAAACTTAAATTAAATCTGTATAAACCAAAGATAAAGGTTTTTATAAATAAATATTGTAATCTTAAATACCTTATAAAACACGTCTACATGTATATTTATATAGTCAGTGACAAAGGGTTTCACAGATATAAGACTTACAAAATATTGTAATTGCCATCACAGGGATCATCCTGGTCAGGATTTTTAGTGAGAGATTTTCTCTCATTTGAGACATTTTGATGAGAGAAATTAGATTTTCTTGAGAGATTTAATTTTCATGGTGGGCGAGGTTAAAAATATGGAAATTTCTAACTTTTTAAAAATCACTGAACATATAAACATTGTTTATCTAATGAGGATATAAGAAGATGTAGCTCTGTTTATTACAGTGATTTTTGTTTTCACTTTTTTAACACATCTTATGCCTTTTCTTTTGTGATTTTTTAAACATAGTAAAATTCTAATTACGAAAAATAAATATAACACCTTTATTCAGAAATATAAAAGAATTATACATGGATATCTACTACAACTATTTTTTGCAGTCAATGTTCCTAATGGACAACACTGTACTGTACAGAAGTAATTGTTGAGATTTGAAGAATATTTTTATAACCTATCATTTTGTTTTCTTTATGATTCTCTTCACACACCTCCCTCCATTAAAAAATATACCTGAACACATAATGACAAATATCTCCATATCCACAAATATAAACAATAACTAAAGTAATTTTTATTCATAAACATCATTTTTAGTGTTATAAAACACCTTTAAATAACACTCGGCTTCCTTTTAGAATTTTTTTTAATCACGACATCGCGAAAATATGTGACAAATGAATATTTGTCTGTTTTCCGCTGAAACATTCACAATTCTAGCTGTTGCTGATTGCAATTATATAAAATTAAATATTTTTGTTCAATAAAAGAACATTTATTATCGGCTATTTCATCAGGAATCGTAAAACAAAATTTTTAAATTTGTTCTTTACGGCAAAATTTACCGTGGTTGATGTGACATTTAGAAGACAAATTTTACCGGTAGATTTATTTTTGACATGTCCATTTTTATGTTAGTCTGTGTCTAAATTTTTTTATTAAAATCAATTAAAAGTGTTTTGTGTAAATTCTCGACTTACAGATAGATAAAGGTTAGCCATCATACCTTATTTCTGTACGGTGAATTTGCGGTCTCCGATCGGCAATTATTTTAGGCTAAATAATTCAAAGTGTTGGACTACTTTTTGGAGTTTTTTTACACCGATTTCATTAATAAACAATTTGAAATTAAATTCTTGATGGGAATCGTGAATTTTTCATCATATTTTGTGTAATTTTAGCATTCCTTAGATTGTGTTTAGACATTTTCCGGCTCAAATTGCCGTGCGAGATTTTCTCTCATTTCACAAATTTCTCTGAGATTTTGGTGATATTTTTGCGAGAAATCGCGGAAATCGCCCCCTAGAATGATCCCTGCATCATGATTATTATTATGTCTTACTTAAATATAGAAAACTAAATACAAATGTTGATTTTGATTTTAGCATGTACTGGAAGAACAACATAGACAGTATGTAAAGACAAAGACTAATTATAACAAGTTGGATTCACTGATTCAATCAGGACCAAATACACAGCATTTCTTGTTTGAATACTTGACAAAAGCTGCACATCTTAGAAACTCTGTACTTGACAGGTATGATATGTTCAATAAGTGTAATCGTGATATAGTTGATTTTTTTTTAGAACATTTCTTCTTAGTCAGAGAAAATTCAAGGTCGTGGCATTTTGTAAAACTAAATATCATTTCAGGTGAAATGTAGACTTGATAGAATGATTTAAATAGATTTTGTATACTTGACTTTGTAATAAAACAAGTAAAGCTTGAAACCCACAAAGTTTGATAGGACACATTAATCACAAGGCCACCAACCAGTCTGTGATATTATGAGAATAATATGCAAGATAGAATATTGGTCATCTGAAGTTAAAACAGAGAGAATTAAAGATAGCAGGCATATACAAATGTATATCTTATATATAAGTAAAACTCTACAGTGGCCATATAACTATTGTTTTAAAATGCAAAATTACAAGTTTTTATGTTTTAGGTTGATATATATGTTATAGTAGATTAATGTTAATGCTTTTTCAGGGAAAATAGTGTAAGAAGATCTCCTAGGAAGACTGTTCCAGATTCTAATAGAATTATCAACTCCCCATGTAAACCACAGAAGCAGTCCATAATGTCATCGCCAAAAAAGTGCTTGCCATTAAAGACTGGTTCATCTGTTGCTAGGGAATCTGTAAGAGTATCACCTAGAAAAAATCAACAAACTTTAAAAAATGATGAATCAGTCAATGTATCTAAAACACCAGATGTACTGAAAACAAAAGACAGTGAAATTAGAAAAACGCCAACAAAACGTCATACTGATACAGGGGTAAAATCTCCTAATTTAAAGATTAGAAATAAAGAAGATGGAAATGGTTGTAGAAGTCCAAGGTTGAGACAGTCTGTAGGAATACAAAAAGTAAACAACACAGAGATGAATACCATGAAACGTGAAGAAATGAATAAGGATGTGTCAAAAATAAATGAAAGTAACAAAATGTCATCTCCAAGAAAATCATTGAATGAAAGATTTGCTATTGAAACTAAAGAGGCTTGGGAAAATATAAGAGTCAGTGATGAAATAAATAAGGAAAATATTTCACCTTGTAAGCAAAAATTGGATACAATTGAAAAATCTAAGAAAAAATCTAGTAATCCTGATGAGAAACAGAAATGCGTTGATATTGAGGAAGTACAAAATATTGTTAATGTGAGCAATAAAAGTCCCATAAAATGTGCTGAAAAAGCATTGAAGAATGTTGAAGAGTGTAAAAAAAAGATGACTGTTGAATCTGTTGATGATTCTGATAAAGATACTTTGTTGGAAGACTTGGTAGTGGATGATTATAAATTGATTAAATTTGGTTTTGCAGAAATAGTTAATTTTGGTAAGAAAAGGACTGCTGTTGAACAATCGAGTGATGATTTTGAAATTTGTTTTGCAAGAAGTTTAGATGGACCTTTACCAATGCCTAAAGTTTCAAATGAGGAAGCTCTTGATAAGACTTTTGATCAACTCTGTGAAAAAACACAGTCTGTGAGGAAGTCAAAGAAAGCAAACAGAGATGTTGATAATAACGCACTTTCTAATTCACCTCGGCAAGAAAACAAGAAGAAAGACAAATGTTCGAAAAGAGAAATAACGCAAAATAGCACAGAAGTCAAAGTTACAAAAGAAACTGAAAAGAAAAGAGAGAGAAAAGTTAAGGATGTGTTTGATATTGATGTTGACTCGGATATTCCATCAGATTTCCAGTGCTATGACGAAAGAGGCAATGTTATAACATTCTGTAAAACACTTGCTGAGAGGATTAAAGAAAGATCACTGGGTAGAAGATCTTCAGTAGAGTCCTACAATGTCAATGCCCTATTTCGACTTCCATCTAGATCCAGGAGTAATTCCTTCAGTAGCAACCAGTCAGATCCACTGACTGTCAAAGGACAAAATGAAAAATTGAAGAAAGGTATTGAAAAAAAGAAGACTGGAAGTAGCATAGCAAGTTCCAAGGTCTTAAACAAGTATCGTAAAAAAAGATTTGGAAAGGTCCAAAATGAGAATGTTCTGAATGGTTACCAAGGGGATGATGAAAATGAAAAAACTCCACAGCTTAAACAGATTAAACCAAGTAAAAAGAAAGCAGGGAATAGATTTTGGCATTATAAACCGATTGTAGAAAGTAAAAAAAGTCCAATACGCAATGAGAAGCTTACAGGTTTACGAAAAGAATTGAAGGAATTAGAAGCCGCAAGTTCTTGGTTTGAAACTGATGTTTCTGATTCAGATTCACAAAGGTCAAGAAGGAACTCTAAGATAAGGGATGCTAAATTGACATCTAAAATGGTTAATGATGAGAAGCATAAAAGCAATGAGGGAAAAAGAAATTGTAGCAAACCAAATCAAACAAATGAAAATCTGGAGCAAGTCCAGGAAACAAGTACTGGTAAGAGAGAAAAAGGAGGTAGGAGTAATAAATTCTGGTATTATGTTACTGAAGTTGTAGAGACCAATATTGACCAGAATGAACAAGAAAATGAACCTTCGACGAAAGAACTGCCTGATGATAAATATATTTCCACAAATGACTTTAACAGTACCAGGAAAACAAAGAAAACTAAGAAAACTAAGAACAGTTCTGAAGCAATCTGTAATGTTTCAATGGAAAATAACACTTTACAAGGGGAAAGTTATCTTCCCATTCCAAATGAATTAATAGATTCATGGAATACTGGTGAATTATTAGACAGATCTCAAAGGAGGAAAAGTGAGAAGACATATGTAGATACTGATACAGACTACATTAGTGATAATGATGATCTTGGTGAACAAACAACAAAGATTTCCCAAATTAATGTAGAAGAATCTGTTAATGAAAATGGTAAGTGTGAAAAGGAGTCGAGAAGTTCTAAATCAAAGAAACCTAGCAGATTTTGGGAATTTGTACCTGTTGAAGAATGTAAAACAATGTTAGATAGTGGCAATATTCCTAACATATTGAGAGATTCCTGGAATACAGGAGGTATGTTAGACAGGCAGGAAAGGAGAAAAGGTAGAAAGTTGGAAATCAGTTCAACCAAATCTTATGTTGGAAGAGAAGTTCAAAACAGGGATAAAGAAATAAACACAGGTGCTGAAGTAACTGAGTCTGGAAGAGTGGTAAAAAATGTTAAATCTAAAAATTGCACTCAACATTATATCCTTGGGAATGATAATACTGAAACAGATCAAAATGCAATGGAATATTCTAAGAAAATTAAAGCACTGAAATATTCAAAAGACTATGACTACAATAGTGACTCTTCAAATGCAGAATGTAGAGTTTTGAGATTGAGAACAAAGAAGACATTGAAATCTAATTGTATTGATAGAGGTTTAAGAAAAAGACAAGTAAGAGTGAACTATAATGAAAGTGAAAGTCAGCAATCAAGTGAACAATCTGATGATTTTAGTGATATGCCAGAAAAACAACATCAGAAAATGTGTAAAAAACATAAGGAAGAAAATATTAATACAACTGACAAAAATGCACTTATGCAAACAGGTATAAAACATAATGAAATAGTAAGTACCAAAAGTAAAATTGAAAAGTCAAAACATAAAAACCGAGTATTAGAAGTTCCAGGAGTTAGGGCTTGTACAGATATGACAAATGAAATTCCAGATAAAGGAACACCTGTAAATGTGGCCAAGTTTTTGCCAAAGGAAGTACAACAACTGCAAGATACTTGGAATGATTTAAACATAGTTCGAAGGTCAAGGTTGCGCCGTTGCGATGATGATTCTGTAGTTATTAACTGTGATGAAAAATTGGAAAAATGTGAAGCATCAGGAGAAGCACAAAGTGAATGTGAAGATATGATGGTTGATGACAGTGACACAGATAATGACTTGAGCAACTCACCAGTGTTTAAGTTGACAATAAATCAGAAAATACAAAGGGTAAGGAGGAAGTCTCCTGTATTTATTAGGTCACCAAGACAAGTGTATAAATCAGATGACAACTCTTCCTGTAATAAAAAGGGAGCAAGTGAAATTCTTACATCAGTTTATAGTTCTAATGTTAGGTCTAACAACAATGTAAGGAGAAATTTTGTGGACAGTTTAAAGGCAATCAATGATGGAAATGCTAATACCTCGAAAGACATTTGTTTGGATTCAGAGAATGAAATATACATGGATAAACAGGAAACGTCCATTGATAGGACAAATAAGTCTTGTGGTTTAGTAAAAACCCCAGAGAGATGTCAACCAAAGAAAGAATCAAGAAGTGGATTTAGTGTTACACCAAGAGAGGAAAGGCGTAGACAATGGAAACGTAAAAATTCAGAGTCGTCCTGTCCAGAGGGGAAAAGAAGGAAAGTTGAAAATTGTACACCAAGAAGAAGACTATTGCAGGATCATTCGGAGAAAACCACTGTTTCAGGAGAAAATGAAAATGTTAATGATAAGTTTTCATTGACATGGTCACCTATAAACACTGATGACAAGAAGGAAAACTGTGAAAAAGTAAAACTTAACAGAAGCTGGAGCCTGTTGAGTGAGCGCAGTATTTCAAAACTTTTATCTAGTGAGGATGACAATGAAAATTTTGATGGGTTTACAAATGAAGACAAATTGCCTTCAGATATGTCATACGAGGAACGTTCTGAGATAGAATTCCTTAAAGATGATGAACATGAATGGGTTGTTGAGGATACTGATAAAAAATCTGAAGCGGAAAACCTTGTGAAGTATGTTCCAGTATTTTTTCCTTCTCCAAATAAAACTTCAAATTCTTCTTGGAATGATGCTGTTGAAGGTTATATAGAAAATTCTTTGAAACAGGGACCTAACTCTTCAATGAAGGTTGAAAATTCATCAGTGTATTTTAGTTTTAATTGTAGTCCAAGAAAAACTCCTTCCAAACAAAATACTACGAATCTGAAAGTTGGTAGTCACCAAATATGCTCTCCAGTAAGAGGTAGAGCAAGTACACCTAAAAGGAAGAAAACTGTGCCAAAGGATGGAGTTGAAAAAGTAGATGCTGAAATTGAATTTAACTTTGGAAGTCCTCACAAAGATCGTTCAGATTTTAGTCCACTAAGATCAGTAAATGGTGTAGTGAGAAACTTATCATGTACTCCTAATAAAACATCAACTCCAGTACAGAAAAAGACAAAGAGCCGAAAACATTGATTAGTGTATTTTTATATATATTTTTTTATTTTTGATGATTAACTCAACTGAGAAAAAGTGTCAAAAAGTTCAAAGGTTGCAACTATTAAATATATATTACCCTAAGTAAAAAGGAAAAATGATCTCTAGTTTGATTTCCAATGTAAAGTAAGCCACAGGAGAGTAATGTGAAAAATGAAATCTTTAAAAAATCTAGTCAGAAACTTAAAGGCCCAAAGTTTTGGTATGTATTTTTCTGCCATATTGTCATCTACCAAATTGATATTACCATGTTCCTTGGTGAAAAAATTTGTTTCTCAATGGAGTCACTGATAAGTTTATTTTTATGCCCCCACAAAGTGGGAGCATATAGCGTTGCACTTGTCCGTCCGTCCCAAAATCTTGTGACTTAAACCGGATGGCAGATTTTGCTGAAACTTTCAGGGATGAACAACCTAAATGTGTAGATGGTCGTAAAGGAAGGAATTTTTGCTGCGACCAAATTTAACAGAATTATGGCCCTTTGTTAATTTTTTCACTATATACCATGTAGAAATTTTGTGAACGCAACTCTTAAACCGGATGGCAGATTTTGCTTAAACTTCCAGGGATGAACAACCTAAATGTGTAGATGGTAGTAAAGGAAGGAATTTTTGCTTGGACCAAATTTAACCGAATTATGGCCCTTTGTCGATTTTTTTACTATACACCATATACATGTTGTCAGTGGGGGCATCCGTGTCCTTTGGACACAGTTCTAGTTATTTCTAATACCAATCATGTTCCCATCCACAACTTAAACATTGGTCATAATTTTCATATTTTTAATGCATTTTCTTCATACTTTGGACACAACATCAAATAGGACAAGACCTTCAAGTTGACCAGACTGAATTTGACCTTTACAAATTACTGATAACTGGCCTTGACTTTCAAGGCCAAATTTTTTTAATTTTGCTAGATTTTTTTACTATGACTGGTTATAACTTTGTTACGAATGGCCAGATTGGATTCATACTTGAATGAAATTATGCTTATGACAACACTGACATGTTTAATTTCAAATGTGAAATTTTGCACCAAAAATTAATGTTTCCTTAGTAAACCCTTAGCTTCAATGTTTTTCTCTAAATGTTTAGAAATGTCAAGTTTGGCGTTTTCTCTTTTCTTACATATAAATTTATTTAAATCTTCATTGTCTGAAACTATATGGTCTAAAACTTAAATGTTATAATATTTCAAATTGGACCTTGGCAAAAGTTAAATTAAATCACACCTGTTAGGGGTCAAATTTAACCAGTGTCAATGGTCAGTTATATGAAAACGTGCCATTGAAATTTTCTTGTCTTGATCTTCATGGCCTAGATTTTAAGTACTTTTCTTGAACTTGAAAAAATCATGTTCATTTGGTTAAGATGACTCTGTCATGGTAAAAGATGTATTGTGTATAGCATAAGCTTAGAGTGTTTAAATCAACTGTGTCTCGCTATGGTTCTCGGGTTTTAAAATGATCTAAAGGTATTATAACCTGTGTTATATATTGTGTCATATCCCAATTTGATTTAAAGTGTTTAGGTACAAAGCAGAATTTATGAATGTTAATGTAATGTTTGTATGTTAATACATGTAGGTCATGTTATTATTTGGATTGTTATATGTATTTTTTTTTTTTTTTTTTATAAAATTATTCTGCCTTGTTTGTTGTTGACATTGCTTAATGTTAATTGATAGCATATAAGCCTATTTATGACCTTGGGCATGTAGTAATTGAACTCTCTGACCACACTTGGGGTGACATAATGAGATAAATTCCCTATGTTCAGTGTAGGGCAAAAAGCTCATTGGGTGAAAAGAGGTTTCTTTTGGGGTTTTAGAGATCAAAGGTCGAAGACAAAACCCATATGTCTGACTGTATGAGGTTAACTTAAACTGGCAATATGGATATATCTTAAGTTCTTACTGTCTAATTGGCTGGAATGCAGATATGGTGGCAAACCTATACACACACACACAGAGATTCTTGTGGTCTTCTAACTAACGGAAGTATGTAGTCACTGGGTAAAAGCTAAGGTCTTTGCATATATTTGATTAACCATAGTCAAGAACAAGAGGTTATAACTTTGTCAAGTTATGTAACTGTGTTAACATTGTTTTCTTGTCTGAGTGAACAGGTAAAACTTTTTATCAAATTCATTTCTGACAAGACTAAGGGCATAGGTGTTTACCAAAAGCGGGCTCTAGTTGAAATTTTTTAGTTTAAGGTATTTTAGAAAGACTGCAAAGAAAAAAAAATAATTAAGGTTAACTTAACTGACATTTTTCAAGAAGGGAATGATGAGAGGCAAACACTTATTACAACTGAGATCTTTATTTTACAAACTTATGTATATTTTTTGTTTGTTTATTTTTGTTACACCAGACTTAATGTATTGTCTATGTTGAAAAATGTGTATCTGTTAGTGTGACACACTGTAATATCATACTGTGACTAACCTTTGCCCATTGTTGCCCAATATGTTTGAGTTATCATTTATATAAAATTTATAATACATATACTATTGAACCACTTATTAATGCAATAATACTGTGAATGATCCTCTATGAAAATAACTGAAATTATTTCAGTCCACTTTACAAAATACATGTAGTTGCATAAAAATATGGAAAAAAAAATCATCTTCAAATGAAATCTTGATACAAGGTGATAAACATATGTGATTTTAGATGGAAAATACTGATCTGGTCAGTTTTGTTATGAATATCTCTTTAATACTAAATAGATATTCTACAAATAAAGTGCATAAACCCCTAGATACAAAACACTTTTGCTTGACTGTAACAAACTTAGTGTGAAGTTCCTTTGATTTTCTACAATTTTTCACCCAACTGATAAGAGTTGATGAAATGTTCTTAACAACTTGAGGTTTCTTTGGGTGAGCAATATAGGGCCAAATTGTTTCATTATAAATTGACAGGACGTCTATTTTTATTAGTATTTTATCATGGAACAGATATGCAAGTTGTTACGTTTCATTTAAATTTATGTTTTGGTGAAAATATATATGTATTGTTATATAACTATGATCAGTGGAATGCTTTTCTCTCTTCATTAACATGTAGGGGGTGTCTGTGGCCGAGTGGTTAAGGTCGTTGACTTCAAACCACTTGCCCCTCACCGCTGTGGGTTTGAATCCTGACAGGGACTTAACTTTGGATTCATTCATGTGAGGAAGCTATCCAGCTAGCTTATGGAACGTCAGTGGTTCTACTCAGGTGCCCGTTCATGCCTGAAATAATGCATGGAAGGGCACCTGAGGTCTTCCTCCCCCAGTAAAGCTGGAACATTGCCATATGACCCAGAATGTGTCTGTGTGACATAAAACCCAATTAAACAAACAAACATATATGTATATCTAGTAATAAAGATTATTAGTCCCCTACCGGTTTACCGGAGGGGATTTTAGGTTTACCCTCCGTCCGTCTGTCCGTTCGTCAGTCCGTCCACAAAACTGGATCCCGCGATAACGCAAAAAGTACTGAAAATATTTTAATGAAACTTGATATATGGATAGATGGCAGTATGGAGATTATGCACGTCTTTTTCTTTTCTTCCTATGTTGAAAATTCTGGTTGCTATGGCAACAAATAGACTGAAAATATGGCAAATTTTACACATAACCTGGATCCCGCGATAACACAAAAAGGACTGAAAATATGTTTATGAAACTTGACATATGGGTAGATGGCAGTATGGAAATTATGCACATCCTTTTTTATCTTCCTATGTTGAAAATTCTGGTTGCTATGGCAACAAATAGACTGAATTTCAAGATTTCTGATTCTAGTTTTTAAGTTTTTTCACTATAAGTTCTTTATTTCTTAAGGTATTTTCTTCAAACTTTAAATATAAGTTGCTTGTCATCAACCACATCATATGTGACAAGGTTTACAACTCTAGCACAAAATTTATCAGAATTACCTCCCTTGAACATAAAATTTACATGAAAAAAAACATTGTTTTTTTTTTAATAACTTCTTTTTTCTGAATGTATCTACTTCAAACTTCATATAAATGTTTCTTATTGTCACTCAACATTTGTGAGTGTTCAATACTCTAGCAAGACTATTTCCAGAATTATGCCCCTTTTGAACTTAGACTTTTTTTTTGAGAAATTGGTAATTTTTACTCCAACTTCTTCAATCATGATAGGATTTTAAAAATGTTATATTTTGATAACAGGGATGTTTAAAAAATAACTTTAGAGTGTCCTTCAGTCCGTCTGTCTGTACATAAAAACTGTTTCCTGTGATCACTTTTAAAGAACTTTTTCAACAAATTTACTTAAAATAGGAACCTAAGTGAATGGCCAATGGCCCTTCAGAATGTTGCTTGGGCTCTTACCGGTAGGGGACTTATGGATTGCTTGCAATACTATGATAATTGCTTGTTAAAGTATGGTATATCTTTAGATAACCTGAGCATGAAGTGCTCAGAGGTAAGCATTTGTGATGGCAGTGTGTCTTCTGTCAGTTCTTTGATGTCCATTGTTATAAACAACATCTCTTATACAACTAAATGTATTTTGACCAAACTTCACAGGAATGATTCTTAGATAGCCATCTACATAAGTCTTATAAATGGTTTCAGTCTAATAAATTAGTACCTCACATAAGCTAAAAAATGAAATCTTAAATATCCTTTCCTGAGATATCACATTGCTCAGAGCTTAAATATTTGGCACTGTAGTATCATTTTGTGGCTCTCTTCTAATGTCATTCCCCTTTGGTTAAAATTGGGCCTATCCTACGTGTCACTTTGTTTATGTAGACTTAAAGGAAATCCATTTGTGCCTTCTTATGTGAAACTTTAATGCCCAGATTTTAGAGTTTTGACAAGAAGCAGTGTTTTATGGTCCCTCACAAAAGTTATATAAGGCATGTCCCTGGTCCTTGAAAAGGTCCAGCTTTTGGGGGACATTTAGTTTAAATACATGACATTACATAGTATGAAACATGTATATTGTGTCCAGAGCTTTAGTAAAACATGTATATTGTGTCCAGAGCTTTGGTAATTAGTCATTAAATATTACCTAGGGTATATCAACAAGGGTTCTGAAAATAATGCAGTTTTGGTGAGAAATGACAACCTTATGAGACCTTATTACTTACTTTCCCACCAAAGAATTGTGACCTTTTCTAGCAAAGTATCTCAGGTGAGCAATCCAGGGCCAACTTGGTCCTCTTGTTCTTTGTAAAATGATTATTTTTATACCCCCACCACAAAATGTGGGGGGGGCTATAATGGATTCGCTTTGTCGCGTCGGTCTGTCCGTCGGTCGGTCGGTCCGTCTCCATTTTCGTGTCCGCTCTATAACTCCTATACCAATTGAAGGATTTTCTTCAAACTTGGCTCAAATGTTCACCTCAACAAGAGGATGTGCAGAACCCATATTGCCCATGTGTCAGCTCAAGGTCAAGGTCACAATTGAAGGTCAAATATCAAACACTATGAAATATTACACAGTATGTCGTGTCCGCTCTGTAAGTCCTACACTACTTGAAAGATTTTCTTCAAACTTGGCTCAAATGTTCACCTCAAGCAGGGGATATGCAGAACCCATGTCGCCCATGTGTCAGCTCAAGGTCAAGGTCACAATTGAAGGTCAAATATCAAACAATTAAATATTACACAGTATGTCGTGTCCGCTCTGTAAGTCCTACACTACTTGAAAGATTTTCTTCAAACTTGACTCAAATATTCACCTCAACAAGGGGATGTGCAGAACCCATGTTGCCCATGTGTCAGCTCAAGGTCAAGGTCACAATTGAAGGTCAAATATCAAACACTATCGAATATTACACAGTATGTTGTGTCCACTCTGTAAGTCCTACACTACTTGAAAGTTTTTCTTCAAACTTGGCTCAAATGTTCACCTCAACAAGGGGATGTGCAGAACCCATGTTGCCCATGTGCCAGCTCAAGGTCAAGGTCACACTCGAAGGTCAAATATCAAATAATCAAATATTACTTAGTATGTTGTGTCCGCTCTGTAAGTCCTACACTAATTGAAAGATTTTCTTCAAACTTGGCTCAAATATTCACCTCAACAAGGGGATGTGCAGAACCCATGTTGCCCATGTGTCAGCTCAAGGTCAAGGTCACAATTGAAGGTCAAATATCAAACACTATCAAATATTACACAGTATGTTGTGTCCGCTCTGTAAGTCCTACACTACTTGAAAGATTTTCTTCAAACTTGGCTCAAATGTTCACCTCAAGCAGGGGATGTGCAGAACCCATGTCGCCCATGTGTCAGCTCAAGGTCAAGGTCACAATTGAAGGTCAAATATCAAACAATTAAATATTACACAGTATGTCGTGTCCGCTCTGTAAGTCCTACACTACTTGAAAGATTTTCTTCAAACTTGGCTCAAATGTTCACCTCAACAAGGGGATGTGCAGAACCCATGTCGCCCATGTGTCAGCTCAAGGTCAAGGTCACAATTGAAGGTCAAATATCAAACAATTAAATATTACACAGTATGTTGTGTCCGCTCTGTAAGTCCTACACTAATTGAAAGATTTTCTTCAAACTTGACTCAAATATTCACCTCAACCAGGGGATGTGCAGAACCCATGTTGCCCATGTGTCAGCTCAAGGTCAAGGTCACAATTGAAGGTCAAATATCAAACAATCTAATATTACACAGTATGTCATGTCCGCTCTGTAAGTCCTACACTAATTGAAAGATTTTCTTCAATCTTGGCTCAAATGTTCATCTCAACCAGGGGATGTGCAGAACTTATGTCACTCTTTTGCTGGCTTAAGGTCAAGGTCACACTTGAAGGTCAAAAATTGACTTAGAAAATATTCTTAAATTTTAACATTTATTTGAATATTTCTCAATCTAGAAAAGGTATTTGCTTGAAACTTAAAATATTTTTGAAGGGTCACAATTCCGATATGCTGTTCGTTCAAGTTTCATAACTCTGTATTGCATTTTAACAAAGTTATGCCCCTTTTTAAGTCTTCAAATTTACATACAATCAAATATTAGACAATATGTTGTGTCCGCTCTATAAATCCTATACTAATGGAAGAATTTTCTTCAAACTTTACTCATATTTTCACCTCAACAAGGTTATGTGCAGAATCCTTGTCACCTTTGTGCCGGCTAAAGGTCAAGGTCAAACTTGAAAGTCAAAAATTGAGTTAGAAAATGTTCTTAAATTTTAACATGTACTTGAATAATTCTGAAACTAGCGCAGGCATTTGCTTGAAACTTAAAAGATATACGAGGTGTGCCAAATAAGATATGCAGGTCAAGTTTCATTACTCTGTATTGCATTTTGACAAAGTTATGCCCCTTTTTAAGTCTTCAAATTTACATACAACCAATACTAGACAATATATTGTGTCTACTCTATAAATTCTATACTAATGGAAGGATTTTCTTCAAACTTTACTCAAATGTTCAACCAAACTGGGTGATGTGCAAAACCAATCTTACCCTTGTGCCAGATTAAGGTCAAGGCCACACTTGAAGGTCAAAAATTGACTTATAAATAAAATGTTTAATATATTGGGAAAATGAAAGGTTATTTGAAACTGTTTCGACCATGATTTGTTAATATATATTTATACTATTACCTGTACAATTAATCTTTTTTTCGCCAGAGATAATTTCTTTTTATGTATTTGTGCCACATAAGTTATTCCCTTAACCACCTTTCAAAGTGGTCTTATGTCAAGGACATTGGTGGGGGTATGAATCGCATTCAGCGATAGTTCTAGTTTCTCATGGCATTGTTATTGTAACATGAGTACAGAATAGAATATTTTGTTTGAATGTATTTTTCAATATATTTTATATTCGTAAGATGCCTGGTGTATTTATTATTTTTGTGTTTGTTTTATTTTATAATAGTCTATCTAAAGCTTACACTGCCAAGTTTTATTTTACCTTTTTGTATTGCTCTTTTTTTTTTCTTCACTTATTTTAATCATCAAGACACATTTGTTTTAAATATTAGAAAATGAATGGCCTATATATTGTGTTTTTGTTGTTTTGTTTTTTTGTGAGCTATGCAAGCAAAATTATAATTGTTCATAAGCCAATTAATTTTTTGAAGCATGGACTCAATATAGATTTTACCATGCTTTCTTTATTGGTTTGGATGATCTTTATTTGGATAATTAGTAAAAAACAACAATGATCTATTGTATAATTGAGGCAGTGATTTTAGATTTTCATGATATTTTTCAAAAGTATTGGCAAGTATCTAAATGTAATGATTTAAATAAAGAAAAAAAATCTAAACATACTTCGTTACTCTTTTTTTTTCCCCCCAGCATAGACAGGTTCTTTAACTGCCTGGAAATTTACATGCTTCAAAATCCACCATCTGTATGAAAGGTAACAGATAATTGAGCTTGAAGACATTCAATCTCTTTGCTCCAGGTATTTTGCCTGTTTTGAAATCTGGGAAACACTGGGTATGTGTTGCAAATTCAGATTTGACCTGTCCACGCAGATCATTAGGGACAGATTCTATCTGATCAGTTTGAATTTGACTATGGCACCAGACCTCATATGCATGGCTTTTTAAACCAGGACAGTTATATGAGGGATGGAAATTTTGTATTCTCTTATGCTATCTTATATTATATAATTTTTATAGTTAATGTAGAAAATGCATTTGATAGCAACAAATTAAAACAGAGCAAGAAAATTTAAGAATGGGTCAAAGCAAAATTTAATGGCCAGGTTGAATTTGTTTACCAAATATCATGAGGCTGTGGTGTTACGGAAATTTTAACCATTGACCATTAATGTCGAAAATTTAACTCATTCGATAAACAGGAAGTGGATGAGTGACAAACCTGAAATTGAATCACACGGTATTGGATCCATGTTAATGCTGTATGAGTCTGTGATAAGTAGTTGCTAAATAAAATGTTACAAAAATTTCCTTCCATTGACCATTAATGTCGAAAATTTAACTTAGTCGGTTTACAGGAAGTGGTTGAGTGACAGACCTGAAATCATATCTTGTGGTATGGGACCACATGTTAATGCTGCATACCAAATATCAAGAGGTTGTGATCAGTAATTTCTGAGAAAACTGTTACAAAATTTTATTCCCCACCATGCGCTGCTGAATATTCACCATACTACCTTGTATAACCTGGGTTTGCCAAAAATTCTTAATGTTGAAAACATCCTTATAACTTAAGTAATGGACATTTGACAAGTTTCCTGATTTACAAACAAAGGATTATAATACATCAGCTAGGTAGTTCCATTAGTTCATACAAATTTATTTTAGTTCAACTGTGTTGGATGCTATAACCTTTTTGAAACACTCGAATCTGTTCTGGAACGAACCAGTACTTGGCAATGAGTGTAACTCAAGGAAACAATGG
Organism: Ruditapes philippinarum; assembly: GCF_026571515.1. Taxonomy (NCBI): domain Eukaryota; kingdom Metazoa; phylum Mollusca; class Bivalvia; order Venerida; family Veneridae; genus Ruditapes; species Ruditapes philippinarum. The sequence continues at coordinate 426,839 of NW_026857866.1, read as the reverse complement.
CTTGCTTCCAACAGGGTCTGAACCTAATCATCCAGCAATCCTTAGATTACTTACTAGTCTGATGTGTTAACCACTCGGCCAATGGAGTTCCAATGAAGTATGAGGTAGAAAGATCAACCAAAACAAGGTTGCATGGTCAAATAAGAAATACTAGTTTACTAGGGAACAGAGAGAAACAACAATGATAAAGATTTAACCATTTAATTTTCCACAGATCTTATAAATAATTCTCTCACTCTCTAATATACATATCTCTTATATGTAAACATCATAAATTATAGTATATACATATGATTTAACATAATATAACAACTTTTACTCATTTAACCCGATATAACAACTTTTATATATCCCCACAGAAGCTTTCATTCAGAGTTAAAACAATTTACACAAAAAAGTTAACTTAAATAAAGCATGGTATTTTGGTATAAAACATTACAGCTTACCTTCCTTCTACTTTCATCTGTAAAAGGCAAGAACTGTACTGTCAAGCCAATTACTAGACAACTACCACCCGTATTTATCTATTTCACACAACTCGCAAATGTAAATAAATTGTACATAAAATCAATGAATTTAATTTGGTTTCAAGTTTTTATTTAAATTAAACAAAAGGACATTAAGACCTTAGATTGCTCATTTGAGATCCATTGCTGGAAAATATCACTCTTTAATGCACTAGGTCATTTGGATACATTGGGATCATCTTAAACAAAAGGGATATGATTATGTAACGTAAGTAGAGGACCACTAGGCAATGCTACATTCTAAATGAGTAAGCTCTACAATAACTGGAACTATCACTGAATGTAATAAATACCACCCTAAAACAGCTTTTACTCACCACCCTAAAACAGCTTTTACTCCTAAAACAAAACTCTTCATAAACAAGTTATAATCAAATGCAAAAACTTCAGGCTTCTATTATTTTTATTATGTCGAAGGTGTTTCACAGGTTAAGGTCATTATTGAATTAATTAATATGAAAGTTTGTTCCTGATTGTTGTTTTTTCCGGGTATAATAGGGATTATATCAATAAACTGCAAATAAAATTTTTATGAAACATCGTTAATTGAAATTTTAAATCGTATTCACTTCAGGTAGTAAAAGATTTGTTTGTCCCTGATGGTAAAGGTCACACTTGAGTTACTTCACAAAAAATCTGAGCTCTGGGCATTGTAGTTTCTTAGGAAATTATTTCAAAGGATCTCATTTTTAAGTGTCCTTAAAGTGTCTGTGACCAGCACCTATGTGACATGCCTCGGTATGGAACCAATTAAATCTTTTGTACAGAGCCACCTATCGATCATTCCTGTGAAGTTTGGTCAACATCTATCATTTGGTTAAGAAGATGTTGTTTAAAGACATTTTGGATAACACAACATGATCGACAATGGACATCATGCTATCACAAAAGCTCAGCTTTGAATATTGTGCTTACTTGAGCTAAAATTTAAGTGCACTCTTCTCTTTTGCAACTGACATTCTGTTCAGTAAGAATATTTCAATGCATAAAATAAAGTGAATAACATGTTTATGTATATTGGTTTAATACAAACCAAACAAAGCAGAAACAATAATTATTATTTGAAACAAAAATACTTTGTCATAACAGTATACCCAATGAATTTTACTTAAATGATAAATCTACATAAATGCAAACTAGAGACTACATAGAATACAAGATATTGACTGCCATAGCACTCAATGACAGTGATTTCACATAAACATTTACAATGAAAATACACTTTCAAAACATTAACATACAATGCAATGAAACAAATGCAAATGTATCTTAATGACAGTTAACGATATACAGACATCTTACTATTTTACATACACTGTATGCATAAAATGAAAGACTGGAATATGTGGAATACATACTTTTCTTGGCCAATACATTGGGGAAGTTCCTGACTCACTTTTTGTTAATACAGTTTAATAAATAAACCAACCATAAATAAGAGGTGATAACTCAACAAAATTTGGTAGAACAAACCCTTCATACATTATATACATTTAGCAGAACATATTCAAGGCTAAGCTCTCTGCAACATTGAACTCTGACCGCAACATTCACCTTTGACCTATGTTACCTTATGTTCATTATCACATGCCATATTTAAAATGAAGCAAAAATGCTGAAAGGCCTTGTCTTTTCTAGAAAATATACCTTCTCTCTGTGATAAGTTGCTTACAATATAAATTCATTTTCTATATCATAAAAATACAAATAACCCAAAACATACCATAATATTAAACAATATTCTTCAATAACCACTGTCTTGCAACTATGTATGGCCTGAAATAATATTAACATGTTTAATTGGTTCTTTGTCATATGTACAATTCTGCAAAACATAAAATCTTAAATATCAACATTCACAGTTTTACCATTTAAATATAATGAAATTTATCAGCATTCAAATCACAGGACATCTACTGTCAACATTACATCTACAAACATATTGTGAGTAAAAAAGGTTTTTAATTACATTTGTATGTGAAGGTAAACTCTATAATTTCTAGATTTTTTTTTCTTGGAAAAATGACTATTTCTAAATCATGATTGGCATAATTAAACAAGAGGACCTTGATGGTCCTTTTTGCTCAACTGGCTATTCAAGCTCTAAATGTGAGTAACAACTAATATTGATAACTATAAATGTTAAGCCTGTATAAGGTCAGAATCTAGGTCAATTAATGCATCAGAATAGGTATGGAAGTCACTGGTTGCAATGGAAGTCAATGGTTATGTAAGTCAATGGTTGCTATGCAATGACTGTTTGCTACGGAAGTCAGAGCTAGGTTGCCACTGAAAATTAGTAGTTGCTTTGGAAGTCACTGGTGATATGCATGTCAGTGGTTGCTTTATAAAGTCAGTTGATGCTATGGAAGTCCTTGGTTGCTATGGAATTCACTGGTTGATTATTTTCAATTTTCTACTACCCTTTGTTTAATGCCGGATATCTAAGTTTTATATCTTTAGTTTTTACTAAATACATGGAAAACCTTCTGGGCAGAGCCAACTTTGACCAAGGCCTATAATTTGACAAACTTGGAACTAGACGCTGTTTCTTGCCATATGATATATCTAAACTTTTGCCTTTATGGTTTAAATTAAGATGATTTTTAAAAGTTTTACTATATACATATAGAAAAACCCAACACCATCTGAGGTAAGGTCAGTTTTGACCCCAGTGCTATAATTTGAACTTGGTAGTGGTCAACTAGAGGATGTTTTTCAATGCCAAATATCTAAGCTCTAGGGTCCATGATTTCTGAGGAGATGATTTTTTAAGTTTTTTAACTACATGTATATACAAATAATGGAAACCCAGGACTATAATTTGAAAAACTTGGTAGAGGTTTCATGCAAAATATCAAAGCTCTAGCTTAATCATAGTTTCTTTAAAGACTTTTTCAATTTTAAACCCACAGACATAATTAATTTGAGCAGTCTAAATGGAGTTCTAAAAGATGCCATTTGCCAAACAGCTAAGTTATAATATGCCTTTCCTCTGATTCTTTTCCTTACTTTTTCCCCCAGTTCATTACCATGGCAACCACACTTCAACATAGAATTGAATTATTTGAACAAATGGATAAGAGATTCAAGCAGGAAACATCGCGTCCAAGTTTCGTCATTATTGGCCATGTGATATATTATATGAAAATCTGTTTGAAATACAATTTAAACAGGCAGACAGACAAACACCAGACGGTTTATGATGTCATACATGAGCTCACAAAAAGAAGTTGAACAACAACATTTTCAAATAGTCGTATAGCATAATAACTCCATATAATGATCCATTCCAAAAAAAACCAATAATAACACAGTTTTTCACAATTTTTTTTAAAATTCCATAATATAGACATTGCATTTGGTTATCAACTTAAGAAGAATATATTGTTAAATCATATTGTTTACTCCGTGGCTACATTCACTCCAATCAAACTTTCTGACTGTTCTTTATCAACGTCCCTCATCCTGCAAGAAGAAAAAAAATATTTTAATTGTATTGAAAATACAGCTAATATTTAAACCTACTTGCCCCTCACCCATGTGGGTTCAAATCCTGACAGGGACCTTGGAAGCTTTATTGTGAGGAAGTTTACCAGCTATTTTACTGAATGTCAGTGTTTTTTTTTCAATTTCTACCCATGCCTAAAATCATACTTGGAGGGGCGCCTGAGGACTAGAAAAATGCCATATGACCATTTACAGTTTTGATGCGACATAAAACTTGACAAAATACAAAATATAAAACCATAAAAACAACAACAAAAAAAACCAGTTCTTTATGTATAATGTTATAATTACAGTTTGTTCTAGAAGTTCACACCAGTTGGAGCATAAAAACTAAGTTTGACATATCTAACAGTCAATCACTGATGATAAACATTTAGTTATTTCGACTGCTTTTTAAAACAAATCTTTATATTCAAATAAACATCACAGAAACAGTGGAAATAAATATTAAGCAACTAAACAGAACACTGAAACTTTCAAATGACACAAAGACATCCAGAGACATGCACAATACATTGATCTGAATGCAGAAAGCATATTTGTTTTCTTTTTAAAAAAGTGCAAACAAAATATAAATAAGCTTTATGCTCAAATAAATGACATGCCCCCTCCTTTGACCCTTGTAATCTTAATATTTGAACATTTGTCCTCTAAATGGGTCTGGCTGAAAGTGCATGCCCCTGTGAAACATGGAGACTACAGGTGCATGGGTTTTTGTGTTATAGCCAAGTTTTGTAACGGAAAGCTAAAGACTAAACAAGGGGAACATGATGGCCCTTTATTGCTCACCAGAGGATATGGTCTGCATGGACATGACTTAAATTACCACAACATTCCTTGTTTATTTGAGGACATTAAATCACTTGCCCCTAACTGCTTAGGTTCAAATCCTGCCAGGTATCATGAATTTCCTCATGTAAGGAGAATAACTAGCTAGGTTGTACTACTCAAGTGCACATTGAATCAATGTACAGAGCAGGCACCTTCTTTACCAAGCTTCCTTTATTAAGCTAGAAAGAAGTTACAGAGGAGATTTTTAAGACATTTTTACTGCTTAAGTCTATTTTTATGATATGTTTACTATTTAAGTCTTTGAAAACTAACTGACCCTTGGCAAGGCCGTTTTCGACCCCAGGCCCTGTGTTCACTAAGAAAAGATCAGGATCAAGTGATCCTGATTTTATTTTCATTGTTTATTGTTACTTAAATTAATCTTGTTTTGCTAGAATTAAATGCTAAATTTTCAAAGTGTAAAAAATTGCTATTTCCAAAGAAACCAATTTATTTTGGGATAAAATCAACAAATAACAAAACAAATACAAAAATATTCAGATCAAAATTAGGATCAATTTTAGGATCAGGATCAATATTTGGATCAACTGTAAAATGCCCACATCTTGCAAAAATAACAATAAATTCATTCTAAAATTTCATAAACTTGCTATTGCAAATCCAATGTTATCAATAAATATTAGATATTCAATTGATAAGGATAAACAATGAAGAATATTAGAGCTTTTATATTTGATCCTGATCTTGATCCTGATCCTTAAATCTTTGTGAACACTGGGCTGGGGCTTAATCTATATAATTTTTGTAAAGCTCTATAAAGCAATGCTACATGCTCTGGGCATTGTAGTCTCCCACAAGAAAATTTAAATGTGTTTAAAAGGACAACCCATAACCCTCAGTAAACCATGGCCATAATTTGTCTTACATGTAGTAGAGATCCTTTAGATGATGACAAATATCTAAGCTTTATCACCGAGGTTTCAGAAAAAAAAGATTTGTTGAAAGTTTTTACTGCACTTATACATATAAGGAAAACCCATGACCCCCTTTGCAGGGACAATGTTGATCCCAGGACCATAACTTCAACAACCTCGGAAATATCCACTAGATGTTTCATGCAAATGTTACTAAAACTCCAGCCCTTGTGGTTCCAGTATTGAATAATTTTAAAAATTTTACTCTTATTTTTATTTACGGAAAACCCATGATCCCTGAGGCAGTGCCTATTAACCCTTTCCCCCATGAGCATATTGTGAAAAATGGCCATTTTCACTGAAAAGCCTCCTCTAACAAGTTCAAACTGCTATGAAACTATGAAAAATACTTCAATACTAATCAAACTTGGCACAAATGTTGACTGGACCATTGCCTTTGTAACGACATGCTCAGTCTTAAATTTCCTGTTACCATGGCAACGAGGGGACATCTCAAAATTGCCAAAAATCACTATTTTGCCTCGATTGTTTCCATCAAAATTTATTTCAAAGTGCTGCCACTTCTCAAGGGATTGAGATAGAGTCAAAGGCTTTTCAGCGTTGGTTACACGTTACCTTATCATCAATCTGGGGTCATTTACAGCCTCTCACAAGTCCAAAAATTTCTTGGCGATGAGGGGGAATCCGCCCCCCTTCAAACCCCCCAAACAGAAGGGGGCACATCCCCCTTCTGGCAACCCCCTGATGTATTATTTGGATGGGGGACGGCGCCGAAAAAATGGTCACTTTTTTTTACAACATTTCTCAAACGAAAATCAGTGTTTGGGGTCTAAATAGGACATTTTTTCACTGTTTGAGGCCTCAAAAAGGGGGGGGGGGGTCAAAAAGCCGTCGAAACACGCTTATATAAGCACGATTATGCACGATTTAGATATAGATCAATTAAATCTTCTTACATGCCACATAAAAGAAGATTTTAAAAAATTTTGTTGTTAAACAATACAGCTAGGATCATTCCTGTGTAGTTTTCTTTGGTTTCAAAGGGTATGTTGTGTAAAGAATGTATTGCTGACAAATGATGGATATAGGGGGATTACAAAAGCTCATAATAATAATAATATGTTGTGCTCAAAAAATCTAAAAATAGCCAAAAAGTATGCAGTTTTATTTAAATATTGTAATAGTTAAACTGATCTAGCATAACTATATAATGTATAACTTATTTAACAATCTCCCAATGTACTAACTAAAGGTGCAGTGCAAACATGCAAACCTGATTTTTCTTTTCCACGGACCAATGCCATCCACCATACTGTGTGAAAATATAATATATACCTAACTGAATAAATCAACTAAACATGAAAAAAATTACAAAAGAACCCAATGAAAGCAATGTACATGCAAGCAGAAGTTGGGTGTGATAAATATCATAATTCATTCTGTACTACTAAATTGTGCTGAAATGACTAGTTTTTACAAGGAATCGCTTAAAATTGTAACTAAAGAGGGTGGCATGACGGCCCTAATATTGCTCGTCTGAAGATAAAGGTTCTAAATTATAAGGAACATTAATTTTGTTAAATATAAATGAAAAGCAGATATATAATATCAATGATAAGTTCATATCGGCATCTGAAAAAGTGCAAATGTAAAAAAAATTGGTTGCTATGGAAAGTCAATTGTTGGTATGAAAGTCATGAAAAAAGTTATAAAAAGTTTTGCTTGTATTTTAATTTTTGGTTGGGTTTTACATTGCACCAACACTGTATATGTCATAATTATGTCGACTTTTCAGCATTACTAGTCAAAGAAGACCTCCGGTGTCCCACCATGCATTACTTTAGCAACAAACAGGCACTGGAGTAGAACCACAAACCAGCTAGTTGAATAGCAATCTCAAATGAAAGAATCCAATTTTAACCACAAACAAACTTGGATGATTTCCACTTGCTAAATATCTAAAGTCTATGCATTGCACTTTCAAAGATTATTTTTAAAATTTTATTATTAAAATTCTATTTTAGCTTCTGTGACCCAGATATACCAATTTGAACAAACTTGGTAAAGCTTTATGCAAGGAATATTTTCGCCAAGTTTTATCAAATTTGGTTGTATGATTTCAGAGAAGATGTCATTTCAGTGTATTGTAGACGACAGACAACAAATAATCAAAGAATCAGTGATGGCAACAGTTCAGGCTGTCACTTTGTGACAGGTGAGCTAAAAAAAAGACATAACCTTAAAGCCTGCACAACAAGCTCCTGTGCATATTGTGCGGTATTAAAAAAAGCTACAGTGTGTTCTTCTTGCAATACATTTTTCTGTGTATTTAGAAGTGCTGTGATTTTTGAATTTTTGAGTATGTCACAATAGAGGGTGAGTTTTGATACACATAAAATGCTGACAAAATAAGAAACAAATATGTTGGTTTCCCAAACAATTCTCAATACTTAAGCTTGAATGGCATGAAACACTGGTTAACCAAAGTGTAATTTGACACAATTATAGCTTAAATATTGATTAACTGCTATGTATTTTGACTTCAATATGGCTTGAATACTGTTTAACTGAAATGTAATACTACAACAGCTTGCCTTAAATACAGATTATCTGAAGTATAACAACGAGGCTAAGCAAATACAACATCAATGCTGAAGTATATATTTATTCTGCATGCGCGGCTCCAGGGGGTGGGGGTCCCTGGGATTCAGTTAATTAATAAAATAAGCATAAAATATGATATAACATCAAGGTATGGATATCACCTTACTTTCTTTTTCCAATTAAATCACATAAACATTTAACCCAATGATATCAGGAATATTTCTTCGATGCTCAATGTAGTTCAAAATATTCTTATAAATTCACTTTTTATTAGCATTTTAGAATGGCAATATAGAGTGCATTATAACAGTGCATGTTTGTAACATAGCTTTTCATTGGATAATTGCAATGTTTATATACACAGATGTTGTCAATTTGTGAAGTTTGCTGTATTATAAAATTGTTATAAATATTCCTGAAAGGTTATATGACCGTATGTATATTTGCAATATAAATGTCATATAATGTAATTTATAAAAGTTTGGAAATTTAACCTGAGACACTCACGTCTATAGTAAACTAATAAAAAATCTTTGACTTTCATGTTATAATATAATGGTGACCACATTGTCATGGGAGGTAATCCTGTAAAAATTGGCAATTATCCATCAACCAAAACATATTGGTAATAGCAGGTCTTCTTGGTAGCCATATTTCCTTATGCAAGTCAGTGGATGCTGAGAAAAATCCTATATGTCAAGTTTCATGGTTAAAGAAAGCACATTTTGATTTAAGCAACGATATACATATACATATCAAACAAGATGGCCAAGCCCTAAATTGATCACCTGAGTGCAATTACTCCAGAGAAAAATATTTATGTTCAATTTTAATTGTTTTTGTAAAGTACCACCAAAGGTTCCTTTTTGTTGAATATCATCAAAATCTACTAGCCTGAGTGTAGTAGACCATCACAGGATTATTTCTGTAAAGTCTTATCACAAATTGGTGATGGATTTTTTGTATTTTATAATTTAACACAAAAGCTGATGAAGGGCAGGCAATAGACAAAGGGTGATCACAACACAGATGAGCTATAAAGGCTGTACTAGGCCATCACACACATGTATAATAAATTAAATAAAACCTTTCTTACCTAGAAATTGGAACAACTCTTCTTGAACATAAACAATGTAGAATTTTCTTAACTAGTAACAACACTGGATCCCAGGACTCAAAATGTGTCAAACAGCTGACAGCCATAAAAGCTACAAACACGGGAACCGATCCAAGATAAAACAACCAAGTATATGAGACCTGCGTAGAATAGAAATTTTATGAAATTTACAACAATATTTCATGTGGTCATTTGCATTTGTTAATCACTCTCCTTGATAGGAATGTTTTCTCAAATGACGATAGACATAGAGAAAATACTGTTTCTTTTTGTAACAAAAGACATAATTAAAGTAATTTCAACATGATGACCTGCTTTATTTCCTGAATATAGAACATTTCCTTAGTTATAATTTCTGAAAAATCTAAATGAGAGCACCGCAAGGCAGGGCACTGTACGCCCGAATGAAAACTTGTTTCAGTAATCAAAAATAATCTTTCAATTAGCTAAGAGACCTTGGTTCAATTGTTCCATTGGTTTGAAAGATTCAAGACAGACGCAAACTTGCTAACAGACAGTTGGACAACCAGATGCAAAACAATACATGCCAAAATTGTTTTCAGAGGTAAAGAAACTAGATGTATCACTAAAAGTAATCAATACATGTATATAATAATTTGTCTCAAAAGGGAGATACTAGTAATTATAATTCAAAGGGAGATAATCATAATTCAAAGAAAGAGAATCCTGATGATGCTCATTGACTACCTGATTAAATCTATCTGCAATGGAGTATTTGTTGGTTATCATAGGTTTATATGGAGAGTTATAAATTAATTAAATGTGTTACAAATTTGAAAGTTGATGTTAACTAGAAATAACCATAACTCATTATTTAATGTGGTAAATACAAGCCTAAATTATCATCTCATTCATCAATAAAAGAAGATAGATATTCCAGTTATAACATTATTATATTGATTTGTGAGGGGCAAAAAAAACCTTGTTTCTAAGACATACTGCAGTATGCAATTTCGCTTGCTAAGTCTAACTCGTAACTTTACTACAGACCATAAGTTATATTATGAAATGTTGAACGGCAGTTTAAACATACACTTGTGTTCACATAAATAACAAACTGCCGACATTTTAAATATTGCTTGCACATAACTGTACACATTAAATTGTATATCAAAGATATCTACTCACCCCTTTTATAACAACATCAGCTATCATAGACAATGGTGTAACTAGACTAAGTGCCGAAGTTGCTATAAGTGATGATGTCAAAAAACAGCCCCTGAAATATACAATTTCTTTGATGTTATTTATGGCTTATTACCAAAATTTATTATTTGTTGCTTTTTTTCATTTTTAACTTTAAAACTTAATAAGCTCCTAGTACATAAATGAAAGAAGAATTGGTAACTTGATCTAAAAAAAGAAAGTTCTTGAAGAAACTACAATATGGCTAAACTTTATGCAATGGATGCACCCCTAACCTGCCTGCACATTTGTGAATGAAACTCAATGCACATCAATAACAAATAATAAACTAAAGAACCACAAAGACGGGGCAATATACTCTGAGTAATCAAAAACATCTTTCATCTAGGGAAGAGACCCATTTATGAACTTGTCGGAAAAATGTTCAATCTTTGTTATCCTTATAGTAACTAAATGATTCCAAGAAAACCAACTTGCACTAAGAACTAAACCGAAATGTGACCAGGACATTGAAACCTGGGTAAGTATAATAGCTTTCCTTATTCTTCAAATTTTCGAGATAATAAAGAAACCAAGTTTACGTTATAAGAAACATAAGAACAAAATTTCAACAACATTATTTTTTCCAATTCAGAAACAAAGCACTTACCAGAGCCATAAAAATTCAGAGAGGACGGTACCAACTAATCCGTTTATCACGATAAACAATATTTGTTCACTGTTTGGCCACTGGAATGTTTCAATCTTTGAATAGTGAAGTATTAAAAATCCTGGCCACAATAAAATTGATGTAAATAAGCCTACAAAACCTGAAAAAATACAGAAATAAACCATAAAGTCAGAGTATTGCAATATTGATTAATAATGGATTTATCATGTTATTGTACAAGAATATATAACTGCATTTTAATGTATAATTATAAGATCATTTAATCTTTTTTTTGAGGTGAGGGCTGGCCTAGTGGTTAAGGTGTCTGCCTCTCAACCCAGGACACATAGGTTCGAGCCCTATAGGGGTCACAATCATGTTTCCTCATTTGACACCAGTACTGGTTAGTTCCGGGAAGCAGACTCAAAAGTGATTAACATTAGTTGCAAGAACTTGTTTCACAATCAAGCTAAAATAAATATGTTTAAACTAATCTTTCTATATCAAAGGCTTTTTAAAAATCAGTCACAAACTAATGGCACTGACATTAAAATGTTGTAGACTATGACACATTGATAAAACTGTCTCCAGAGTTGTTTATCCCACTACTGATTGAAAAAGTTTATTATTTCAATAGATGGATATATATATATATAACTTAATTAGTTTACCAAAAAACAATGGTATATCAAGTTTATCTTCATGATCAACTTTTCTTCTCAAGCCAACCAGGTAGATGGCGTATAATATAGCACTAGATAACGCCCAGAGAGCTCCAGCTGGTATTTTATCTTCAAACTTTAGGTCTGATACACTCACCATCACCACACCACCTATACTGTAATATAATAAAACTTGTATAATAATTTGGGGACCTTTCTGTTGAAAATGTGTCAGAGTTATATCGTATACACATACATGCACAGTGCGTTTACTGGAGTGCAGGTTGGCTCATTTTTGCTGGGGTTTACTTAATGTGACGATAGAGAAAGGGATTACAATAGAAATATCATATTCAGATGCTCGTTCATTGGTTACTTTTTTCTGGGGTTTCATATTGTGATAACAGATAGCATGTTTTTTAATTTTGCCATGATACTAAAGAGAAAGAACACATTAAGAGTAAAACAAAACCTGAAAATTCTATTTAATATGTCAGAAATATTGCTTGACTATGCTTACCAAACGGGTTATATGATTATCACTTTAAGTTTATAAAGCTATATATTTGATAATATTTCTGTCTGTGAATTGTAAAATTGTTGTTTATATTCAGGGATTTTTCTATCTTAATTGGGAAAAGGCCTTAACCTCTTGATTTTGAGAAGAGTTATCATTAAAATTGCTAAATTGGAAGTAACAAAGGTGATAAAAGTTTAGTTTCTTTTTGGGAAAACTGCATAATTTTAAAGAAAATTTCTACTGGAAAGTTACCTTTTATAGGCCACTGTTATATTAAGGGAAAAGCCCTGATATCGTGATTAAAACAATGACAGAATACTAGAATGAAAATGTGACTTAAAATCCAACAAAACAAACAAACAAAGATTATTTTTGAGTACTTAATATATTATAAATGGGCCTAAATAAAAATTTTAAATAATGTCTTAATTATTTTGCTTCGAAAAAAAAAATGTATTTTATAAAGTTTAGTAACGTTGTGTGAAGTAATATCTGACAGTAAAACAACCAACCTGACAAGCACAGCAACAAGTTTAGAAAGACTAAATCTATCGGCTGATGATCCTGGATATATGGCTGCACATATCAGTGTAAATAATGATGATGTTGATGACAGCACATTTACAACACCAACTTCTGTATCATGTAAGGCAATTTGGTATGCATAATTACCAAAGAACCACTGAAAATATCAAAATTATAACAAACTGATAATAAATGATATTCATATTCAAACACCAAGTTGTCTCACAGTCACAGTTTTCACGCATTACCAACATTAATTAAGAAACAAGAACCTGTCTTTCAAAGTTTGGTAAAAAAAAAAAAGAAAAAAAAAAGAAAATGGTTTTGCACTGATGAAGGCATATAGCCAAAAGGTATGCAATAAATAATTACTGAATGTTCGTGTTTGTGTGGCTTGTCTGTTTAAAGTTTGGTAAACACATATGACCCCATACCTATGTATCATAAACCTTGTTTACACAAAAAAGAGTAAACAAGAGCCATGTCAACATGGCCATCCCCCGCCGAATGTGTTTGCTCATTGGAAGAATGTACAAGTAGTAGAGCAGAATAATTCCATTTTAAGAGGTCTTTTGGTAATGAAAACTGATGACTATAGTGATTACAGATTTGAAACCTATGTGAATACTGATGGCTGAAAATAACAAAGGGCAATAACTTAAAAATAATGCAGGGTAGGTTATCATTCTTGTGTGCTGCATCCCTCCTCAGTAAAATCTATCCACCTATGAAGTTTCAAGTTGATACCTCAAATACTTTTTGAGAAAAAAATTGAATTGAAAAATTAAGTATGAAAAATAACAAAGGGCAATAACACAAAAATTATAAAAGGTAGAGTTATCATTCTTGTGCACTGCACACCTCCTGAGTGAGATCTATGCACCTATGAAGTTTCATAATGATATCTCAAAGGCCTTTTAAGTTATGCTCTGGACAAAAATTAATTTTGAAAAATAAAAAAAGGGCAATAACTAAACAATTATGCAGGGTAGAGTTATCGTTCTTGTGAACTGCACTCTTCCTCAATGAGATTCATCCACCTATGAAGTTTCAAGTTGATACCTCAAATACTTTTTGAGATAAGCTCTGGACAAAATAGCATGAAAAAGAACAAAGGGCAATAACTCAAAAATTGTATAGGGAAGAGTTATCATTCTTGTGCACAGCATTCCTCCTCAATAAAATCTATCCACCTATGACATTTCATGTTGACATCTCAAACACTTTTGAGTTTTGCTCCACTCGGGTGAAAAATAAGGTATGAAAAATAACAAAGGGCAATAACTCAAAAATTATGAAAGGTAGAGTTATCATTCTTGTGCACTGCACACCTCCTGAGTGAGATCTATGCACCTATGAAGTTTCATTTTGATATCTCAAAGGCTTTTTGAGTTATGCTCTGGACAAAAATTAATTTTGAAAAATAACAAAGGGCAATAACTCAAAAATAATGCAGGGTAGAGTTATCATTCTTGTGCAATGCACTCCTCCTCAATGAGATCCATCCACCTTTGAAGTTTCAAGTTGATACCTCAAATACTTTTTGAGATAAGCTCTGGACAAAATAGCATGAAAAAGAACAAAGGGCAATAACTCAAAAATTGTATAGCGAAGAGTTATCATTCTTGCGCACAACATTCCTCCTCAATAAGATCTATCCAACTATGACATTTCATGTTGATATCTCAAAAACATTTTGAGTTTTGCTCCACTCAGGTGAAAAATTAAGTATGAAAAATAACAAAGGGCAATAACTCAAAAATTATGAAAGGAAGAGTTATCATTCTTGTGCACTGCACACCTCCTGAGTGAGATATATGCACCTATGAAGTTTCATGTTGATATCTCATAGGCTTTTGGAGTTATGCTCTGGACAAAAATCAATTTTGAAAAATAACAAAGGGCAATAACTCAAAAATTATGCAGGGTAGAGTTATCACTCTTGTGCACTGCACTCCTCCTCAATGAGGTCTATCCACCTATGAAGTTTCAAGTTGATAACTGAAATACTTTTAGAGATATGCTCCGGACAAAAATGTCGGACGGAAGGACGGACGGACGGAAGGACGGACGGAAGGACGGAAGGTCGGACGGACGGAGACTATTTCTATATCCCCTGCCGAAAATTTTCGGCGGGGGATAAAAAGTAAACATTGTGGTCCCTGTGGTGCCATGCCTGAGTGGTTAACTAGTATTCTAAGGATCTTGGGTTCAATCCACGTCAGGGGCAATTCTTGCAAGTCCTTGTTTCCTTGAGCAAAATCTTTACAATCATTGCTTAGTACTAGTTGGTTCAAGGAACGGTTTTGAGAGTGTGTATAAAAGCTTATAGCTTCATACACTATCAAACCTAAAATAAATTTAGGTATAACTAAGTGAATAGTGATTTAATTGTTACTTACGATAATAGAAAACATAAAGGCCATTTTTGCTACTTGTTTAATGGTGAGCTTATTTAAAGCTCGTAACCTCAGTTCCTCTGCTCTGACAGCAGCCGGGTAAGAGAGTCTTGCAATGACCTGTTCCTCGGCATACATATCTGTAGTTACATGTTTACATTTGATTGTAATCAGTCATATAATACATCTTTGTTATTCAGATAAAAGATTACATTTTTTGTATTTGATTTTTATATGATACATTCAAGAAATTCTGAGTTACCATTTAACATTTTAACATTTAGAATATCTCTTAACATCACTTACACTTGTTGGCATAGAACAACCTTCATTTCAGGAGTATTTTAGCCATATATCAAACTATACATATATTGTATCATGTTCTAATAGGTAGCCATAAATCTGCCCCTTGGGGTGTCAGTGGCCATGTGGTAAAGGTCAATGACTTCAAATCACTTGCCCCTTGCCACTGTGTGTTCGAATCTCGCCAGGGACTTTGAATTCTTTCCTGTGAGGAAGCTATCCAGCTAACGTACGGAATGTTGATGGCACCTGAGGTTTTCCTCCACCAGTAAAGCTGAAAAGTTGCCATATGGCCTTTACCGTGTTGGTGCTCATGTAAAGATTGGTGTAATAAATTTTCACTAATTTATAGCTACAAATATCTCTGTCAATCAATTAATAGCAGTATTTGGCATCGTGCCATTTTTACTGAATAGAAAAGAATAAGAAATAAAATCAAATGTAAATGTTACTACATGTAATTGTATGGAGCAGTCTTGTAAATACATACCAGTTAGCTGCCTAACCTCCATTAGATTGTTAAAACGCACAGACCTGTCACGCAATTCTGAAATGTATATTAGTCATAGAAGTGTTTGTAAGTAAGTAATCTTAATTATATATATGTATACAGAGTTACCTGGAGGGTTATCAAAAATTCATTTGATTTTGAATCAGTTATAATATTTCATCAAACAGCGTGACTTATTTCATGACACATTCTTGACATTTGGCTTATTTCATGCCAAATTCCTTATAGATGACTTATTTGATGGAACAGCTACATTGTATATATTTGACTTATTTCATAGACCAAATATATATTTGACTTATTTCACAGAACATCTTAATAAATCTATGTATTTACTTTATCACATTGAATATCTTAATATTTGACTTCTCTCATGGAACATCTTAATTTTTACTTAACTCATGGAACATCTTAATAATTAACTTATCTCATGGAACATCTTAAAAGTTTAATTATTTAATGGAACATCTTAATAATTTACTTATTTCATGGAATATCTTATAATTTACTTATTTCATAGAATATCATGAATATTTACTTTTTCTCATGGAACATCTTTATATTTAAATCAATTAAAACATTTTCTTTATCACTTAAGGTTTTTTCTCCTCAAATTCACAAGTGTTTTGGTTCTTAATATATGCTGTATTGATTTGATTTTTATCATGGTAAATGTATGTTGTTGTTTTTTTAAATCATTATTTTACAAGTCAGATATTGAACATAAAATGTCAATTTTTACCTGTTAATTCATCCAGTTCATTATTGCTGTTATTCTTGTCATCATACCTTAGTGGTACATATATTGGCTCAGTCTGTAATGTATCATATAGAAGATTTAATAAACAACTGGAACGCTCACCTGAGATTCAGAGTATGTCCTGGTTAGTGTCTAATAAAGGCACATTATGCCGCAGAAACCTAAATTCATCAGATTTTTTTAGAAAGTCATACATGTGTTAAATAATGTTTTAATAAGGGATTCAGAGCATGTTAGATGTTGAACAGTTGAGGAAAGTAGCACTGATTGTGCAGTCATGTGCAGAAGTAGCAAAATGTAAAAGTAGTATTTTGACTTCCATAGAAAATACAAATTTACTGTAATTTTACCAATTGCCAACAAGGAGCAAAGATAGTTCATCTATATGGCAAATGGGGCCAGCAACTTAATTTACCCATGCAACCTGGGTGCAGACCTACATCAACCAGTGCAGGCCAGTTTCATTGTAATTGATCATGACATCCTTTCTGTGCTCATTCAAACTATACCACTGCTCTGGAATGGTCAGAAGTAACTAGCAGTTCCTTGAACAAGAGGGCCATGATGGCCCTGAGGTCGCTCACCTGTATATAAGACCCCCAACCCCCAACGTTGCAGGGCCAATTTAACCCAAGGGCTTTTATTTGCACAAACTTGGTAGACACCCATAAGATGTTTCATGCAAAACATCTAAGCTCTAGCTCATTGGGCTTTTTAAAAGAAGATTTTTTTAAAGTTTTTACTATACACATTTAGTTAAAAACAATGACACCCTGGGGCCGGGCCAGTTTTGACCCCAGGGCTTTTATTTGAACAAACTTTGTAGACACTTACTAGAAGATGTTTCTTGCTTAATATCTAAACTCTAGCTATTTGGGTTTTTTCAAAGAAGATTTTAAGTTTTTGCTATACACATATAAAGAAAATCAATGACCTCTGGGGCGGGGCCAATTTTGACCCCAGGTCTTTTATTTGAACAAACTTGGTAGACACCTATTAGAACATGTTTGATGCTAAATATCTTAGCCATAGCTCTTTGAGTTCTTTAAAAGAAGATTTTTTAAGTTTTTACAATATGCATATAAGAAAATCAATGACCCCCCCGGGGCGGGCCAATTTTGACCCAGGAATTTTATTTGAACAAACTTGGTAGACACTTATTAGAACAATTTTTATGCTAAATATCTTAGCTCTAACTCTTTTGGTTTCTTAAAAGAAGATTTTTTAAGTTTTTACTATATGCATATAGGGAAATCAATGACCCCCTGGGGCGGGGCCAATTTTGACCCCAGGGCTTTTATTTGAACAAACTTGGTAGACACCTATTAGAACATGTTTGATGCTCAATATCTTAGCCATAGCTCTTTGATTCTTTAAAAGAAGATTTTTTAAGTTTTTACTATATGCATATAGGGAAAATCAATGACCCCCTGGGGCGGGGCCAATTTTGACCCAGGGCTTTTATTTGAAACAAACTTGGTAGACACCAATTAGAACATGTTTGATGCTAAATATCTTAGCTCTAACTCTTTTGGTTCTTTAAAAGAAGATTTTTTAAGTTTTTACTATATGCATATGGGGAAAATCAATGACCCCCCGGGGCGGGGCCAATTTTGACCCCAGGGCTTTTATTTGAACAAACTTGGTAGACACTTATTGGAACATGTTTCATGCTAAATATCTTAGCTCTAACTCTTTTTGTTCTTTAAAAGAAGATTTTTTAAGTTTTTACTATATGCATATAGGGAAAATCAATGACCCCCCTGGGACGGGAGCCAATTTTGACCCCAGGGCTTTTATTTGAACAAACTTGGTAGACACCTATTAGAACATGTTTTGATGCTCAATATCTTAGCCATAGCTCTTTGAGTTCTTTTTTAAAGAAGATTTTTAAGTTTTTACTATATGCATATAGGGAAAATCAATGACCCCCCGGGCGGGGCCAATTTTGACCCAGGGCTTTTATTTGAACAAACTTGGTAGACACCCATTAGAACATGTTTCATGCTAATATCTTAGCTCTAGCTCTTTGAGTTCTTTAAAAGAAGATTTTTAAGTTTTTACTATATGCATATAGGGAAAATCAATGACCCCCTGGGGCGGGGCCAATTTTGACCCCAGGGCTTTTTATTTGAACAAACTTTTTGGTAGACACTCACTAGAAATGTTTCATGCAAATATCTAAGCTCTAGCTTCTTATGGTTTTTTTAAAAGAAGATATTTAAAGTTTTTTCTTTCGGTTGCCATGGCAACCAGAGTTCTGCATGGAATTAAATTCTTTTGAACAATTTTTAAAGGTGACCACCAAAAGGAACATCGGTCCTGTGAACGTTTGGACTGAAATTGGCTTAGTGCTGAGGAGATGTCATTTAAAGTAAAAGTTTACGGGACATGACGATGATACGAGTTACCTCCTCCTGTCGCGTTGTGACAGGTGGGCTCATGATGTCGGTGAACAAGTCGACTATTCTTAGTGCCAAAGTTGTACAAACCTCCTCCTGCCATATTGTCAATGGACTTTGAAAATATTTGAAATATTTGATACTATTACAAAAACTTTAACGTAAATTCTAAGTCGAAAAAGGGGCATAATTCTGTCAAAATGCTTGATAGAGTTACCTCCTCCTGTTTACAGGTTGGGGTCATGATGTGTGAACAAGTGTGCAAAGTTTCAAAGCCATATGTCAATGGACTTTGAAAATATTTGAACTATTACAAAAACTTTAACGTAAATTCTAAGTCGAAAAAGGGGCATAATTCTGTCAAAAATGCTTGATAGAGTTACCTCCTCCTGTCTACAGGTTGGGGTCATGATGGTGAACAAGTGTGCAAAGTTTCAAAGCCATATGTCTATGGACTTTGAAAATATTTTGAACTATTACAAAAAACTTTAACGTAAATTCTAAGTCGAAAAAGGGGCATAATTCTGTCAAAATGCTTGATAGAGTTACCTCCTCCTGTCTACAGGTTGGGGTCATGATGGTGAACAAGTGTGCAAAGTTTCAAAGCCATATGTCAATGGACTTTGAAAATATTTGAACTATTACAAAACTTAACATAAGTGGTTACGCCGACGCCGACGCTCGGGTGACTGCAATAGCTCTACTTATTCCTTATCAGGTATAGTCGAGGCTAAAAATGAAGGCAGTTTTTATACTGGTAAACTGCTTTACGGTTTGACGGGACAGTGCGGGTGGCTGAAATGAGCTCTGATCAATTGAATTCAATGCGCTCTTGCCATGATTCTGATAGTAATCTTACAACACCACCTGTATACTAGTTAAATATAATTTAATTCAAATGTTTCTGAAACTTACCAATAATTCTTCAGAAATCTATCATACCATTTTTCACCAGATTGCAAAACCTAAAATCATATATAGAATAGAAACAAAACTTAACATTATGAAATCTTATATATTTATATTATGTAGAGCTGTCATTGACTAAGTGCAAAGCATATCAACAATATATAAATATGTTGAAGAACAAATATCGATGAATGCAAATATATCGATAATTACTAATATTACTTGTCTATAATTCACATTCATACCGTTTAAATGATTTTAATTATTATTATAATATAATTAACCTGTTCAATATAATAATGATGTGACTTGTTATACACTCTGAAATTTGTTTTATAATATATTTTAGCTCTCCCCTAATCTTCAGATATTCAAACTTAAAAATTAACTACACCGTATACATATTTTGTTAAGGGACAAGAGATTGAAAGATATAATACAGTAATAAGCAAATTAATGTGAAAAAATACTATAACAGTCATTGAATTAGCACTAGCCTGGTGGCCCGCGGCAAGTGTAAATTAGTTCGGGCTAGTGTAAATTTAAAGAAAATTTAGTTTAATATATAGTAGATATAAATTCAAAACTGGAATTCGGGCAAGTAAATTCAAAATCTTAAAACTTCAATGACTGCTATAATAATAATAATATAAATCATTCTAAAAATTACCCCATTCTTCCTGCATTGATTTCGCCAACGGCCGCCAGAATAGGAAAAGCCAGTAAGGTAGAGAGTGAACATAGCTGTCTTGAAATAGGTGCTGAAGTAAGGCTTGTCATAGTGTTCATTCTTAAACAAGTACTGAAACAATAAATATCATATTATAATTTATAATCACCATCTGCACTGAAAACTTGCCCATTCTAAATCATTAGAAGGACTTATTTATGAAACAGAATGTTTATAAATTTATTTGTTTTAAGGGATTCTATAAGTGCTGGAAGCTTCTCAATGCCCGTTAGTATAACAAACATGTTTATCCTCACAGAGATTTATGTATCATCAATTCAATAAATATGCTAAGATAGGCAGACTTTAGTCTATTTCACTGTTTTATAAAATCACAGGCATTTACTCTCCGAGGGGTGATTGAAAATGGCCAATGGCAATGACCTTGATCCAAGTGACCGAAAAATCCACCCGATGTTAGTGGACCACTATCTACCAACCCAATATGAAAGAGATCAGTAAATATTTATAGTAAAAAGTGAAATGGGGTAAAATGGGAGAAAATGAAAATCACAGTTATGCCCCTTGTGTACTTTGTATTGTTAGGTAAGTGTATGGTGTTTGAAGCCATTGGGGAACAGACAAAACTTACGATATATCCAACTTGTAAGAATAGGCTAACCATACAAGGTCATATTATCAGAGTGCTAAAAGGGAATTAAGTTGAGGAAATTTAAAGGCACAGTATGTAATTTGCCAACATCATTGAGATGATTGACTTTATATTGGTAAGTAAATCATGAAGCCATTGGTACAGGTAGAACCCAAGATACATTCAACTTGCCTGTGAGGTGCTCTTATTTGGGTACGTTAGTGGGTACTCTATTGTTTTCCTAACCATGTAAGAGAAAAAGTAGCCACATAAGAGCTTACTGAATAAGTAACCTCAAAGGAAAATTACCAATACCTATTGTTCCCATAGCCACATAAGTATCTATATGTTTGAATGAACAGATGGTTTAATTACTATATGCCTGGGAGATATTAACATAAATAACGCATTTGTCAACTCAGAATGAGGTCAACCCATATCAAATCTACAAATAATTAGGAAACAACAACACCCAAAACCAGACGCTGAGGCTTTGTCAAATCCTGCTAATCCAAACATTTTCTCTCTATTCTCACCATTTAAATTCTGAAAAATAAATGGTTATTCAATGTGTGGGATTTCCTTTGATTCTGGTACAGAAAATGAATTTGGTAAAGACTGACTATAAACAATTGGTTGGCTTTGATCATACAGAAACAAACTTTTCAACCTATAAAACAATTGCAAGATTCACATATATGTATTGAAATTATCATCATCATCATCACAACATACAAAACATTACCAAATTAATATAATTATTGCATCTGAATTTATAATATATTTTAATGATTTTTATACATATCGGTAACATCAAAGAGTTCTTACAAATGAAATACATGAACTTGTATATTTTGATACAATACTTGTGAATGAATTAATGGACTCTTTGATGCTTACTCGAGCACACAGTATGCAAGGGCAAATTCAAAGTTATCTAACGGGATGGATTCAATTAAGATATCATATTAAAACATGAAATACGATTTGGGTATCCTATAAGGACTCTTCACGAAGTGTTGAGGCCAAAGTGAATTAATGCGACTGTACTGTACAGTTCTAAGTATAATTTAATCATTACTGTTAAAGGTGTTTAAAAGTGTGCAGCCACTGAAAGGTTTAATAAATTTGGTTGTTAAAGAACTATAATTTCTTTTCAAAGAGCTCGCTTTGACACTTTTCTTATTCATATTAAATGCCCACTACATGTTTTTATCTGACAATTTTTTGGTCATGCAACTGCTAAAGATAAAAGTCCATTTATGATGTATTTACATCAGTTTGATGATGATACATGTCCATTTTACTGGGCACCTTTTTTTGTGTATACACACATGTATGTTTTTTGGTTAATTTTCCTAATTTCTAGACATGTTATTAATTATTATCAATTTTTTTCAAATTTATTATGATGATAGATCAACAGAAAAATATTGATGACAGTTTAGTTCTAGCGTTAGTCTGACAATATTTTTTACATTTTTTTAATTTAATTTTATATCTATTTTTGATGATATATTATCCATTTTTTCCAAACAGTCAATATTCTAAATACCTCCTCATACTTTTGGGAAAAAAAATCCCTGGTCTTTGGCATTCTTTTTTATGAATATTATATGTTACATTTAATTTATCCCTTATACTTTATCACATTTATTATTTTTGTCATAAATAACATTATTTTCACAACTTATTAATAACTCCAAAATATCAATAAATTAAACTAAAAATATAAATTTAAATTAAATTACAAACATTTTTATGTTATTGTATATCTCTGATTTTGATATACAACAAAAATATTTTTAAAAACTGTTTAAATGTCTGAATCAAAAAATTAAAATACTTATTAATGACTTTATTTACATGTGATGGCACACTGATTTGTCACGTTTGAATTTATAAGTGATTTATAATTGTGATCACTCAAAATAATCCAATCATTTGGCCAATTGCTGTAACAACATAGGTCATGTCACACATTGTATACTCATTCATTCGTTTATAGCAACTCATTAAATATAGAACAGGGCCGAAACGTCTTGGAGGTGAAAAGACTAAAGCGTTAAACAACCTGTCACTAACATCCTGCATGTCCTGTCAGTGTCACCAGCTAAATCAGTGAATGTCCTTTTTCAAGGCAGTAAATTTACAGCATTCATAAGGTTTCGTTACCTGCTGAAAAATTCTTAATCACAAAGAAGGATTAAATATGGTTACAAGAAAACCAGTATCTGCGTTATGATAAAAATCAGGGATCTTACCATAAAAATTACTTTGGTACTGACATTTTATACCGGAAGTTCACAAATTATTTATACATTCTTGTTCCCGGCCTCAGATTTCTCCCACTTTTCAATTTTAACCAATGAACGAGTCAGGTAAACATTTCTGCAGGAAAGCGATCATTTGGATGAGTTTTGATATGTCCATACGCAACACCAATGTCTGTGTTGTGAAAAAGATGAAGATTATGGCTGAAAATGAATACTTTAGTATTGGCAGTATAGTCGCCTGCACAACATGTTACCAGCAGAAGATACAAGGAGAAGTCATGGCCTTTGACATTGGAACGAAAATGTTAGCCATCAGTATCCTTTGACTTTAAAACTTTAGGTTTGCGCTCGGCATACTCGGCATGAATGTCAGACGTTTCAGACTCATCACTATTGACCATAATTGAGATAGATCACACCAACTTTTCACTTCCGCTTTTTCTCTGTTATAAAGAAGGTTAACTCCCAGTACTTTTTGTTTCAGATATTTAATATGAAATCTAACAAATTTACTTCAATATACAATAAATAATTTGTAATGCCATAAACTGGTGCAATAATCACCTAAAATCAACACCATTTCTGTTTATTTATAAATTTTCAAAGTTTCCGTCAAATGTTCATTAATAATAAAAAATTGATGATTTTTAAAGATCAAAGTAGTTTTGCTGAAATTTCTTCAACTTAGAATGCTTGTATTTTTTAATTGAAAAGGAGCACTTTTAGAATCTGTCTGCAGTGAAATCCATGTTTTTAAATGCAAAACGATCCATGAATTAAAACCCTTTAAGGCTCCCACATTTACATTTTTTTGTAAACGATAAATTCGGATAATTGCCGTTCTAGTAATAAGTTGTAAATGCCCTTATTGTGCGCTGCTAACTGTCATTGGCCAATAAGAATATAGAAGCCTGACAACACTATTGTTGTGACACATGCTTGATTATTGCTTAAAAAGAGTTATACATTGTTGGTGGTTGATAAAGAAACTTGTGTGTTATTTCTAATTAATAACGAAGCACTGTTCTGTCATTATTTAATAAAAGTGAAAGATCTGTATGCTATGTAGTCCAACTAATTAGACTTGTCAAAGAGACACCGAGATAATTTTGGACGGGCGCTGTCTTTTTCCAAGTCCAACCACGAACTGCATTTTTATACACGGACGCTTCCCAATTAGAAGTTGTTGGGAGCGAAAACTAAAAAAGTTTCAAAGAAAGGGTCTACATTACCTGAAAGAGAGCCGTTTTTTATGCAAGGTTCCAAGTTATCACACTTTAAAGTCGAACACAAGTCTAAATATTCCACTTTAACTTTTTAAATCGTTGAAAATTATTGTAAGCGGCCATATTGGAAAATGACGCAAGCGGTGACAGGGTAAAACAGGGTAAAATTGTAAAATTTCCATTGTGTAACACAGGTATCGGCGGCAATCAATTGTATTTGTCAAGCTTTATAATATAATTTGTTTAAGTTATTTATTATGAATTATGCAGGAATAACTTTTTTTTCACACAAGAATATTTCAGCATTAAAAATAAAATGTGAAAAGGATATTCTGATAACCTTACTTAGATGTCCGACGTCAGATCATACTGCATTTTAAAAGTCCATTTAAATTGTCAAATTAGAAATTGTAATGTCGGATTTTTTAACATCTGTGCTCATAAGGTGAAATTTCTGAACTGCCTTTTTAGCTCGACTATTCGAAGAATATGAGAGCTATTGTAGTCGCCCCGGCGTCGGCGTCAGCGTCCGCGTCGGCGTCTGCGTTGGTTAAAGTTTTTTGTAAAGTCAAATATCTCAATTATTACTTGAGATATTCAATTGAAACTTACAATACTTATTTATAGTAACAAGGTACATCAGATTGACAAGTTAGATAACTCTGCCTACAATATTGACAGAATTATGCCCCTTTTTAACTTAGAAATTTTGGTTAAAGTTTTTTTGTAAAGTCAAATATCTCAATTATTGCTTGAGATATTCAATTGAAACTTACAATACTTATTTATAGTAACAAGGTACATCAGATTGACAAGTTGGATAACTCTGCCTACAATATTGACAGAATTATGCCCCTTTTTAACTTAAAAATTTTGGTTAAAGTTTTTTGTAAAGTCAAATATCTCTATTATTGCTTGAGATGTTCAATTGAAACTTACAATACTTATTTATAGTAACAAGGTACATCAGATTGACAAGTTGGATAACTCTGCCTACAATATTGACAAAATTATGCCCCTTTGGAACTTAGAATTTTGGTTAAAGTTTTTTTGTAAAGTCAAATATCTCAATTATTGCTTGAGATATTCAATTGAAATTTAAAATACTTTTTTTATAGTAACAATGTACATCAGTTTGCAAAATTGCATAACTCTGCCTGCAATATTTGCAGAATTATTTGCCCCTTTGAAACTTAGAAATTTGGTTAAAGGTTAAAGGTTTTCAAAGATATTTACTTGAAACTTTACACATGCACTTAGGGTCATAATTGGAAGGTCATAATTGTATGTCACTGACCAAGTTCCATAACTCTATCTTGCATTAAGGCTGATTCATATCCCCTTTTCTACTTAGTCTCTTGGTTAATGTTTACATGCAAGTTTTACATATCTCAATAACTTTAAAGATATTTATTTAAAACTTCACATATGATTTAGGGTCATAATTGTAGGTCACTGACAAAGATCCATAATTCTATCTTGCATTTAGGCGGATTTTTCTCCCCTTTTTTCAACTTAGAAATTCATGGTAAAGTTTTGCTTGTAAGCTGTTATATCAACAACTACTGAAGGGTTTGTGCCTTTTTTGGGACAATTTTATGCATTCATGATAATAAAGCAGTGATTTACTTGATAAAACATCTTAATAACAAAGCTTTGTACCTTTTCTGTCAAATTTATGTATTCATAGGTAATTAATATTATTATACTCAATAAAACACCCTTGTGACATTTCCTTCCGAATAGTCAAGCCAATACTGTATAATTAGACCCTCTCTAAGGCCTATAACATGAATTTATAAAAAAAAATTAGCCCTTTTGTGAACTTAAAAAATTTAACATTATCAAAGCTCTTTTACTATCAAGCACTTAGAATAGTCGAGCGTGCTGTCCTACCGACAGCTCTTGTTATTTTATAACCCTGCCATGATTTCGCACATATGAAAATACAATGTAATTGTAGGTACATCTTAATGAATTATAAGTATACTATACATGATGAAGCAAAGAAGAATTTCAATTTATATTAAACTCCCTATCAATTTCTAGTTTATTATCTTAAAAAAAATTGAGGACAGTTGTGTAGGGGAAGAAGTTCAAAACAACCAAAAATAACTTTAAATTCTGAGAAAAAAATCTTAAAATTTCAAACTATGAAATGGAATTTCAGACAGTCCCCAGTAAAATGCAATTGTCAAACAGATATGACGGGGTTTATGATAAAAACGCAGCAAGCGGAAATTTAGTGACCCTTATTTAAGACGTAGAATAGCATAACAATGTAAGACAGATGGGAGAAATAGTCTGATTAGATTACTGTAGTCGTCTGTTAGAACGACTGTCACAAAATGACACCAAAACCTATATCCATTTAAAATTCCATGTTATCTAGTTCCCGCTTTTCATTGAACGGCACCTCGAATGTGTTGCATTGAAAGTTCCATGATTACCGCCGTATTTTGTACACATCTGTGGGTGTTGATTAAAATTTCTACATTATTATGTTTAAGTGATGAATTCTGTTGAAACAGGCGCAAGGGAGCACATGTACCTACCAGAGCTGTCTTTGGCACCCATGTGTATTTATGTTTCGGTTTTGCAGTTTCAGGCGTTTTTTTGGTGTTTTTTTTGGAGGGCGGATATGTGGATAAGTTTTTTCTGTTTTCTTTACATTTCTTTGCTTGCTTGTCGAACCTTGTATTGATAATCATTATCTGTTTGTTATGGTTCGGTTCGGTATACAAGTATAAAATATGATAAACAAGATGAACAAGGAAAGGCCGCGTTCAATGAACGCAACCCCCCCACGACCCAGGAACAAGAACCATTTGCAAGAAACCCAGGAGGATTCTAAACAAAAACAGGACGGCGCAAGAGAGAGCATGGCCTGGCTTATCACTAAAATGATACAAAATGATAAATGTAAAGAAATATTGGTAACATACAAGGAAATCAAAATCAAAGAAAATAAATAAATGAATGATTAATAGGACCATTAAGTAAACTGGCACAGTGGTAGGGGATAGGAAATTCGGGGAAGGGGGAGGGGGCGGAATAAAAATAAAACTAGGGGCAAAGGGAAGATACTTACCATAGACGAGAAAACAACAAGGGACACAAACAAAAGTGTCACCAAAACAGTATGAAACAACAAGACATACACCTTATACATTTATAAGTCTCTTAATCTGTTCATTTGAAAATTCTTATCTTCTCAATGACTTTTTTTTAATATCCTCTACTTAAAATTTATTTCAATTAAAATATGTGACCCTTCCCTTACAGCATATGGCTGGATCACAATAAAGTTCCTTTTTTAGTAAATTAATAAAGTATGTCAAGAAGACATTTAACTTTATCAGTAGGTTTAATATGGTATTATAATATATATCAGCATTAGGTGAAAAAGAATTCCTTTATTTCTTTTACATTCTTAATTGTCATTTAAATATGCATGTATAAATGAAGCCAGTATTTTATCGGCAGTCATTAGCAGTAAACAAGAAGGCAAACCATCTATTGATAAATGTTGAGTACATGTATTAAAACATTTAAAAAATATTAAACAACAGTACTTGTACGGAGCCTATTTGCTACCATTGTATTTTAGGTTTAACACATTGATACTTTTCAATAGTATTTAATAATGCACAAATTTATTTAAAAATAATGAATAGATTTATTTCCCCGATATTTTTTTTTGAAGTTTAATCTTCATGCGTAACCCACACTTACCTGCTAGACACACTGGTAGCTACTACCAGCTTTCACGGAATCGATTTTTTACGATGACGTCATAACATGTCCGCCGGAGATAGTGTATACAGTACAAATTTGAAATAAATCGCATGTATGCGTTAAGACAGGTACAATCTAATATTTTTTCTAGGAGAAGTTAGTACTAAAATTTATATTCTATTGATCTTTAGAGGTAATTGAAGTTACTTTCAGGTTTAAGCAGTAAAAATCAGTCCAAACTATCGATAGTGTTACCGGTAGATTTTCCGTGCGTAAAAATGACAGTTAAAATTAGGCGTAACGGTTTGACAGTAAGAAAAAAAAAGTCTGTAAAATGGGTCAAACCGTTCACGCCAAATTAATTAGGCTATATGCTATGCAGCCTTGGAGTTTTCACGCTCTTCAAAAAATGCTGTAAGCTTCCTTTTTACTGGGAATAAATCAGTTAGTTCAGTTGGTTAAACCACTGATTATCACTCCTGAGGTCCAGGGTTTGATCCTGGGTTAAATCCTTGGGATTTTTCAGAGACACTTTCAGTGTTTCCCACCTACCTAGAGGTGTACTGGTAAGAAATCCAGGTAATCCTCGCATGTATCACTATCAGTGCTATACACTGGGTATGTAAAAGAACCAAGGGGTCTATTCAATAAGAGCTAGGGACTGGTTCCTGGATTCCCTTGTATCTCAAAGCTGTCTCTTTAATGTATACAATGTATACCTGCTTAGAGTGATTGAAAATGATTTTAAAGCAGTAATACTGTATGATGTAGAAGTAGATTTGATAAAATTCATGATTATAGATAATAATTAGGATATTTTGATTTGACAATGTGGTCATTACAATAAAAAATATTGTCAATGTTTACGAATGAACATCAAAACAAATACATTTTTAAATGTGTAAGCATGGGGGCCTTGCCTCTAACCCATAACACTAATCAAAACTTGAAGGCCCGGGCCTACATGGCCTAATAGTAGCTACTCCACTGCATATAACAACAACAAAAAAGAGCACAGCAAAAAGAAATTTTATACTAATATCAGACTACTATAAAGTCTAAGATTTATATCATGGTTTGAATACTTTAAAACATACTGAAACTTCAATACATGGATAGTAAATATTATGGAGTTGAATACAACTTCATAAAAGCTTATGATTTGGGAAATGCAGACTTGGATAAGAGTAACGCACTTTTGTTTGTCTAGAACATTCCTTAACCACCTATTTATAGAATGTCAGCCAGCAAGTGGTAAACACAGTGTACATGATGTAAAGCTGGTTAATTTGTCATATGTAAGTGAAGTAAAAGTGCTAAAGGAAGCTGACAGGGACACATCTCCACCCCCATTGGCTAACCTTAATTCACAGAAGGTAATGAATTTGAATGTACAGTTTCAACATTTCCCAGTATGTACAAAACTTAGCCAGTGATGATATCAATAGTTGATGCTTTTAAGCTCGACTATTCGAAGAATATGAGAGCTATTGTAGTCGGCGTCGGCGTCAGCGTCCTCGTCGGCGTCTGCGTTGGTTAAAGTTTTTTGTAAAGTCAAATATCTCAATTATTACTTGAGATATTCAATTGAAACTTACAATACTTATTTATATTAACAAGGTACATCAGATTGACAAGTTGGATAACTCTGCCTACAATATTGACAGAATTATGCCCCTTTTTAACTTAGAAATTTTGGTTAAAGTTTTTTGTAAAGTCAAATATCTCAATTATTGCTTGAGATATTCAATTGAAACTTACAATACTTATTTATAGTAACAAGGTGCATCAGATTGACAAGTTGGATAACTCTGCCTACAATATTAACAGAATTATGCCCCTTTGGAACTTAGAAATTTTGGTTAAAGTTTTTTGTAAAGTCAAATATCTCAATTATTGCTTGAGATATTCAATTGAAATTTAAAATACTTTTTTATAGTAACAATGTACATCAGTTTGCAAAATTGCATAACTCTGCCTGCAATATTTGCAGAATTATTCGCCCCTTTGAAACTTAGAAATTTTGGTTAAAGATTAAAGGTCTTCAAAGATATTTACTTGAAACTTTACACATGCACTTAGGGTCATAATTGGAGGGTCGTAATTGTATGTCACTGACCAAGTTCCATAACTCTATCTTGCATTAAGGCTGATTCATATCCCCTTTTCTACTTAGTCTCTTGGTTAATGTTTACATGCAAGTTTTACATATCTCAATAACTATTAAAGATATTTATAAAAACTTCACATATGCATTTAGGGTCATAATTGTAGGTCACTGACAAAGATCCATAATTCGATCTTGCATTAAGGCTGATTTTTCTCCCCTTTTTCAACTTAGAAATTCATGGTTAAGTTTTTCTTGTAAGTTGTTATCTCAATAACTACTGAAGGGTTTGTGCCTTTTTCGGGACAATTTTATGCATTCATAATAATAAAGCAGTGATTTACTTGATAAAACATCTTAATAACAAGCCTTTCTGTCAAATTTATTTATTCATAGGTAATTAGTATTGTTATACTCAATAAAACACCCTTGTGACATTACCTTCCGAATAGTCAAGCCAATACTGTATAATTAGACTCTCATTTAGGCCTATAACATGAATTTATAAAAAAAAATTAGCCCTTTTTATGAACTTAAAAAATTAAACAATATAAAGGCTCTTTTACTATCAAGCACTTAGAATAGTCGAGCGTGCTGTCCTACAGACAGCTCTTGTTAATGTATAGCCTAAGCCTGGACAATTTTTGAAGATGTACAAATTGGTTAAACTGCAAAGCCTAAAAATGTCTGAGAGATGAAATATACTTGTTATATTACTATATGATTTAGTATAATGTATCTTCAGAAAAGAGGGAAAATTAGTAAATCTATGACTTAGATCAAAATCACATGTACCATATGTCCATTGTGATAATGTACATGTACACTGTACAGTAACTTTGTGGTATTTGTTTTATGTGTTTAATGTTTTAATTAAGTGTAAATGCCAAAGTTCTTAATAATTTTGATTAAACACGAGAAAATTTCTTGAGTTAGGCAGAAAAAAGTGCTTAAGGGATCTTACCATCAAGTTTTGAAACTGAAACAGTGTGTCTCAACAAAATAAAATATACATATGGCAATTCTTATATTTCAGATCAATGCCAGATTACGATCAAATATAGAAGAAAAGAAACGTCAAGTGAACTATATTGGTGTAGGAGTCACTCCAGAAGGACAGAAGGTTTTTAATGCCATTGTGAAAACGTAAGCCAATGTTTAAATATTGCGTAGCAGAGATCTGGTTATCTGTATTGATGTGGAATTAACCCAAAATGGAAAATATATCCCCTGTTGTTCATGAAATAATTAAGAAAACAAATTCTTATATTGTTACTAAATATATTGTTACTAAATATATTCTCAAAAAAGATAGAAAAGCAATTATGAAGCGTTAATGACATACCAGTATGCCAGTTTTTGTAAGCAGCCTCCTTTTATTGCCGTTTTTCGTATAAACATATAAACAGATGTTCACATTTTTGGCATTAATTAATTTAATTTGTGTTGTTTGGAGAAAAGTACAGTGTCGTAGGTCATGAGATATTATTTAAAGTGTTGATATGTAGAAAACATTTTGCTGGGGCGTTTGTGGCTGAGCGGTTATGGTTGTTGACATCAAACCACTTTCCCCTTGTCACTGAAGGTACAAATCCTGCCAGGACAATAGGATTCTTTCATGTGAGGAAGCTATACAGCTATGTTATACACTGTCAGTGGTTTTACTTAAATGCCAGTATATGCCTGAAATAATGCACAAAGGGGCACCTGAGGTCTTCCTCCACCAATAAAGCTGGAAAGTCACTATACAACCTTGACTGGTTTGGTGCTACTAAAACCCCCACCCCCAATAAAAAAAAAAGACATTTTAGCTTGACTATTTTATGAAAATACTAACCCGATACTGGTGTTGATAACGCTTCAATGTTTTCAGTTTGGAAGTTTTCACTGAAAACTTCACATTTAACATGATTTGTATCTTGATTATAGAATCACTGATGTAAAATGGGATCGGCAAAATATTGTAGTACTAGAGGAAGTGACCATACGACCACCATACGGACTAGATGACTGTAAAGGAAAAGAGGGTTGTCGAACTCTTGAACATGTCAAGAAAATAGTAAGATTATTCTCTAAATTTTGTTATTTGTTAGTGTGTTGCCTGGTAAGACATGCATAATTTATTCTTTAGTTATAAATTAATTCTAATACTGATTATCAAGATCACAGGTATTGTCAAACAAACATTAGCCCACCCATGAGTTACAGGTTTAAGTATGTTGTAGATAGCAACTACATACTGTATATTGACAGTTTCCCTTCACAAATCATCTGACGTGCATTAAAAAACTACTTACACTTGTCATATTATGTATAGAAACTAATTTTGTCAGAACTGTTAACTGTACACTGTAGGGGCGTCCATGGCAGAATTATTGTCATTGAATACAATCCACTTGCCCAAAATTGCTGTTGGTTGAAACTTGTCAGGGACTTTGGTTTCTTTCATGAGAGGAAGCTGTTCAGCTAGCTTACGAAATGTCAGTGGTTCTACTCAGGTGCCTGTTTGTGTCTGAAAGAATACTTTGATGACCACCAGAGGTCTTCCTCCACCAGTAAAGCTGGAATGTTGCCATATGACTTATACAGGGTGACTGCAATATAAAACCCAACCAAAACAAAACTGTATAGTACAAGCTTTAGTAAGTCGATGATAAGAGTGTTATAAATTTATTAATAGCTTTATATGCTGATATATTACATGTGCGAGTGATATAAATTTGTTAATAGCTATAAATGCTGATATATTACATGTGCGAGTGATATAAATTTATTAATAGCTATAAATGCTGATATATTACATGTGCGAGTGATATAAATTTGTTCATAGCTATAAATGCTGATATATTACAGGTGCGAGTGATATAAATTTGTTCATAGCTATAAATGATGATATATTACAGGTACAAGTGATATAAATTTGTTCATAGCTATAAATGATGATATATTACAGGTACGAGTGATATAAATTTGTTCATAGCTTTAAATGCTGATATATTACAGGTATGAGTGATATAAATTTGTTCAAAGCTTTTAATTGCTGATATATTACAGGTACAGAAGCACCTGAAAGATTTGGAGACACAGAGGTCTAGTGACAAGTCACATTCACCATCTCCGGCAGCCTCGTCATGAACCCCTTCATCAGATATATACATACATTTATACAGTCAAACTATTGTAACAATATTCAGTTATCTAACAAACAAAAAAACTTATTGACAGGTAGTGGTATTTTAAGTGAGTCAGACATTTTGACGTCTGCTTCCACAAATGTGTTCGTGTAATAAGGTTGTTTTTTTGAGAACATAGATTAATACAGTGTCAGGCAGAGTGAATAAGCTGTGAATTAGGTAAAACATGAGCTTTAAGATTATTGTAACATTATATTAATACTTTGATACCCTATACTTCAAATATATGTAAAAAAAAATAATTCAGCCATAGTTTTCTGAAAAAGTTAATGTTTTAAAAGCTAATTCTGAATTATTTTTATCATATTTATACACAGTTAAATTATATTGTTTCCATAATCTTATGGTCGGTTCTCGAAAGAGTTATAAAACAGAATGTCTCTGTTATTTAATACAAGGTTTATACATGGTACATTTATAGAATACAATGTTCCTGAACAAAATATGCTGCTAATTTAAGTATGGTTTTGACTCTTTAGCAATAATTTTGTGCATTGGCCTGTTGCTTTTGAAAAAATGATAACTGGTGTTTTGCATTTAATATTTATCAAAATACAAACAATGATGGACATCAGAAATAAAGCTTTATGCTCTTTAATAAATTGTAAGGTAACTTTGTTACATGGTTGTATGTTTGTCTACATTTACTATGTAGCTATTATGTCGTTTTGTACACTCTGAAGCTGAGCTCTGAATGACTGGACAAAATACATATACTTGAAGTAAGATTTAGATCTCGACTCTCAGTACAGAATCGCATCATCTGACATTTCTGCCATCTAACAATATTTAATATCACTGTATTGGAAACTGTACAAGTGTAGATTCAAAAACTGGCAGTAAATAATAACAATCTGCAGGGACAGACTAATGCCATAAAAAGTGTTTCTAGATTTAAGCCCAAGTTGCCTGTATAATTAAATTACTATATCATAC
Organism: Ruditapes philippinarum; assembly: GCF_026571515.1. Classification (NCBI taxonomy): domain Eukaryota; kingdom Metazoa; phylum Mollusca; class Bivalvia; order Venerida; family Veneridae; genus Ruditapes; species Ruditapes philippinarum. Next base: position 391,748 of record NW_026857866.1, on the reverse strand, counting down.
ATTTTAAAGTGAGTCTCCCTATTCATTTTAAAGATAATTTTCATACTGTATTGTTAATTTCTTAAATGAAAGAGAAGTTAAAAAACATGGGTTTTTGTAGTCATGTTATGAAAAATTTAATTTAAAATGAAGTTAAACCAAGCTGAGAAAGGGCGGAAAGCTAACTTGGTGATATGTTTTATTTTTTTATTATTTTATTTTAGTTTGATGATTGCAAGTCTTTATTTTTAATAAAGTAACCAGTCGTTATTTCAGTGATAGTGAATTTCTAACATTGTCTATGTACTGTTATTTTTACTTAAAGAAATGTAAACAAGAAATGTTGTAGTAATTCTATATATATTTGGACTTTTTTTAAGTTATAAAAAAGGGGTATCAATCATGAAAAAAAAAGTTGTGCACCTTTTTAAGGAAATCTTCTGTAAAATTTTTTGGGTTTTTAAAGGAAAACCATTTTAGAAAGTTTTTCAATATTAAAATTTGTCTTTTTCCCCCAATTTAAATTTGTTTTCTATTTTCAAACACATTTTTTTATAAAAACCTTCTAGTAAATTTTTTCATCAGCGTTTTTCCCTCCACCTAGTTAACTTTTGGCTTAAAACATTGAAATAGTGAAAATTCTTCTTTTTACCAGGTCCTAAAAAAAATGTAAAAAAAAATCAAGTTTTTTTTTATTTTTTTAAAGGACACTTTTCAAGTTTAAAAGGGTTATTAACTTAAAATTTGACGTTTTTTTGGATGACATAATTTATTTCCCCAATCAAATAAGTAAAAATAAAAATTTTAAAAATATTTTCCCCCATAAGCCCAGTCTTAAAAAATTTTTGTAAAAAACCATTTCACATTATCCCAAAGTATAATACAACACAAAAATTTTTGGTAAACATTACATAAAAAATAGTAAATGTTTGTTATTCATAAAAAGACAAAACATATATCAATCATACTTTGTATTGTTGATAGGAAGTACTTTTAAGAATGTTTGATTTGTTAGGTTTGCCCTCACCAAAAATGGGCCTGAAAAAGCTACCTTTACCAAATTGCCTCTTGGTAGCCCTTGACAACCTAATTTTATTTCAACAAAGGGAAAATTTCAGTTTATAATTTACATTTTCATTTATTGCTTCAGAGTACAGAGCTTTTAATTTTCAATGTGTAAAACATTTCTGTTTTTATATTTTTTAAAACCAAAGTAAGCAGGAACAAATATTGACTGTATACTGACACTAATGATTTCAGAGCTGTTGAGGGAGAAGAAAAATATGAAAAAAAAAAGACAAAATAAAAACAGTAAAATACTTTTTTCTGTTTTCATTGTGCTTTGTATTTCATTTTATTATGCCTCCCAAAATTTTTGGGAGACATATTGTTTTTGCCTTCACCGTCTGTCTGTCCATCCGCATTAAGCTTGTCCGCCCTTCACAGGTCAAACAACTGGTGAGATTTAAACCAAACTTGAATGGAGTGATCATTACCATTTCTAGTTGTGCACATCACCGGCATGTTCCGCTTCGCTGCATAAAATGGCCACCAGAGCCAAAAAGAAAAAAATCTTGTCCGGCCTTCACAGGTCAAACTACTGGTGGGATTTCAATCAAACTTTACAGGAGTGATCAGTACAACTGTAGTTGTGCACATCATCGCCACGTTCGGCTTCGCTGCACAAAATGGCCACCAGAGATAAAAATAGAAAAACCTTGTCCAGCCTTCACAGGTCAAACTACTGGTGGGATTTCAACCAAACTTTACAGGAGTGATAAGAACCATCCCTAGTTTAGCACGTTACGGAAATATTCCGCTTCACTGCATAAAATGGCTGCCTGAGCTAAGAATAAAAAACTCTTATTATGGCCATCACAGGTCAAACTACTGGCGGGATTTCAACCAAACTTTACAGGAGTGATCAGAACCATCCCTAGTTTAGCACATCGCTGACGCTTTCCACTTCTCTGCACAAAATGGCCGCAAGAGCAAACAATAGAAAAATCTTGTCTGGCTGTTACAGGTCAAACTACTGCTGGGATTTCAACCAAACTTTACAGGAGTGATCAGAACCATCCCTAGTTTAGCACATCGCTGACGCTTTCCACTTCTCTGCACAAAATGGCCGCAAGAGCAAACAATAGAAAAATCTTATCCGGCCTTTCCAGGTCAAACTACTGGTGGGATTTCAACCAAGCTTTACAGGAGTGATCAGAACCATCCCTATTTTGCACATTACGGAAACATTCCACTTCACTGCACAAAATGGCTGCCTGAGCTAAGAATAAAAAACTCTTGTCAGGCCTTCACAGGTCAAACTACTGGCGGGATTTCAACCAAACTTTACAGGAGTGATCAGTGCCATCTCTAGTTGTGCACATTACAGGCACATTCCACTTCACTGCACAAAATGGCCGCCAAAGCTAAAAATAGAAAAATCTTGTCCGGCCTTCACAGGTCAAACTACTGGTAGGATTTCAACCAAACTTTACAGGAGTGATCAGAACCATCCATAGTTTTGCACATCCCTGGCATGTTCCATATTACTGCACAAAAGGGCCATCAGAGCTAAAAATAGAAGAAAAAAATCTTATCCGGCCTTTCCAGGTCAAACTACTGGTGGGATTTCAACCAAACTTTACAGGAGTGATCAGTACCATCCTTAGTTGTGCAGAATACTGGCACATTCCGCTTCATTGCACAAAGTGGTCATCAGAGCTATAAATAGAAAATTCTTGTCCGACTTTCACAGGTCAAGATTTCAATGAAACTTCACATGAGTGACCGTACATAGTTTATGGAGACATGTTTTTGTGACAAAAAACCCTTCTAGTTTCAACCAAAGTTTGACATGTACTAATGTGGACTTAATCCAGTGAAAGGTAACAGAGTTACTGCCCCTTAAAGTGATTGTATATTTTTTTACCAAATAGAGGTTAAATGTGCATTATCTCCAATGCTGAATACATAGATCTTTGGCATGTAGCATTGCTATTCGTATTAAGGAACATTAAGAGATGCAGTGTTAGACCACAAGTATCTCAAATAGAAAGGCCTTATGAAAATTGTTTGTATATAAGATATTTAGTAAAACAAAAAAATGAAATAGTATACTTTTCCACGGTGATACTAATTACCTACGTGAAGGTAGTCATCGTGTGGCTATTTATTGGTTAAGTTAACTGTTGTTTATAGGACAATTAATAGTTAGGACACCTAGGACCCAGTTATCTGACGTATCTAAAAGTGCATGTTTAGGTTTCCTAAAAAAGAATATTGATATCAATGGGAAAATAATAAAAAAAATCTTTATGCACCATACAGTGACAAGGTCATGCAGTATGTATGTAACCTCTTTCTTGTCTGACCAATAACTTTAGATGGAATAAGCCATGGTTATATGTAACTTTTTTCCATCCTTTTATTCCTTTATCAAGTTGAATAACATTTCACATAATAGGACAATGAATCTGAGATTATTTGATTTCTATCACAGGAGGCCATACATATAGGGGTTCTCGACAAGATGACATAATACTTGAATGACGTTTTGAAGTGTGAGCATCCTCATGTAAATGCAAAGGTAAAAGAGGACAAGAATATAATTATGTTAATTAGCTCATCATTGTCTGTAATATTTTGAGCCACACTTACTTTTATTAACAGGTAAGTATGAATCTAGATTTGTAGTCCTCGGCTTTTCCAATTAGGACACAGTAATATAGGCTGTTTCTCTCTTGTTTTAGACGGTTTTGGAATATTTGGTGGTCATTGATCCTCGCCTTTGTCTTTTAGAGATGTTAACCGGGGGGTACTTCTGGTCCAAATATGGTACATGTCACACCCCTACCTCCAAGCTTACAGTTACTCGGAGAAACATAATACATTTGACTACGTTGTTCATGAACAATTTTTAACTCGACTATTCACAGAATACTTGAGCTAATGCAGTCAGCCATTTGTCGGCGTCCCTTTGGTTAAGTTTTTATGTGTAAGCTGGTATCTCCATAACTACCGAAGGGAATGGATTGAAACTTCACACACTTGTTCTCTGTGATTATCTAACATGATTGGCACAAGTCCCATAACTCTGATTTGCTCTTTTGCATAATTAAGCCCCATTTTTAACTTGTTAAGTTTTTGCATGTAAGCTGGTATCTTCATAACTACTCAAGGGTTTGTGCCTTTTTTTGTAAAAATTTTACGTATTTATAATAATAAAGCAGTGATTTACTCGATAAAACATCTTAATAGTAAGCCTTTGTTCCTTTTTGGTGCAATTTTATGTATTCATATAGTCAAGCATTTTTATACTCAATGAAACACCCTTTTGATAACTTTTCGAATTGTTGAGCATTGCTGTCCTCCCGACAGCTCGTTTTAATCAAAATGGCTTAGGTATATGGCATATGAGTAGCATTTTTGAAACTAACAGTAAACTATGGAATGAAATATTACAATTTTTACACATAATGAACCTTTTAATCATATCCAAGCTTCTGCGTATTTGTAACAGCATGCTACATCACTTTTAAATCTTTTTCTGATACATTGTTTTGCCAAGCATATTGCTGTGCAGTTGTTTTTGTTAAGAACAAAATGAAAATCATCTTAATATTTTCGACAAATGTCTATTTAAACCATGACATATTGTCTAAAATATTAAGATGATATAACTTTTGTAGGCCTGCTGCCATCTAAGGATCATACCTGTAGAATTTGGTCAGAATCCACCTGGATGTTTATAAGCTGTTGGTTATGAGATGTTGTTAAAGAAATTTTGAATAATGAGGAATGGTTGCTGGCAATGACACATTGCTCTCACAAAAGCTCACCTTTGGGCACAAAATGCTCAGGCGGGCTAAAAACCGCGTAAAAAAGCCATTCAGACACTGTCTGATGACATTATGATTTTGACATCTCTCCATTTAATTAAAATCTGAACTGGGTCATCCTTACATGTTTCATCACTCAGGGTTATAAAAAAAGAACAAAACCATGTGAATGAAAATGATTTATGTGAAATTTAAACATAAATGTTGTCTTATTTACAATGAATGAGTAGTAAAATCAAATAACTTTTAAGGTAAACATTCTAAGAGGTCTTGTGTTTAATATTCAGATCAGTACTTGTGTTAAAGTAGTCAGATCAATACCTGTGTAAGGTCTTAGAATTACAAACAAAATAAAAACTGAAATATAAGCACTATTATTCATTGACTCAAACTTAGCACCAATAAGCCATTGTTACTTGTTTTTGAAGAAATGCATTAAGTGCAAGTGACACTGCTTTAACGTTTTAATAGTACAGTAAAATAAAGTTGACAATTCTTATATAGCTTTACAAATAAATGCTACAAATTCTGATGTTATAAACCTATAACCTGATCACACTGTTGAATCATTTGATTATATTAATCAACACCGAGCCACCACCTAGCAGGAGCCATGATCGACTATTTCTTATTCCAAAGGCAATCTTCTCAGAAGAAAAATATTGTAGTGAAGATTTTCAATGAAAAGTACCTTACCTAAATCTAATATAAATTTCATACTAGACTTGACAGTTAAGGTCATTTCACATATCTGTAATTTTTCTTAACAAAGGTCATATATTTAAGTTATTCAAAAGGCTCAGTTAGTCACAAACATTGGTTTGTCAAAGCATTCATCAAATCTGTACATAAATAAAGATAAATTTAAAAATTTGACACTATATGTCAAGGTTGAATAAAGGTCAAGGTCAAGTTAAATCAAAAAGTATGAATACAATTCAATCTTAAAGTACAAATTTATAGACAATAACAGTAAAAAATCAATGAAAATGCAATAATTTGACCTAAAATTTAAGGACATCAGAACATTTAACCACACCATGACTGTAGACATAGCTCGTTTTTTTTCCTTTGAAAAAGGTCAAGCTAAAAATAGAATATATCATGTGTTGACAGAAACATTCATGTAATCAGGTTATAGTAAACTAAGAGAAGTATCTTGAATCTCTTCTCTAATACAGGGCCTCTGCATTCGCATTTCTTGGCTTTAATATCTTCTCAAAATTCTTCATGATCAAGTCGTGTAAACTGGCCTGAAACAATACAACAATATGACGATATAAAAATTGTTCCATAAGAAGTTAAATCGTATGTGCAATATTAAAACAGAAACAAGTAGATTTAACATTGTCAACATTTTTGCTACAGATTAAGAAAGTGATATAAATTTATCTTTAACTTATTGGTAACACACAAGGCACGTGCCTCGGCATAGGAACAAAGTAAATTGAAGTTGCTAGCAGAAACTAAAGATATATCCTCTTCATTGTAGTTTCTGAGGATATGACATGTTTACTTTAACTTTACATGTCTTATGTTAAGTAAGTGACACCCAAGACAAGCTACTTATGACCGTATGACAGACTCGGATTACATTTATGAGACATTCATTTATATAATCATAAAGATTATAATAACCCATATATCTAAATCATTAAATCTTTAAGTACTTCATTCATAATGTTGTATGTAAGAATGCATTACTGTAGTACTGTAAAACTTGATATTAGTAAATTACTTACGTAGTGGTTGCGTAATTCTGCACTGGTTAGTCTCAAACTGAAATATTCCTTCTCATCAAGTTCTCTCACTGACTGTCTATAGTCATCCTGTATTATAATATTTGATTAATCTACTGTCTCAATTACACAGTCAATGAATTTAAGATTTTGAATTTACTGGCCAAAATTCAGTTTTGAATTTATTCTACTATATATTTAACTAAATTTTCTTATAATTTTCACTGGCCCGAACTAATTTTCATTGTCCATGGGCCACCGGGCCAGTGCTAAATTCAATGACTGTTATACACATGATAGAATAAGATAAGGCAACTATCAAATATATTTTCATTCTTAACATCTTAACAAGTCTTCATGGAACCAAGAACTCACTGTACACTAAATTTTAACCCATAACTTGCTGAATTTCTTAAATGGACTTGTCCTGCCTCCATTTTTGGAACTATTGAATGGATAATTCATTTAATAAATCACTTTAAAATAATATCTAGATAAAAGAATTTTGTACAGCCAACAGTATAAAGATGGCCATACTACAGCTTTTTTTAAAACATGTATCAAATTACTTGTGGTGAACTTCTAAACTCACACAATCTGACAGCAACATAAATTACATGTTCAATTTTTGTCACTATGGTACAATTCAATAAGTAATAGAAAGAGCACCGAAACACGAGGCTATCTGATTTGTACGAGGGGGCGTAGCCCCCGAGTATTAATCAGATTGTCGAGTGTTTTGGTGTTCTTTCTCTTTTGTATCATAGTCAAACATAAAAGCACGTTCCCTGTTGTCACAATATGAAACCCCGGCAAAAATGAACCAATGAACGAACATCTGAATATGACATTTCTGTCGCTTTCCCTTTCTCTGCCGTCACAATATGTAAACCCCAGCAAAAATGAGCCAATCAATGGGCATGCTCTGGAGTGCGGGTAACTAATACCCGCACTCCAGTTAACGCACTGTGCATGTATATGTATACGATTTAACTCTGACACGTTTTCAACAGAAAGCTTCCCAAACTATGATACAATATGATGATAAAGTACATACCAAATGTGGGTATTTGGCAACCTTTGATACAAGTTTGCCTCTTGAGATGAAATATCGAGAAATCTGGTCGAGGTACGTAGCAGCTTCACTCTCCACCTGTCGTGCTTCACCTAATGTCTCCTCCTAAAGTGATAAAAATTTAAATTTAGTACATGTTTATTATACAATGTATATGAAAGCAATAACCAGAGTTTCTAAACATTGAATTCAAGATCAAAACGCATTAACAAGGGCAATTCCTTGGCTCTTCTGAAACAAAAAGTACATAAAAGAATTAACTTAAAATATTGCATAACCTTAGAACTTTATTCGCAAAAAATGTTTCTGTTATCATATTCTGATAGCATGCGACATTTAAATAAATTGTATTATGTAGTGTTCATTTTGGTAAATGTCTATATGTCTTTAAAGAAAATATGACTAGAATCGATCATCAATGAACACTAAATAGAGGATATCAAATGAGTGTAAGTCGAATGCTGAATTTAATCTATAAATTCAGTTAATGAACCTGCACGAATATAGTATTATATTCATCACATACCCAAATTAAAGACTGTTTAAGTGAAAAAGAATCCTTCTTTCATCCATGTGCCTACAGTGCAAGCGAACATTTAGTCTTTACACTATGTTTGTATAACCTAAATGACATCACATCAAAATATATGCACTGCCATGCAATACCTTTTTGTACAGAGTTACAAAAGCAGCACAAGCATTAATTGATGCCAGAAAATCGGCACCAGACTATACACACTGTTCTAATAGCTTATCTTGTTCTTGTTAGCTTGAGATTAGAATAGTTTAATTACCTGTATAGAGACTCCAAAATTATTGCCATCTTCTATTTTTGGTATTAAAAATGATATCCACATTTTTATCTGAAATATAAGTCATGAAACACATTATAAACACATCATTTTTTCCCATAAGGCCTCTGGCTTAACATATACAAAATTTAGCATTTCAATTTGAATCTTTAGTTGATTTTGTGTATTCAAATATTTAAAACTTCCACTAAAACATAGGCACAGGCACTTTAACTGCAAGTAATAAATGGAGGCATGAAACACGTTTTGCATTTTTAATTTTGGCATGGTTATAAACACTGTCACCAAGTTTGTGTAAATTTACGGTTTTTGTAAGTTTCTCAATTATATGTCCCAAAAGTCAAGTACGATGTCTCTTTCAAGTTTCCCAAATTTAGAATAAATCATTCTCAAGTTATTGATTGGACAATGACTTTACAGTATCACTATGACCTTAACCTTTGACCTAATGGCCACAAAACCGAAAGGCCACATCTACTGGCCATGGGCAATGTCCCTACAAAGTAACAAATCAAATAATTATCATATATTATGTTATAGTATGGTAAAGTATTATAAGTACATGCAGCATATTGTGTTATAGTATGGTGAAGTATTATAGGTATTATACTTACAGTGTTAGAGTGATCTATCAAATCTCTTATGTAGGGTTTTAACTGTTCTGAAATGTCACACAACTTTTTGTTTATTGGACATGGTCCATTTGGTAATGCTAAAACTTCTGTTCCTATAAAATAAATACACATTTTTTTTTATTAAAGTGAAGTGGTGCATAATGTTAGATATGTAATCCCATAAATAATTTTGTGGATACATGATCTGATATGACATATTTATATATAGCAGATAATCAAATGTTCTAGAACAAAATATTATTATTTACCGTATTTATGTTCATGCTGCATCACTTAGAACTATCTGAGCATTTTGTACAAGAAATATTTTGTAAGAACATCTAAATGATATATTGGATGTTTGCCCAGATATAACTGGAATATGGAGTCATATTTTTGTTTGCTATATTCTTTTAATGCTATGGCTTCTTCTTTCTAATGTAAATGAATGAAGTCTATTGTTCTCTTTTGTTTAAAGTTGGATGGTGTACCATTCAGTTAAAGCAGCCAAGATGGACAAGGCCACGACTACCAGTATAAGCTTTCTGTTATGGGAGCTTAACAAGAGCACTGCATGCCATGTTAACGCTTGTCTATTAAAAATTCCAAGTTAAAAAAGGTCATAACTAAAAAAATTATTGCTTTCAGAATTATGCCTCTTGTATTACAGCTGTACCTTGTCATGATAAGCAAGTATTCCATGTTTCATGTAACTTATAAAATGTTTGAATAATGGGCTACATTAAAGTTTTTGCATGACAACAACGACAATGACGACAACACCAACGATGCCACAGCGATCATTAAAGCTTGACCATTTTTCGAAACAGAAAAGATAACAAGAACTGTCGGTGGAGAGTAACGCTCGACTATTCGAATAGTTGTCACAAGGGTGTTTCATCATGTATGATAATGCTTACCTATATGAATACATAAAATTTTCCGAAAAGGTACAAAGGCTTGTTATTAAGATGTTTTATCAAGTAAATCACTGCTATATTATTATGAATGCATAAAATTGTCCCAAAAAAGGCACAAACCCATCAATAGTTATGAAGATACCAGCATACAAGCAAAAACTTAACCAAAGGGACGCCAATGCCGACAAATAGGTGACTGCATTAGCTTGATTATTCTGCGAAGAGTCGAGCTAAAAATTACTTTAAATAGACCAATTTGCACCATAACTATCCATTGCATAAATTTTAAAAGCAACTGGTTCATATTACTCAACAAGTTAAATCACACACTAACAGTCTTAATGATTACCTTGTACTGAATGGTCATGTTTTCTCTTTTTGGTTGCTGGCTGAAAAATTAATGAGGATATTGTATTATCTAATAATTTATAATCAATAAAGTTCATATGTTTTGTTATGTTTTATGAACTAAATATATAATATACACAGTAGGAAATTAAAAATGAGGGCAGTGATGGCCCTAGGTCGCTCACCTTAGATACATTACTAAAACAGGTCATGCAAAAGTCAGTTATTAATCACAATATGTTGTCACTTTTGATCCAAGTTTTTATTTTTAAGTCTATTTTTAGCTCTTGTAACCTACTTATACATAAGACTGGAACCATTTTTATAACTTTTGTAAAGTGCCTCCTAAAGATCAAGTTTTGTCAAAATCCAACAAGTGGTTTGGATATCTTGTTTAAAATCACAAACGTTTTGCTCTTGTTAAAAAATATTATCAATGAAAATTTTTGTTTAAACATTGTATGATTAAAGAAAATTTTAAATGTTACAAAATGATAAATAATGGTAAACACATATGTCTCTGGCCCTAATTGTTGTCAGTAAAGATTTACACATTCACTCAGTAAAGAAAAACTGTTAACACAATTATATAAGTTGATAATGTCATGACCTATTGAACACATTAATTTGATTTTATTACATGAAGTTACAGCTCTAATCCACTTACTTGCAAGAATAATGAAATGTTTGTTTGGTTTTTACACTGCTTTTAACACAGTTAAGTCAAATCCCTTTAGCGACTGGTTCATCTAACCAGCTTTCCTAGATAACTAACCATTATTTACAAATTACTTTGCAAGAAAAACAATTGACATATAAACTTTTTACCTCATCATTTCCATTGTCAAGATGAATTGCCTCTGGTACAGGTATATTCAAGTCACTGTGAACTTCTGACAACTTTGATAGGCTCAAACTCTGCAAATATTTGAACGAAAATTCATGATTATTGTAAATAAGAGTGCCAATGGCCCTGGCCATCTTATCATTATCAAACCTTTTTGTTTGATATTAATTAATGTAAATGATAGACCCTTAAAATTAATGTGCAAACGTCAACATGCAAAACTAGTTTAATAAGTTGTTTATTTTAAAGATGGGTTTTAAATCGCACTGACACAGTTTACTTGTAGGTCAAATGGCGACTTTCCAGCTTTTCTGGTGGAGTAAAAACTCACATGCCCTTCCTTGCATTAATTCAGGCATAAATGGGCATTCGAGTAGAATCATCGACGCTCTGTAAGCTAGCTGGATAACTTCCTCACATGAAAGAATCATAGCGGTGAGGGGCAAGTGATTTAAAGTCAACTACCTTGACCACTTCCCCACAGAAGCCCCATCACTTGTTTTAAATGGAACATTTATAGTGAAGTACATACCTTGTGTATTTCTTCTAACTCTATGATCTTCTGTGGAAACACTGTTTTTACTAAATGTTCTCCCTGAAAAAAATAATAAAGCTATCAATTAAGGTGATTCATAACCCCAACCAAACTACTTCAACTACTTTCCATCTAAAACTACTATTAACTATAACTCTGAATAATCATGTGTGAAAAGTCAAATTTGAACTTGACCTTTATTTTATTTTGCCTTGTTAAAGAGTAATAAACCAGTAAATTATTACAAGTCAATGCCTTGTTAAAGAGTAATAACCAGTAAATTATTACAAGTCAATGCCTTGTTAAAGAGTAATAAACCAGTAAATTATTACAATTCAACACATTGTTAAAGAGTAATAAACCAGTAAAATTATTACAATTCAATGCCTTCTTAAAGAGTAATAAACCAGTAAAACTATTACAATCCATAATACCATTGTCTTGTTAAAGAGTAATAAACCAGTAACTATGTTTTTTTTGTAAAATAAGAGCACCACAAAGGCGTGGCAATACAAGCCTTAATGAAAATGACTTTAAATACATGTATTAGAAAACAATCTTTAAATTTAGAGGGGAGACCCATTCAAGAAACTTGTTTGAAACATGTTTTATATCAATTATCCTTATGATACTAAGTAAGAAAATGCTTAACAAAATTATGCTCACCTCTGACTTGAAAGTGTCTTTGAATTCTTGTACCTGAAATGTAAAAAGCATAAACATCTACATTAGAAATTATCAACAAATTCAACTGATTTTCAGTTATCAAGTAAAACTAGAATGAACACTGAATGTTATGAATAACCCTGAAAACAGTGTTTATTCCTAAAACTGGAGCCAATTAGTACGAACAAGGGCAAAAGCTATTTCTCATTACCAAATGCAAAAACATAAATAGAGGCTTTTATTGCTTCAGGCAGTATGATAATGATGTTTATAATGATTTATAAGTTTAAGGGATGTTTTTTGCTAAGTTTCTATAATTTATTACAATTTAAGAATTGGTTTATAATGATAGTAAAGTTCTTCTAATACTTTAATTTATAATTACTGCCCAATAGCCCTAACTGTAAATACAAAATTACAACTAAATTGTAATCACTTAGTTGCAAGTTCGAATCATAGAAAATCTGTTTTTTAAAGATTTATTTTAAAATTATTGCTTTTTGTAACTTATATGCAGCAGAAGTGGTAAAGAAGATTGTAAAATGTCTCGTTTCTGATTTTTAAATACATAATGCATCATTATTTGGAATTATATGAAATTGTTCATTCGTTTCAAAAATCATGTAAATTTTACAAATTTAGTAATATAAAATGAACAAAAAACATAGTGGTCAAGTTTTGCAAAATGTAATAAAGAAAAAAGACAAAAAATAGTGAAAAACAAGAACATTATCCTAGATAAACACAAATGGGCCTGATCCTGACTCTAGTCATCAAGAATACATTGATTGACAATAATAAAATATTTTTAATATTAACATTTACATTGATAACTAATATCTCAGAAAATGGACCTTAACAAAAATGTGATTTGCACAAAAAAAATAATTTCAGGATTATTAGCCTTTGAAATGGCATTCCCTTATGACATGTACACTAAGTATGAAGAGAATTCTTAATAGCATTCATAGTTTCTGGGAAAACGGACGGCAACAGAAAGGTTAACCGACGCCGACACCAATACTGTGACAAGCAAAGAAGGAACATGACAATTTCTTCACTTTTTTTCTTTGAAAAGTGAAGCTCAAAATAATGTCCAATGATAATGCTTGTGGGCGGCAACTGCAACAACACCATGACTTTAGCAATAGCTCAAAATTTTTTGTTTGAAAAAGTAAAGCTAACGATAAATAATAACTAGTAACATTGAACAAGTAATGAATACAATATTTATAAACAAAAATATACCACAATATCATCATCAACATATTCATCATGATCACTCTTTTTCTACAACAAAAGAAAACAAAAACAAACAGTGGACTGGAACTTTTGCCGACTGCGATTCATACCATTCACTCATACTATTGGCGCAGGAAGAAATTTTGTAACTGTTTAGGACTGAACATCTAAGTTTCTTCACAAAAAGTGGACGGACCCTATGTCCAAATCAATTTGTAAATGGAAATTGACAAGTTTGTTCCATTGTTTTTACATTAAAGAATGAAGCAGCACTTTTTTTCTAGTTTTAATTTTTGTTTATTGAGGTTCACATCCAACCCATATGTACACGATTCCAGGTCAGCCAGTGGACATTGGTTAGCAGAAAAAAAACGATTGTCGCATGTAAACAATAATGGAAAAATTGACATGGTTAACGGATCTTTCCTACAATAGATACATCGGGCTTTCCAATACATCTACATTATGCTCATTTCCCAAAACTTTACGATCCTTACCTTTGTAGTGTGAATTTAACAGATTTCATGTAATATACCGCCGGTCCCTATACCGCGGAAAAATTATGACTATGAGACTCCGATTGTGCCGTCCCCCACCAACTATTAAAATTTCTATACACTTTATACACACAATTTACGTAGATTTTTTAAATTCATTACCTTTTGTGACACCACATCTTTGGCACTGCCATGCTTTTTAGAATCTTTAGTCATGATTTTCGCTATTTTTATTTTGCCGTGTGTGCCTTTTGTTTTTTTTTCCCGTTTATGTTAAATGTTTTCTTGTTACTCGTTCTTTGCGCGTGGAACCAGTAGCATTCTCCGCATGCAAGAGTTCTAAACCAAGGGAGATAACATGCAAAGTAGGGTTTAATTACCCCAATATACCACAAGACTACCACAAAACACCACAAGACTACACAAAGACTACTTGCTCCATTTATCACAATATGAAACTGCCACGAAACCATTCATTATTACGAATTAAAAATAATCCTACCGCGTGACATTTGATGGAGGATTTAATCCACTCAATTTTTGCCTATAACACTAGCAGTATTTAGAGATAGATAGGTCTATGTAAAATGAGTAACAAATGTATTTATTTGACTATTTCAGATCTGTCTAAATGTATTTTCTACATAATGACATTATTATAATTATGATCTGACAACCAGAATCAACTTGAAAAAAATATGTACAGTTTACTTTTATATCTATGAGTTTACTTAGTCTAGGTGGATTACACACGATCTATTGTTATTGATTTGTTAAAAAGTATATAGTAAAAGATATATCTGTGGTCACATGGACAAGGTCATTTTTATATGGTCGCACCCAACAGGTATAGTTGTTGATGGTCAAAACTCAGACAACTAACCTGTCCTCCCTGGTGTTCCCCAAGGCTCGGTCCTGGGACCTTGCCTTTTCTTACCTTACATAAATGTCCTCCCTGATAGTGTTAAGGGCAAGGTTAAACTATTTGCAGACGATACAATAGTATATCTAACAATCAAATCAACCAAGATGCACATACCCTCAAAAAGATCTCAACAGTCTTGAAAACAGGGAATCTGATTGGTCCATGGACTTAAACCCAATTAAATGTGAAGTCCTTAGTATCAGCCGCAAGAAATTCCCTTATAATTTACATGGTCAACAACTAAAATCCTCTAAGGCTGCAAAATATTTAGGTGTAACAATTAGTAAAGACCTATCTTGGACCAATCATATAAATAACAGCAAAAGCAAATAATTCACTCAAATTTATAAAAAGAAAAGTCAACACTTCAAACAAAAAGGTTAAAGAAACTGCCTACAAAACCTATGTCAGGCCCCAGTAAGAATACTGTTCCACGGGTTGGCATCCTTGGCAAAAATATCTGGTTTACAAAATAGAACAAGTTCAAAGGTCAGCTGCCAGATATGTATACAGCGACTACAATAACACCAGTAGTGTATCTAAAATGTTAAGTGAACTTAATTGGCAAACCCTAGAACAGAGGCTCAACATCAGCTCTGTTACCCTACTCTACAAAATCCAACACAATCTTGTGAGGGTTGACCATCACCATCAAACACCCACTAGAAACCGGAACTACCTAATACCATACTCAAATGACACAATACCAATCCTATTCATTTCCCCTAGAAGTATTCGTCTATGAAATGGCCTACCCGTGTCCTTACAAGCTAGTCCCAGTTTAGACCTCTTTACAAGCAGCTGCATCCTTTTTACCAGTAAAACTGTTCTAAGTCAGTTTTGCTATTAACTTTTTATCTCAGTCTTGTAATTCTCTTTTAACTTGCTTTTATCTTACACCTATAAATTTGCACTTTTAAAACACATTTGTTTTAACAGCTATTCCCAGACAACGGTGCCTGCTTAGTGTAATCGTTAGTACATGTATAATGTAGATGTAGATATGCTTAATGAGGGCCCACCCGTCCGTTAAGGCACAAAACAGAAACTGTTAGGGTCACTCACATATCAGTTTTAGTTGGGACATCGGCAGCTAACTCATACTATGTATACAAACTAAACCTTAAACTTTACACAGAGCTGTAGAGAATATGCGAACTTGCCGTCTTACACGTTGCCGTGGATCTTATAATAATTACTAATTGCCTTCACTTTTGCAAGGAACTGATAATTTCTGTACATGCCAGAGCAGAGGTATAGTGCGAATCACAGACACTGTGTTTTGAAACAAAATCATATTTCAAATCGTCAAAATAATTAGGCTAGACATTGAAATATTACTTGTTTTTCAAAACAGCTTATGTTAAGTTTAATGCTTTAATGGTACAGGCCCGTCGTCACGATTTTGTGATTGGTGCGACCAACTTTGTTGGTTTGAACCAGAATCTAGGGGGGTACGGGGGCATGCTCCCCCGGAAATTTTTTTATTCTAGGATGCTCTCAGGGGCGTTTTCCCGTATATTTGGCACAGTTTACAGCCTGCCGCTAGTGCATGTTATAGTAATATATGTCAACGATTTTTTACAATTTTAAGTGCGCCGTAAGTTTTAAGGGTGAAATTTAAGGTTCGCATAACGGACGGACAGGTGTACATAAAAATGAATACAGTACATGTAATTGATATTTGGCAAATGAAACATAAACAATAACTGATGTTATAATTATTTAGATGCATTTTTATCTGATAATCATAAATAAACAAATACAAGAAATATTACAGTACGTGGATTATTGTTTAATAAATCACACAATGGTATAGGCTTAAATATCAATTGATGACATGATGGAAGAATAGTACATTACGAGTCACTAATAACCACTTTCTGTTTAGCAGTAACTTGTATTTTGTTCACAATAATCTTACACAACACAGAGTTTCATTTTATGTAAATTTTCCAAAAACAAATCGCCATCGTTCTCTGGTGGTAATGAACTCATCGGCAATAACACGTTAGTTAAGTGAATCTGTCCTGTACTTATGAATATGTAACACCATTAGATTGTTCAAACGTACTTGAGACATTGTCGATCTCAGGTATGTCTTTCTTCTTCTGAGCGCCAAGAATGTCCTTTCACTTGTAGCATTAGTAGCAGGCATTTCTAACAAAATCTTAAACAACACAACGACCTCAGAGAACAGTGCTCGTTTTAGCACTGACTGTTCTGACACAAATTTCAAAACGTCAGGTAGAGTAACAGTACTATTTTCTGATTTGTCAAAATGTGAACGTAGCAGGTAAGGCCTTAGCTGCACCTCTAAGATGTCTCGGTTAATGTCGTTACTATAGGAATTTCAAACAAAACCAAGTTCTCTAGTGTACTCGGTCTTCAAAGGTTGTGCGACCTTAGTATGTAAATCCTCCACGTTCTGAAATACGGGATGACCGGTTGGTCAAATCTCTCTTTAACACTGGCCATGGCAAGATCGATTGGAGGCCATAACACGGTTGCCGGTTTTGTTATATCATAATATATATAACATTGATGAAAAAATGTACTCACAAATGTTCGTTTTGGAAACGAAAATGATATTGGTTGATTTGGTTCCGATGGAATTGTGTCACACATAATGATAGTTTGCTATCTTAAGCTATTCATATTAAGATACTTGTATGTGAACTGAAGCAAATTTTTGAGAATTGTGATGTTATATTTTAAATAAACATATATATATATATATATATATATATATATATATATATATATATATATATATATATATATATATATATATATATATATATATATATATATATATATATATATATATATATATATATATATATATATATATATATATATACTGTGAACTGTCCGAAGCCACGTCGATGTCAATTAATGCCAATTAAGATAACTTAACACTTGACTTCGTAGGACTCCTACATATACCTGGTCAATTAACAGTGTCCAGTTGTTTCTGCACGTCAAGTTTGTATATTACCGCGCATTGCATAAGGGGCCAGTCAAGTGTCAAATTGCTTATCAGCGATGCGTGTTTTTTGTTTGTTTTTTTTTTACTCATTTTTGGCCAAAATATTGGTCCGGCCAAGGCCGGACCGGCCGGACCATCGACGACGGCCTTGTGGTATATATGATAAGTACATGTGCTGGGATTGACAAATATACATTTTATTTGGACTTTAAAGGTGTTTTGAGGTCCAGACCCTAAGTGTCTGTGGTGCGAATAACCGTAGAAATGATTTCATGATCAATCACAATGAAGGTGACCTGCACAGTCTTGGAGTCAAACCCGTTTCATAGTCCAACGCTGTACCTATTGAGCTAATCAGACGACCTGTAAAAGATGTGTTCTTGATTAACGACTTTTATCACGGACCTAAGTTGACAATAAAGACCCGTGTTTTTATAATAATCTAAGGGGAAAAACTACGCATGAACAATGACAGATAAGTGGGAATTATCTCCCTGACGAGAAGCAAAGTAAAGCTGGAAAGTTGTTATATGACCTATACTGTGTTGGTACGACGAAAACCTAAAAAAGAGGGAAAATAACAAGTATAATGAAATAACGAAATATTAGAAATACAATGTATAGAGTGTCGGCGAGGGTTGGACTAGTAATCTAAGGATTGCTGGCTGCGTTGGTTCGACCCCCCTTAAAGGCAAGCCTTTGTGTCCGTCAGCAATAAACTTTACACTCATTGTTTAGTACTGGTTGGTTCCATCGTTTCAATAAGCTTACAGTTTCCAGCACAACCGAACTAAAATATATTAGATAATCATAATCTATTAGCTATAAATACATGTGCCATCATTCCAGTATGTGTCTTTTTCAATAGAAGTGACATGATTAAATGAAAATAATATTACTGAAGTACATTTAAACAGGACCTGTCAAATAAAAATGTCTACTTGAAAGATTTTACATAATCAAACTGTAAAAGATTTTGAAATTGATTAATTGATAAGCTTTATTACAGGCCAAGAGTTTGCCTTAAATGAGTACAAAAGTAACAGAATTGTTCATATGTTTTGGCTCATCATCTTCGGTCATGTATATCTCTCGTAAACGGGTCATTTTTTGCCATAGATTTAACTAACTTATTTAAATATATATAAATGCAAGACATTGACTCTGAACCCAGTGACTCTAAACTCCATCCAAACTTAAAGGGCCATCTTGTAGGTATGTTCCCCGTATGAGACTTTTGTAAAAAAAAAATACACACAAAGGCAGTATAAAAAGAGTGTAAATAATCTATTGCTAGCACAAGTGATCTTGACCTTGTGATTCCCAATAATGGAATATACAATGTATGTTCCTTCCAAGTAAGTAAAACATCAGTCTAAAAATGTCTGTATAAGTCAAAGTGTTGTAATCTATTTTGGCACTGATCTTGACCCACTGACGCCTAACTCAATCTGTGGAAGACGACCATGCAAGATATCTTCCTACCAAATATGAAAGACATCAGGCAAAAAAGGGTGTATGAACAAATGTGTAGAAATCTATTATTGACACACTTGACCTTGACACACTGACCCCTAACTCAATCAAAAGGGAGAATATTATGCAAGTTATCCTACTGCTAACTTTGAAAGACATCTGCCAATAAATAAAGGCCGTATGAGCAAAAGTAAAAAATAAATATTTTTTAGCACAGGTAACTTAAACCCAACTGACCCCTAACTCCATCAAAAGGAAGAAGATTCCCAAATTTTATGTTCCTGCCAAATACAAAAGACAAAAGGTTAACCATACAAAGACCAATTTTCAAAGTGAAAAAAGGAAATAACTGAGAAAATAGATGTCACAGTTATATAACTTGGCAATATCATGTACATGTACTTTGTATTGATAAGTAAATATGGAAATTATGAAGCCATAGTATAGATAGAATATAGCATAGATTAACCGCATCCATTTTAAAATTGCTGAAAGGGGCAATGACTTGGAAAAATGGAAACCATAGGTATGTAACTTGCCCAGATCATGTACTTTGTATTGATTAGTAAGTGTGTAAAGTATGAAGCCATTGGTACAGGTAGAACTTAAGAAAAAGTTCAGCTTGCCGTTTTAGGTTATAATAACCTCATGCGGACGGACGTTCTAACAAGACAGTACTAATGTGGCTACTCTTTTGTTCTCTCTATTGTTCTTTTTAGCCACATAAAAGCCTTACGGAATGAATGGCTTCAGTTATCTATTGTTCCTCTAGCCAAATGTAAGGTCGGACAGTGTGATCTCAAATGTAACTCATACATAAAAAATGAACTCTGAGGCAAGACAATTTTTATTTAAGAACAGCCAATATGCTCACACATGTACTATACATTTTAACACTCCTAAGCGATGTTTACACTAGTATTCTTAATTTCCTTTTCCAGTTATTTCTGAGAGGATTTAAATTGGTTTTTAATATTGTTTTTTGTTTGAAAAAACACTGAAAATCTTTACATGCATAATAATTATATAATGATATAAAAAGCCCACAAAAATGAGCAGTGTAGCAGTGCCGAAAAAAATAGCTGTTATATTCGTATAAACTCAAATGAAGCAACATGTGCAATGTTAATGCATGCAAATTTAAAAAACCGTTAAAATTCACTGGTCAATGTAATAAATTTGCGCTCCATAAAGCAGCGGTTTAAAGTAATGGCAGTGAAATCAATTAGCTGCTAAGGGAGCGTATTAGAAACTATAATTTATCTGGCAATGCTATCTGTGAGATAAACATATTTAGATAAATAAATGACATAAAATGCTTCTTTATTAAAATGTTATAAAGATATTTAGAGTTTTCTAAGAAATGCAACTCTTTGACATCTTTAAAATAAATTTGCATGCATTAACGTTGCACACGTTGCTTCATTTGAGTTTATACTACATGTAATACACGTACATTAGTTTACAAGCTGTGCAAATGGTAGATCTTATTGTTGTACATAACTGTCTCTCACTGGTCTCTATAAAAAGCACAAACACTTAGCAATATGGAATAACTCAATTAAATGTGACTATCGAGATATCTTTTGGCCTAAAATAATAAATGAATGGCCAAAAGTTGACAACACACCAATGATTGATAATGGCACTGAAGTTCTTGATTTTGATGAAACTTGGTGTGAATCCTCATTGAAACACACATTCGTAAAAAGGCGTATTTAAAATGTAATATTTCTTTTCAAAGATTTTTTAATTTTAAAACAATACCATTGCATTAAATGTCTAGTAGTTTTTAAAAATACTGCAATAGAAATAAAATACAACAAAAAACTTTGATATGTCTAACAAACGTTTGTAAAACAATGTATGACATAGTTCACGATTCATAAAATGATAAAAAAATAATGTTAACTTATTGTATTAAACCTAAAAACTGATGTATTTGACAATGCTATTTAAATATTTGATTCACTCTTCATAAAACAAATCTAATGATGGTGACTATCGACATGTTGATCAAATGTCGAGGTCAAATATGAAATTTTAATCCAGTTCCGTACACATTTTTAAATGCTTTCGAAATAAAAAAAATCACATGACATGGATGCCAATATATATTCCACTATTTTGGCAGTCTAAGGACATACAGCGTAACAGCAGGACGATCAGACAAGGGAAAATCTGTATGCAACCCTAAATGGGGGCATCAAACACTTTATGGTATCACTATTATGATATTAAAATTTGAACCGATACAACTGCATTTAATTTCAAATTTCGCTAATTTGATAAAACTCGGTGATCCTCATTATCCTTTTCATATCATTTATGCAAAGTGATATACCCAGACAGAAAACGCAATAATTAACCCTTTTAGAATTTTATTGACAAGAGATAACGATGAATGAATGAAATGTTTTCAAACATATACAGGAGAACAATACACAAGATGATGTGTTATCATAAAAGTTCAATAAGAACATGATTTGCTCTTACAAGTTAAACAAGAGCCATGGCAGAGCGTGACCAACCTCCATTTTTCCAAAAGCAAAAACACCAAGAGAAGAACATTACTGTAGTGGGGAGTTTTCAAAAACATATTTTTCGTGTGGGTACAGAATTGGATTAAAATTTCATACTCCATATTTGACCTGGTCATTTGATCAACATGCCGATGTTCAGATTATGTGCTTTGCTTTTAAACAAAACCTAAAATTAATTACAAATTTCAATGATTTGACATTTACGATCAAGGTCATTTTAGGTTTGATCATAAATGTTATTTTGTCCATATAAAAATAAAAAAATGTAAATTAGTAAGAAAGTTACCACAATTTAAACGAAACTGATAGAACTTTTAGGACTTTTGAACATTAGACTGTTTTATTGGCTTTTCTTTCTTAACAATACTTGTAGTTTATTCTTTTATACCATTTGGCAATAAGACCATGATGACTTCACAATCATGGTACGATTGGCGCACAATAACAAACATACAAGTACTTAATATCTTCAACGATTGGAACATGTTAACATAAAATTAGTATAGCTATATATTACAATAATAATGTCACTAAAGAGATGCTAATGGATGTAATGCGGAAATCCTATTGGTACTTTCATATTTATAATTATTTCATATTTAAACTCCACCTTATTGATGACAATAAGAACCTCCATATTAAGCTATTGGTTTTGGCTAGACGAAATTCAAGAACAAAAACTATAGATGTATCGTAAACATCGTTTATTAATACTTCTACTCAAATAACGATACTTCACATTTGGTAAGACTGTAGTCTAAAAATAGAACATTTCTCAAGACATTTCTTAATATAGTTTCAAAAGAATTTAATAAAGTTTATATCTAGTGAATGCATGCAAAGTTTAGTGTAGATACATTTGTATTTGTTATCCAAAATAAATACAATCTTTACAATTAATCTGACAAGAAAAAGTGTCACGGGATTTTGAAATCGCCTATTAAATGCAATATATATATTTAAATTCTTTTTAGAATAAGACTTTCGCATAATTTCGCATTAAATAAAAATTTATTTAGGTTAATAAATGTGCTGCTGAAACCGACTGATATATTGATCGGAAATTATTGAACGGGAGAATATGTACACTTTGTTCCCTAAATGAGGTAGGTACAGAAAATCATTATCTGTTACGTTGTCTTTTCTTTACATTCAAAAGATTTATAAGTATAAACTGTGCGATAAACCTGTGAAGATAATGCCATTGTCATTTTTCTTTCTTCTCAGCAAGCTCTGTTATGTGACTCTGATTGACTATACACTTTGCATTTTAATATTGGTTATACAGTTAATCATATTTTTACAGGCTTCGATACATAAACTAAAAAGCAAACTGAAAATGTCAGTGAACTTTACGTCTTAAATCATTGCCAGTTACCAATACACAAATCATGCTCAAGATAGGGTCGTTAATATGATTTTGTACAAGTACCACTTAAGTGCAATGGCAGCGTTACAGAGTACAGGACATTGCGATAGATTTTTTTCTAATAAAGTAACGACTTATTTTGTAGGAAACAAGTCAATGAGTATGGGATGCAAATTCTTACAAAAGACGGATGAAAGAGTGGGCACTGAATCATGTTGCACCCTTTGTGGATATAACTAGAAAACTGAAAACCCATACCAATAACGAATAGTTCAGAAACTTCATCAACTGCGGAATTTACGTTTCTAAATAAATTTCAGCCATTGTTGAAGAAAATGAACAACGATCAAATAAGGCCGACGAAGAAAAAATATTGTTGATTGACGATTTTTTAATAATGGAAGAAAAACCTATTCCACAAGGCTTTCATATGTACAAAATACAAGTCAGTTTGTCCATACCTATTTTCTGTGAATCAATATTAAAGCACACAAATTGCAACTGAAGATGTATCCCAATTGAGAACTCATGTTATGTACCAGTCTTCTTGAGCAAATTTAAACACATATATGAAAGACCAGTTGGGATATTTTCAAAAAAGATTTTTGATAGACAAACTCTTCGGTACTAATGATCTGATAGACATTCTCATTCAACTGGAAAACAATCCTTATTTTCGTAATAAATTTCTACCGCTCTTTAATAAACATTTGTTAAAACCTATATAAAGTGAGAAAAATACATGGATATTGGATTAATATCAACGCCGAGAGCACAGTCATATATATTGAAATTTGGAATAAAATGGAAAGCCCTGGAACTCCCGATATTTAATAATACTTTACATGAAATTGTAATGGAGAACATAACGAGCGTGCTAGGGCTATACAAGATATAGGTAATTAATAATTAACAATTACATTTGATTTTCATTCACCATAAAATTGATATTGACCAGGGTGCTGGTACATGTATAACACATACACAACATGACAAGAGGAAAAGTAAGTTTTTCAAGGATAACGATTATACAAACCAAGATATTGTTATTTCAACAGACGCCTACCCGCCCCGCCCCCACACTCTCAGCTCCTTATGGTAAAAAACCCTACTGGAATCAATTAAAAATAAATAAAACGATTTAAACGTTCACGAACACCAGCAAAACGTAGAATTATTTGTTCATATCAGTATTTACCCTCGTTATGTTTCATGTTTCGATCCGAGCTCGTTATGCATTTGTCACTCCCTTATCATGTTTTATATAAACGATCCAGTCTGTTGTGCCGATATGTGTTGACAAACATTTTGTTTTTAACTGTTAATTTTTAAATATTTTCTTTGTGTTACGTTGACTTGAATGTAAATGAAGCCCTTGTGCATTGGCACTTTCAAAACATGATTACCTTTCTTGATTTTATATAAGTCATAATTATTTTTGTAGTAACTTATGTGTTTTGTCCTTGTTAGTTTGTAGACACATTATTTCTCATTAGATCTGCCTGTCTGATAAACGAAGTCAGTCCTTTATGCCGATATCTTATGTATTAATTGTTAAGATTAATATAATTCACTGTTACTAATGATTATTGTATGTGTTCTCACTTGTATATGCCCGAGGATTAAACTTAAGTCCGTATGCATTGTCACCTTCATTACATGTTAATGAATATTTGCTTCATTTTATAAATGCTTATATTGATTTATAAGAATCTGTCTTTAGTTTTTACCTTTCTAGAGACAATCATACTGGTCATTTATTTATAAGATAAGAGGTTGCAAACATAATCAATAATAATAATAAAAAAGAGGAAAAAACAGAATCCCTGAAGAACGCCCAAATGCGGCAAAATTGAAAATCTTGCAGAATCGGTTTGATTGACCCTGTTAATCGACTTTAGTGGTATTTGAAAGCTAACGTCTACGCAGAATGCAACATTTAAACATGAAAATGGTGAAATTTGAATCTAGAATCAACTGCAGATGTGTTCCTAGGCGGTTTTCGTTGAACCTTCATTGACACAGAACCGTACCATTCCATAAAAAGCGGAGTATTGTCCCGTAGTAAAAGCATAAACATCCCCATTAAAACCTTCAGCGTAAACCTTCAGTGTTTTGATTGATAGTATTTGATGAGCATCATTTCTATTCACGAAGAGATCCATAACAATGTAATATCCATTACAAGAAGCAAAATATGGCTCAAAATAGAAATGCATTTTTATCTAACAGTAAGTGGATTTTGAAGACATTTGGTCAGCCTCATTTGCCGATTCATATATACTTTCATGTCAAGTTTTATTAAAACTGGACCAATTTATTCTCAGAAAAAGATTCGGACAGACGGATGGACGACGAAATTCTATTATCTCTTCTAATTTTATCGGCGGGGTGATATTGACATACTGATCTGGTGATATCCATATAATATTGGAGACAAAGGCAAGTAGAGTGTTGCTCTTTGAAACATAAATGAAACTCTGTCTGCCAGTCTTCTTTCACGCTTCCATTCCTCTGTGAGATACTTTAAATAATTGATACTCGCTTTTCAGGAAAAATATTGAAGGTGAAAAAGTCCGATCGCATTTAAATTCATTCGCGGATGTTTTAAAGGAATTATTGATTAGTGATTATAAGCTTCGGTAGTGCGCGGCTAAATTGAATTTAATGAAAAACTGAGGTCTGGTGAGATCTCAGTTCTGTCACGGAATTACGGAGCAAATAACGATCAGATTGTAGCTGGAGGCTAAGTCAAATGTTTCTTTTATTTGAAAGTAAATTTTGGGAGTACATTGAGCATCTTATACTCGGATCTTTTGTGATATGTGATACAAATTATATTAGGATAAAAGAGTACAGTGTAATGTTCACCGAAATATAATATATCATCGGCATTATATAAACAGAAGAAAATAAAACATTAGCAATTGCTAAACAAACGTTTTGTTGTGTTAAATAAAAATCAAATCTTTAAAATGGATGGACATTCAAGTGAACCATCGAAAATGAATACACAAGTGTCCATCAATGTTCCAGAGGAAAATCCCCGTGGACTGCATGGATTGATTATGCGCATGCGCAACAGAAACTGGAGACAAGTTGGAGAAAATATGAAAGAAAACTTACTTCTTATATTGTTGCTCGGTTCTGTTATCCTTGGGGCTGGAATGGGCTTCGCTGTTAGGAATAGTTTTGGTACTATGAGCAAAAGGGAGATAATGTACCTCCAGTTCCCAGGTGAAATCCTCATGCGAATGTTGAAGATGTTGATTCTTCCACTCGTTATCTCTAGTCTTATTGCGGGCATTGCTGGTCTTGATGCATCAACTTGTGGAAAAATGGGCCTGCGTACCATTGCATACTTTGCAACAACAACATTGAGCGCCGTTATCCTTGGTATAATCATGACATATATAATGAGGCCAGGTTCAAACTCAGATAAGAAAGGGATTCCAAGATATGGAAATGCCGCAAAATTAAACCCCGTTGATACCTTCCTCGATCTTATAAGGTAATGATTTCTCCCTATCCGTATTATTTTTCGATAGGTATCACTCAAACTAACACTTGGGAGTTGGCAACACCAAAATCATGCACACATCTTTATCACAAAATATGTCTTTTTATAAAAGCCGAGCCGTATTTGTTAGTATTTAAGACCATTTTATTTAGGAATTTATTATTTATTTGCTTGTATCTAAGACCATTTATTTTATAACTTTATCTCTAGAAATAAGTATTAAGACCATTTTATGTATAACTTTACACTTTTTTAAGTATTTAAAATTATTTCATGTGGGACTTTAGTATTAAAAAGTATTTAATAAAGGACATAAGACAAATTGAAGATCGTTCAGCACGACATTATTGTTGCGTGTGCATGTTTGTTGTACATTTAGTTCATTCTATTTCAACAATATTGTCGTTTCGGACGTTCTTTAGGGAGTCGGTTTTTCTCTATTTTATTCTGTTATTTTGTATTTGTTTCAATTTAAGATCATTTATGTCTGTATTTGTTGGTATGCAGGTAGGAGTTTTGTTCTTTGCTTGTTATATTTTAAGAAAATTTCATGGCGGATATTATGCTCCAATTGTATCATTCCATGTAGAACTTTATCCTCTTATGTTTGTAATTTACTTTTAAATGTCTTACACATGAGGTGTTCTGTGTAGAAAATATGTGTGCTTAAAGCTGGTTCCTATATATTCCACGAGAGTGTGATATCCTTAAAGTGTTTTTGAAAGTTCTTTTCTCATGAAAACTTTAAACTTGTTCTCTATCTAAATAAAGCTGTTTTCTCCCAACTATGAGTACGGGGTTGGGGGTAAGTGGCACCGAAAAAGTAATGAACATATGGCGACTGCACAACTTCACTGGTGAAGTTAGAGCTGCGGACACCTCTTTAAATCAAAAGTTCTTTCGGAAGATTTAAAAAGCAAATGATTCCCTTTATAGAAATTTATTTTGTTCAATCGTTCCATGCATAACCAATGTAGTTGGATGCACATCCCAAAGTAGAACAATTCAAAATAAGTTTGCTAGTCGAAAGGATTTAACAAACCAAAACCTGAACATTTATAAGAAAACACAAATGGTACAAAAAGATAGCTAAGCACTTGCAAACTGACTATCATCTTGTTCAAAATTTGCCATGTTTAAATACAAATGTAAAGTGCAACTATATTTAAGAGTTTAGGTCACTAAAATCTTCAGATTTACAAGTTTATGAGGTAATAATGCAATGTCATAAACATAATGTGATAAAACGATCTGAAGACTTGTTACATTTTAAAATTCACTTAGAAGATAGATTATGCCAAATAATATCACCAAATGTCTTAAAAAACGATCTTTGGTATTAAAAAGAATGTCATAGTGTCGCATTTAAAAATACCCCAATTTCATTTCATCACAAAAAGTAATCAAAGTGCTTATAACACAGAATGCGACATATATGAAAGCGAGCATAATATAATGTTCTGTACAACGGTTATGAATACTAGTGCATAATGTTATACCTTACATTTTATTCAAGATTACTAGATGCTTCTGTTTGAAAAATAAAATATTTGTGAAGAACAAAATAGTTCACGACCAATATTTACCATATTAAATGGTTTCAAGAACCAAAAAGGGTTAATACCTTGAAATGATTTTTATATGCGTATTTAATTGTATGCATTCAAAGTCATATCATTGAAAAGCATGTAAAAAGTAACGTTGATGAAGGATTGATTACTGTGTGTATCCGTATCAGTAAACCTTTTGCGAAATCTACTGTAACAGTGAGTGTAGGAAAGAAATATACTACAAAAGAATGTTTTAACTGTGTATTTCTTTGCAATATGTCCTTTACATCCTCTCTACAATATGCTAAAGAAAATCGCAATTATTTGCCACACCCATGGCCTCGGCATGTTCTTTGGGCTTTAATCATGCTAACATTTTGCATACAAATATTCATTTTTATATAATCCTTAGAGAAATAACAAATACTAAATGACTTTATGAAGAGAGGATTTGTTCATTCATTTAGTATAAATAAAGCAGCTTAAGTTGACGTTTGACCAAGTGTTCAAAGATAATGCGCTGCTTATGACTTTGAATTCTACACAAATGTTAGTGAAGTATAAAAGATGATATTTCTGTATATGTTTCTGTTAGAAAAACGAAATTATATAAATGTTCATAGTGTTAAAAATCACGTAATGTAAGGTCAATATCACAGGCGGTCATAAGAGCTTTAAATGTTGTTACGAATTTTGATATACATGCATTTTTGACCGATAAACAATAAAAATAGAAGAAAAAGAG
The DNA here is from genome assembly GCF_026571515.1 of Ruditapes philippinarum. Lineage (NCBI taxonomy): Eukaryota > Metazoa > Mollusca > Bivalvia > Venerida > Veneridae > Ruditapes > Ruditapes philippinarum. The sequence goes on along the minus strand of NW_026857866.1, from coordinate 362,516 downwards.
TCCCCAAAGAACACCCAAAACGACAGAATTGAAAATGTTGGTCCGATTGAGCATGTTCATTGAACCGTAGTTGTAAATGCAAGCTACCGTTATGTTTGCCAAATTAACCAGTTCGCGACAAAGTTTTACCAAGTTAACCATATTATGACAATGCTTGCGAATTTAAATATATAATGAAATCAAGTGCTCCATGTTTTGAATTTTACATTGGTATTTTACCAGCATCCGGTTTATGGATGGCAGTAAATTGTCAATTCCTAACACCTTTACAATAACAGTGAAATTGGCTTGCACAACTACATCCTAGAATTGGAACTGAGAATTCCGATTTATTGAGTGTATGTAACTTGCTAATCCAATTTGAAAACCTCAATATAAGAGAAATGCAAACGGAAAGTTGAACAAAAAGTAGTTTTGGAGTAAATTACGCTAATAGTTTCTGAGAAAACAGATCTTAAAAACATGAGCTAGGGCAATAAATTGCAAAAGGTGTATAACTTGCAAAAATAATTTTGAAATTGCGTTCAATTCTTTTATGATCATGTTCAGCAAATTTGAAGTGAACATCTTTTATAGTGTCTGAGAAAGTGGACCTTAACGAAATGGGTAACTAAGCCGACGGCAACGCCTACGTAAGAGACATGGCAATAACTTCTTTAAAACAAAATGGTGCCGAACAATGCATAAGATATAAAAGGACCAAACGACTCTTTTTACTAACCTAACTGATCGCTACATTCTGAAGGATATCTATAAAAAATTCTTTAGGTCACCTGTGTGAATGATTATTCATGCCAAGTAAAATATAAAATCTAAATCACTTATGGCAGCATGTCAATTTGACTGCATTTTTACTTTTACTAACCATTTGCACCATTGGATTGGCGTTATGTCAATAAATATTAAGGAATCTTCTTGATTTTTAAGGGACAATTAGACAGAAGCACTTTTACGCTAAAACAATTTTATTGTTTGAAATAGCTGTTAACTTCGAAAGCATAATTGTGTCTATCGAAATGTAATTTCCGTCAGAGTTCCTTGTAATTGTTTTTGTTCTTTATCACGAAAGCTATTGATTGAAAGCTTTGTTTCCATGTTCAACAATTCCTGATTTTTCTATGTCCGGTAATTATTCCCAAATAAAATTAGAAGTAGACTGACTGTATATATAAGAATACAAAGTCGGCATCTTTGCACAAGTCTATACTTATTGACAACCGAGAATTGTTAATAAGTCCAATAAGTCCAATTGTCATATTTGATATATCTTTCTGGAAGAAAAAGAAACCTGGAAGATATTAGAGTAGGAAATATTGCGTACATACACATCGAAGGACATTGGAGTAGTAAATATTATGTATCAACTATTAATGACATCTTATATGCCAGACACATCATAAAGCAAAACGAATGAGCAGATGAAGCATATAATACAGGAATACAGGTGGAACGTATCTAGTCTTCTTTCCTTTACCACCTGCCGTCAACTTAATTTTTAGATGCATCAGACGTATAACTCCGTTGATTTCTCATCTAGGGGACACACATTCTTGCTCATTGCATAAAGGTTTCATGATCACCGCCCTATGAACACATATGCGGATGTTGTTTCTTTATTCAAAATTTTACCATTGTCATATAAAATGTTGAATACAGCATCAGCCGGTGCTAGGGGGCGTGGATGGAAGCCTGCATTGACAACTACCACCCATGAAAAGGCCCTATCAAACCTAGCCCCCTACATTTTCAATTCCGCCGTTTAGGGCGTTCTTTAGTGACTCTCTTTTTCTATTTCGATGTATCTTCGTGTTGTCGCATCGTTGTAATTTTTGCCGAAAAAAGTAAAGAAGCAACAGATGAAACTGGACACATTTTATGCATCGTATATTTGCCTGATTTTGCCATCCTTCTAGCTTATTCGTTTGAGGTTGTGAAAATGCGAAAACACAAAGGCATATTCATGTGTTTTTCTTTCTTCATTTTCCTGGCAAAAAAAGCGAAAAAAAACGACATTGCGTAAATAAGTCACGATACTATTAAACACTTTGTCGCAAATAGAACGAATCGATTTTATATAAATTGTTTAAACCTTTTAAAGAAGCCGGTATTTGAAACTTTTTGCCTGAATATTACAAGGAAAAATGATATGATTAAATAATGTAACCTACTCTTTTCGTTGCGCGTCCTACTATTCGTTTACAACAAAATGTCTCAGTCAAATTGCTTGTATACTAAATTTAGGAAAAGAAATGCTTTACTTCGTTTATAGTTTGAACATGTTTCTTTAAAATCTAATTACCTTTCAGGAATTGTTCAAATGTAATTAATCCGATTCCCAGTGAGCAAAGAAACCAGAATTAAACAAGATCGACTCTTGTAACAATTTTCCACGACGTCTAATTTTCTTCCCAATAAACTATTTACATATTCTTTAAAAGATCTCGACAGCATAAGTCGCTTTTAATTTAGTTACAATGTTAGTTACGTGTCACTGTTCGGTGTATGAGAGAATTTGCCTAAACGTGATTTTTATCATTGTTTAATTGATTTTTATTATTGCCTCAATCGATTTTTATTATTGCCTAAACGTGATTTTTATCATTGTTTAACGTAATTTTTATTATTGCCTTAACGTGATTTTATCATTATTGATCTATATTTATAATTTATAACTTATTATTTTAACCCTGTCCATGGCCATCAGCAGTTATCGTGATCACTCTGTTATAATAAAATACAAACTTCAAATTTTATATGTTTTTTTTTCTATCTTATGACATTGCATTAGAAATTATATATTGCTTTTGGTAATTTGGTAATACAATAATCTCAATAACAAGCATATAAGCTTAAGGTATCACTAAACTATTAAAATCCGCCGAGAATCATATTTCATCTGATGTAAGATTTATATAGTGTTGATATAATCATTTGGTTAGGATCTTATTTACTATAAAAAATATAAAATGTTTATTGAAGCGTGTATATTGCCGAAGGAGGTAAATAAATTCCCATGTTATAGATGATATATTTGAACCAGAAAACCCACGAAATGAGTTTCTGGATCGTTCAAGCTGTTTCATGTCATGTGTGGTACACACATTAATTATCGTCTGTCGTATAATGCTGATAAGTTGATGATGGACCGTGTGATATGGAAGCCCATTTCTCAATAAGCGCCTCCTTTAGCTCCCAGATACAGGAGCAGCTTTTTGTAATAATGAGGAGTGAACATTCCCGGTCATTCCGTTCCAATAGCACTCTGCAATATCATCCATCACAATAAATTGGCGCTTATCTATTTATTATTTTATTATTTGGCCATGATAAGTCAATAAAAGTCCATTGAAATGCTCTAGAATAAGGCATTTTGTAAATTCGAAAAGGTACGTAGTCTGGGTTTTTTTGGTGCATAGATACAATGTACTCTAAATGTAGTCAAATATTGTCTCCATTTTTAAATTAAAAGATAAAATAAATTATAACATTCAACGTACGACGTAAATGGTTTATGTCTATCTTACATATGTGTATTATCATAAATTTTATAGTTGGTAAACTATTATATAGTCATTTCTTAGGAAGAACTAAAATATTCAACTTTCATATTCAATCTTTGCTGAAAGATTTTAGCAATGACGTGCCTTTTCAAAAATTGTCTGAAAATGAGTCGGCATCTGTAGAAGGACTAATTAAACAATAAACATAATAATTACAAGCATCAAATGTGGTAAAGCATATGGCAAATAACGAAAGTCTTGAGATTTTGGGCTTTCATGCGGACTTCTATACAGTGTTTTGAAAATGCATTGGTATGTTTGTGGTAAACCCAATAATAGTTGAACTAACATTAAACCAAATGAAAGTGATCTTTGAACCAGTCTTTTTCTCGTATGTTAGGTACCACATTTCATGTAGAATTTAAAGAGTGGTTACACTGAATTGTCAACAAAAATGTAGAAAATATCCATCGGAAACGAAGAAATTTTAATGTTATAGGAAGAATCGTAGTCGTTAAATTATTAGTGTTTGTTTTCCGTATTCATACATTAATTTACCGCCTCATTCATATTTTATTTACTACTATATCTGACCCAAATCTTAGGTTATTAAAATGTTAAACGAAGCACATCCTAGATAAAAAGAGTTTTAATCAATAATTGGATAAATATATCATGCTTATTTGTTGACATGAGTTAATTTTAGATTACTGAAAAAGAAAGAAAAAAACCCACATGGGTTTTGAAACTGCATGCAATATTGTTACGTCGTTACATTTAGAAGTGAAAGAAAATGAATTACTTTCCTTTCCAATTTTCTATAGCCCAATGATTACTGTGAACAATCAGCCCATATTGGATTTTGTAAAACTCGGTTCAATGTAGGTGTTCATGTAAAAGGTCTTGAATTTTGAAAATCGGCAATTTTACTGTATGGGTTGAATGTATATAAAGACAAGTATAGCTTAAATATAACACTAACTTTATAATTTACCATGGTATTGTACATACATATCCCGTTTTCTTCGAAATTATGCAAGAACATGTAATGGCTTCCAAAGACTTTTTAAAATTAACACTTTACAAGGGCACACATCCGATATATGATGAAGTTATCAAAACAGTCAACCCGGCCCCAAAATTGGTCAAGTCGGTCCAAATTATTTCTGGTTAGCCAATCCGTCACCAAAATTGGTAAACTCGACCCAAAATTTGGTCAATTTGGCACCAAAATAGATTTTTAAAGTATATTTTATTTAAGAAATAACATCGGCCTGAGAGGTGTACTGTATATCGGCTATTTAACACCGGTTTGGAGTTTTGATGCGTAGGAATTGACCACGAAGGCCGTAGGCCTGAGTGGTTAATTTTTTCGCATCAAAACGACAAAACCGGTGTTAAATAGCCAATATACACCTCTCAGGACGATGTCATTTCGATTCTATCACGATAGAATAAGGAAGATCACTAATGTTATTTTTTTCAAGCGGAAATAACTTCCGGTGCCGATGTTCGTATAACGCTGTTCGATTTTCGCACCCTACTGTTGCAAAGATATAGAAATTATTAAACAAAATAAATAATAAGAAAACAACGTTATTTTATCAAGTTTTCAACAATTAAAACTTACTCTGTATTGTGTTTACATCAGTGCCCCATTTATCATTCTTGCATGTATGAAATAACGTCAGCTTGTTTATGAATGAGTTGTTTACTTAGGATGACGTCATTACGCTGCTTACGGATTGGCGCCGTTTTGTCAAAATATTTATTAACTGATATGGATCAAATATGTGGCGTTAGTGTATGTGAGATATTATTTTGGTATTGTATGAAAAGAAAACATTATAAGAACTGAAAATATAAATAAAAATGCTTTTTATTGTTTATAATCGAGGGTGAAAACATAAAAGCCGCATATACAAGTAGTCCCTAACCAGTGTTTATTGGCAGTTTAACACCGGTTTTTTTCCTTCTTTGTCTATAGTAACAAAATCACGTGAAGTGATAGAATAATTCATATTATCATTTTTACATTTGATATATTGCTTTTAACTTTTTTTTGAATATAATACCTTTTTATTATTATACATTCTCTTTTTTTGAGTGAAAAATGCAAAGTAGTTGAAGAAGCAGTGATTTCAAAACAAATTAATCTATATTAGCATTTGTTTGTAAACATTTTTTTTCAAATTTGTTTCTAGTTTGCAAGAACCAAATACGCAAACTCTGATCAATTATTTACGAGGAAATATGTCTGCAACATTTTCAGTTTGTCTGCCATGTTGAATTCCCTGTCGGTTTCCGGTTTCTATATCGGTATTCTATAATATTTCTATATTTTACCAGGTTGTTGGTCAACCTTCTTAAAAAATAAAAACAAATGCTTTCTTGAACAGTGTTACAGTGTTAGAAAATGCAAAACGTATCTAAAACTATTCTACGATACATCCATTCCATGCAAGTGACGTATTTCTAATCATAAATGTATTAAACAGTTTGATTCTCAAACACTGTACAGTGTATTAGATACTTCGATGGAAGCTTTAAATAGTGCTGTCACACAAATACATCTGAACAATTAACTGGCGGCACTTCTATAATTAACCCAATAAATTTGGCATCCTCATGGGGATTTAATTTCCGCCATCGACGGCAGCAACCTTCTGGCTGATGTTTACAATAAATATTGATAGAATAGCTGAGAAAAAATTATTTCCCGGGATTAAGTTGTCTTCTCTAAGTGTGGAAATGACAAAATAAAGTATGATATAAGAGGGATACAGTGTTATGTTTTCTTTGTCTTGTTAATATGCAATCAAGTGCTCAAAATCATCATTAAGGTTGATTAATGTACATTATATCAAACTTTTCGAGCGACTTCTTGTCTTTAATAATAGCATTAAGATGAACTTAGATATAACAATTTTCTTACAATCGTCGTTGTCTGTGTTTATAGGAATCGATTTTGTTTAGTGACTACTTCATGCAAATTCATTTAGATGCTACTTTCCAGATAAAACGCATTTAAATTGTCTAAAATTTCCACTTGAAATGAATTGTTCTAAACGGCATTTGTAAATATTCGAACACTTCAGTATGTTAACTGAAATAAAATTTGACATTTTACTGGTTACTTTTTAAAACGCACATAAACAGATCATATACATGTAAACTTTTAAAAAATAATTGCAAAACCTGAACCCCTGTTGCGAAGCCCTGTCTATGAAAGCAACGTACGTATTTTCTTGTCAAAGAAAATGTATGTCTTTAAAAACTTAAATAAGCAAATAGTTAAAACAGATAAAAAATAAATATCTTAGTTTTAAATTTCATTTTACAAACCACATATATCTTGAGAAATTGGCCTTAAATTTACTGTATACATTTTCATAATAGGTGTTTCGTTTTGCTGGTTGCATGTGGCTGTTTACTATAGTCTATTTTAATTTACAATTAATTAAGAAACCCTTGGTTATTAAATATGTTATTTTGGGTCATGTCTCTGATAGTTGTTATTCTCTTATAATTTTAAAATAAAGAAAAATAATCAGTTCTGTTATACTTACGGTTCTATGGTTTTACTTTATTTGCAATACATTTTAAATTTTGTTCAAGAGTTTTGAATATAAACATTTTTATCTGAACAAACAAAAGAAGTGATTTTACATATAAGATACAGACTTTATTGGCCATGCTGGTCTCTTTATCAGTATCGGTGACCCCAATGAAACCAGTGAAAAAGAATTGGACAGGAACATACTTTTACCTTTCTATCAAAAAAAAAAAAAAAAAAAAAAAAAGATACGGTTTGATTCCCAGCCCTGGGTATAGTTGTGGAAGCATGTATTTTTAAGAAAAAATATTTATGGCCAAGTAGAATTTTACTTATTTTGCAAATCGGTGGAAAAGTTAAGAGCCATTGGTTTTTATAGTAACTGATCCTGGTGGTCACCAATTTTATATATTATTAAAAATGAAATAGTTTAAACATTATTTATTAGCATACTACCAAATTTATAAGAATCATCATTCAGGGCTGGGAATCAAAACTGCGTCGTATCCTACAAAATGTAAACAAACGCCGCCATCTTGGAACGAAAAACGTATGTTTTTGTTTATAACTCTTTTTGTTGGAAATGACTGAAAACCAGATATATGTATTAACACGCTACACTATTTTCCGCTTCGTTCGGTATATGTTGCTTAGACAACTATTTTGTAAAACAAAAGTTATAGCGAACTTGCAACTCGAAGCGGAGCAGAATTTTTATGAAAATGTGTGGATACGACGCAGTTCATATTGCTTTATCTATCGTTTCTCCTTCAAATCAATTATATACTCGTTTTCAGAGTTCACCATAAACTTCAAAACATAATTTTGCATCATTTACTAAATTTTCATTAAAAAGAGATGTTTATTTTCTTAGAAAATAATGATTTTTACGAAATGATACGACGCAGTTGAAAATAAAATATGATACGACGCAGTTGTATTTTCATTGCAGGCTGCATATTGGTTTTAAACTATTTAAATTATGTGCTAGGTAGGTATGCTAATAACGTCCAACAACATTTCTTGTTAACAACTTAAGTCAAAAGCAGAGGTCACTCATTGGTTCCATAAAAATGAAAATGTAGTACAATTCTATTAAGGCTGTATTTTTCAGTCGCATTTAAGTACCTATTATACGCATCTACAAATTCCGAAAAGCTGTATCAAATGCAATATTCATTGAAACACGTGATCGCACATCCATATGACAACGTGTTCCAGTGTTGCCTTAGCATGCTTCTAAAATTGTTCCCGTGAGTTCGAAATGGGAGTGATTACTATTTTTGATTCCAGTGTAACCTCTCCTGAACCCTGTACTAGTATTAATCAGGAATGACCCTTTTTTTAACAAAAAGAGAAAGAATGACAAATTTTGAAAAGGTCTCTTGCTATCGGAAGAGAGCTATGCGCAAATTGCATGCATACCTTTGTTACTTGTAATTAGCAATAATTACGTCAATTCCGTTATTACTTATGTCTTTTACGTGCCGATTTTATTGTACTCATTTTCTTAATAATCGGTGAGAACAGATGAGCTTTATTATTTGAAAATGAACATTAAATTTTTAAAATTATATTATAAATGGTTAAGCTACAATATATTTTTGCAAGTAGGTTATGCGTTCCGTTTAGTCATTTTATGTTCAGCGCCGCGAAACTTTACCTCTGATTTTGTCGTATTGCATTTCTTTATCGCCGATGAGGAAAGGTCTACGGAATGTATTTTCTATATTTGCACTTAAGTATCATTCTTCTCCATTAAAAAACTTTAAATTTACATATGATACAACTACAGATTATTTTGTAAAGAAGGTGTCCGTTTTGCAAAGGTATTTAACGCTGTGCACCGATAAATGTGATACAGATATAGGCAGACATGATCTTTCAACAGTATTGAAGAAGTTTTCACAATATTAAACAGAAAATTTAGGTCAGATTATCACATCGAATTTTCAACAGACTAGAGACATGGCATCTTAACATACCTTCATACTAAAGTGTGATTTTTATTTGATAATGAATTGCCTGAAAACTTAAACAAAGGTTTTCAGAAAATGACTTCACAGAGGATTACCCCGTGTTTACATTGAAAATTTCTCTGCTAGTCATACCGAAATAAGAAATTTAAATGTTATTCTCTTTATTATTAATTCAAATATTTATAATCTAAAAACTTCACGCCAGAAGTTAATAAAAAAGCTGCTTATTTGTACAGCTGACGTTAACAAATTTCGTTGAAAAAACAAATCAGACCGGTGTGTCCGACCGTGGCCGAGCTGTTTATGTTTACTGAATTCAAATCACTTGAACTGAACTGCAATGAATTCGAAAACCATCAGGTTCTTTTTATTCTTTCGTGTGGAAAACCTATCAAGCTAGTTTCAAAATGTCGATGGTTCTCTGCAGGTGCAACATTTTGTCTGAAATAATGCCTTTGTGCACCTGAGGTCCTCGCCCCTAGTAAAGCTAATGTGTAGAGTGAAAGTTTGAAAACAAGCCACAAAAAAGCAGAACATGCAGAACCGCAGTAAACTTAGAGGGTAGCTAGCCAACATGAATTCAAGGTAATAGATTTCTATATTTCCACAGTTAACTTAGAGCGTAGCTAGCCAACATGAATTCAAGTTAATAGATTTCTATATTTTTTGCGAAAACAATTAGGGATAATATTGAACATACAGGAAAATATAAGAAATTATTTCAGATATTATGATCAATTAGGTAACATGTTCATGTTTAACTGAAAAGTAGTTTCCGCAATGTAAACTTTCAAATTAAATGTTATATTGGACATGACACAATGTATTTGAACATTGCTATACACCGCAAATGATCTGGTTTTTTTTTTATCTAGCGCAAGTGATTATTCCATAAAATAGAAATATTTTGCCAAAATTATCCCTATTGAAAAGACTGCCAAAAATACAACTGCGTCGTATCATATTTTAGTTTCAACTGCGTCGTATCATTTCGTAAAAATCATTATTTTCTAAGATAACAAACATCTCTTTTTAATGAAATTTCAGTAAATGATGCAAAATTATATTTCGAAGTTTATGGTGAACTCTGAAACAAATATATAATTGATTTGAAGGAAAAAACGATAGATAAAGCAATATGAACTGCGTCGTATCCACACATTTTCATAAAAATTCTGCCCCGCTTCGAGATGCAAGTTCGCTATAACTTTTGTTTTACAAAATAGTTGTGCAAGCAACATATACCGAACGAAGCGGAAAATAGTGTAGCGTGTTAATACATATATCTGGTTTTCAGTCATTTCCAACAAAAAGAGTTATAAACAAAAACATACGTTTTTCGTTCCAAGATGGCGGCGTTTGTTTACATTTTGTAGGATACGGCGCAGTTTTGATTCCCAGCCCTGATCATTCAGGGGAATATCGTATTGCCTCGACGTTTTCTAATAATGTATAAATCTAGTGACCACCGCGACAAGTAACTGCAAAACCAATGACTCTTAAGAAAAATCTTTGTAGTGGACAATTATCAAAGCCGTATCAGGAAAATATTTCATCAATATATATTGGTCCTACTGATTCATTTGACACAATCGTGGACGACGGACGAACAACGAACGACGGATAAAAGTTGACATTCATCGATTCTATAAGCTTATTTTGTCTGGATAGTAGTTAAATCCTCTCCCAATAGAAATAATAACTCTTAAGCGACCTGTTTAATGACACATTTAAGGTACATTACTTGTCGGGTCTAAAGAGGCAGATAAACTCTCATTCAAAATAAGTGTTAACGTGTCGGATGGGCTAACTGCTGTTTATAATCCACCGTGCCCGGCTGGGCAGATACACCTGAAGTATTTACTCTTTAGCAACATGTCTTACATCGTTGGGTAGCATTTCTTACTTTGTCTGAAGGGGCAGAATACCATTTCAAAACATTAACAACATGTCGACAACCCACTTTGCAGTGTTATAACTTTAATATAATACAAAACTGATACTGCTTGTTGATGGCTTACCTGAACCAGCAAACCCTTCTCAACGGTAAATGCCTCGCTTCATAATTTGTTATATACTGCACTGTATTAAATGTTAAAACTTGTACATAAGTCATGGCAGTTAGCTTTTTGAAGATGAAACAATTTATATAAGATGTTAACTTGTTGATACATTGTTGTAGTTAATACGATATACATCATGATGTATAGCACGATATGGTTGGAGTAAAGTGGAATTACTAGTACTATTACTATATATATACACACTACTTGATATGTGAATAATGGGCAGAAATCGGAAATGTTGATGAAATAACAACTCACTTCATAACCAATCAAAATAATACGCAAGAATTCTTTCGCGAAAATGCATAATTTATAAAAACCGAGTTTTCTTTCTTTTTTTCAGGAACATGTTCCCGGACAATTTAGTGGAAGCTGCATACACCGGGGTAAGCACCAATACGGCTGCCATTAGAACATCTTTTTTTCTTCTTAACATTACAATTTTGAAATCCGCTATGTGTTTTATTTATTTCAATGTCTTGCATTCGTATTCCAAAAAGAAAATATCAGTTTTGTAACATTAATAGAAAATATCCACTTTAATTAAAAGGAATTAAGGTTTGTCGCGATGCTTTACAACGTAGGGAATTAGCTATAATAGTGTCAAGTTTTCAAGTTGGTGGCCGATTCTCACCCAGTGAGGTGAATTATATTTATTTCGGCACATACCATATGTATAAAGTAATTTGATTTTTTAAAGATATTGGAAAGTTGATACTGCTTCCATAAATCTCGAAACGGAAGCCTATTCTCTACGGTTTTTTTGGCACATTTATATTTTGTTTCTTGTTTAATGTTATACATGCTGACACTTAAGTCGGGAGTTTTTATATAGACATATAGGCAAAGTTAAAACTGTTCAATAGAATTTCTTTAAACTTGGCATGTTGTTAGAACATGATAACAGAAACATTTTAAGCGAAACAAAAATTGGGGTCACCGTTCTCGTTTATGAGTTATCTGCCCCTGAATCAGACTTTTCTACTCATTTGAGGTCATTTCAAGGGCAGATAACTTATACATACTTAAATGAATTCTTGTTTTTTAGTCCCCTACCGGTTTACCGGAGGGGACTTTAGGTTTACCCTCCGTCCGTCTGTCTGTCCGTCCGTCCGTCTGTCCGTCCGTCAGTCCGTCCGTCCACAAAACTGGATCCCGCGATAACGCAAAAAGTATTGAAAATATTTTTATGAAACTTGATATATGGATAGATGGCAGTATGGAGATTATGCACGTCTTTTTCTTTTCTTCCTATGTTGAAAATTCTGGTTGCTATAGCAACAAATCGACTGAAAATATGGCAAATTTTGCACATAACCTGGATCCCGCGATAACGCAAAAAGTACTGAAAATATTTTTATGAAACTTGATATATGGATAGATGGCAGTATGGAGATTATGCACGTCTTTTTCTTTTTTTCCTATGCTGAAAATTCTGGTTGCTATGGCAACAAATAGACTGAAAATATGGCAAATTTTACACAAAACCTGGATCCAGTGATAACGCAAAAAGTACTGAAAATATTTTTATGAAACTTGACATATGGGTAAATGGCAGTCTGGAAATTATGCACATCCTTTTCTTATCTTCTTATGTTGAAAATTCTGGTTGCTATGGCAACAAATGGACTGAATTTCAAGATTTCTGATTCTAGTTTTTTACGTTTTTTCACTATAAGTTCTTTATTTCTTAAGGTATTATCTTCAAACTTTAAATATAAGTTGCTAGTCATCAACCACATCATATGTGACAAAGTTTACAACTCTAGCACAAAATTTATTAGAATTACCTCCCTTGAACTTAAAATTTTCATGAAAAAAAAAAATTGTTTTTTTTAACAACTTCTTTTTTTCTGAATGTATCTACTTCAAACTTCATATATATGTTTCTTATTATCACTTAACATTTGTGAGAAAGTTCAATACTCTAGCAAGACTATTTCCAGAATTATGCCCCTTTTGAACTTAGACTTTTTTTCGAGAAATTGGTTATTTTTACTTCAACTTCTTCAATCATAATAGGATTTTCTTCAAACTCCCACATCATAATAATATGACAAGGTTAATAAATCTAGCATCCATATTTCCAAAGTTATCTCCTCCTTAAACTTTTAATTTTTCTTATTCGTTCTTTTAACTTTCATTTACTTCAAATTAAAAATAACCATTCTTTATTCATACGTTCATTACTAATTGTTCTTTGTTACACTCACATCAGGTATGACATCTTGCATCTTTATTTCAAGAATTATCTCTTTTTTAAAAATTTTGCTTTTAAAAATGTTATATTTTGATAACAGGGATGTTTAAAAAATAACTGTAGAGTGTCCTTCAGTCCGTCTGTCTGTACATAAAAACTGTTTCCTGTGATCACTTTTAAAGAACTTTTTCAACAAATTTACTTAAAATAGAAACATAAGTGAATTGCCAATGGCCCTTCAGAATGTTGCTGGGGTTCTAACCGGTAGGGGACTTATGGATTGCTTGCAATACTATGATAATTGCTTGTTTTCTTCTGGATTATGTTTTTCTTTTTATTGCTGAGTTCATTACATAATAACATGCAATTCCTTACATTGTTTCGGTTATTTTTTTTCAATGAAAATAAAGGTACTTTAAATTCTTAAAAAATAGGCCATTTTTAAGAAAAAATACACAGGTTTAAAGAAGAAGTGGGAATAAAATCTACCCACTCTAAATTTGTTCTTGAAGTTTTGCATATCAACTAAAACGAAGGTAAGTTTCATGAAAATAAGAAAAAAAAATGTATTGTTTCCATTCATTGTAAATTATCTATCCTTGAATTTAACAAAAAAGTGCAATTCAAGGGCAGATAACTCAAAAATGAGAACGGTGACTCCAATTTGTTTTTCGCTTAAAATGTTTCTGTTATCATATTCTAACAACATGCCAAGTTTAAAGATATTCTATTGAACAGTTTTAAGTTTGACTATATGTCTATATGAAAACCCCCGAAAACGTCTTTAACAATATTGAGATACATCATTCACTGTCTGATGTCAATATCAGTTTCTGAATACAAAATTTCAAAATGTAAAAACCCAAACAATGCTTTTCATGATATCAAAAGAAAATAACAGTAATTTTTAATTAATTAATTTAATTGCAGTTTCGATCCGAAGAGCATTTAACAGAAGTGAACATCACACAAAATGTTCGCTTGAACACAACAGACAACAGGACAATGTACCACTCGGATTCTGGGATAGTAACAGATGTGGAAGTTATCTCACGCAATCAATCTGTTACATTTATAACGAGAAGTAAGTGCACATTTAATGTTTCACCCGTTTTCTTTCTGATATGTCAATGTAAACATTTTATTTGGTTGTAAAGCAATCTGTATGGTATTTCGATAAGCGTGTACACGATTTAAAATCATTGGTTCTTTTTCAGATTGCTTCAGCGTAACAAATAGAAAAGGGACTGTAAATGATCATTGATATTATTACTAATCCGAGTTAAACTTGTCACCGTCCAAATTGCGTCACGGTATAATAAAATTTGTTTATCTAGAAATGGACAGTTTCAAAATAATGTAATCTAAAAATGTACATTTTCAAGAGAAACCTAACAGGTAGTGACTTGTCCAGTATGTGTTTTCAGCTTCAGCCACCCATATCTTACCTGATGTCACCCGTTTTATCTAATGTTAGTAGTTAGTGTTTGCTTCTTCCGACATGCTTTCTATTACATGATTTCCTGATAGAGTGTTCATTTTAATGTGACCCGATTGTGTGGTTTATTTGGATTTTTGGGGCGTTTCGGTGTTTAACCATTGCATGGGTCGAACAAATACAAAAATACGGGAACTTTGTACGGCAGGCGCATAAGAATACTGGGGTTCTTCTTTGCATTACGTAAAGAAGTCAATATGAATAGTGTTTACATCAGATGCAGTAGGTATAAAATTATAAAAGTTATAAAAAGTGTTAAGCACTCGTGTACGTACTATTCCTTACTGTAAAAATATGTACGATAAATGTTCCCTTTTGTATGTCGATAACATATTCACATATGTCATTGGCCACCTTTGTAACATCGACATTAAATAAAAAGACAAACAAATATATAACCATTGAATATGTATATGAAACAAAAACGTTACGCATTTCATATGTTTTCAGTTTACAGTTCTTATCACCTCTTGTCCGTGTTTTTACAAAATAAGTCACAGTAAAGATGCTTATCTGGTAAATTATCCTGAATAACGAGCTCGCACGCAAAGTGACAATATCTTCCTTTGTATTGCGGTCATAAAAGACAAGATGATAGCCATCTCGTCAGAGAAATCTTAATCAAGTATCAATAAATTATACGATCATGGCTATATTTACCCGTCAAGAGCAATGTTTTGTATTCAGGAGATGGTTGGCAGGTGTCAAAAGCAACATTTATAATACAGGAACCTTCGCATTGATTGGAAACTTTAATGTAGAAAGTGTATTCCAGGTTTAAGAGTGTCTGTCACGCAGTGGCAGTGAAGTACCGGCCTGTTTATCAAATTACTTGCTTTTTTTTTGGCATCAGTTCAAGTAAATCATTAAAGATTAAATCAGCATTCCAATTTAATTATCTTTGTATACCTGTTATGTCATTGCTTGAGGAAGTTCAATGGTTTGATTCCCCATTTTGCGTTGTTACATTTTTTCATAATTTTTTTTTGAAACCTTTAGTTACTGTTTAAATCTGTTTATATAAATCAGGTACGTATATTATACGTACCTGTATAAATGTAATTTTAGGCATTGATACATTTTCTATAAGTAAGCTGCTCAGAAATGGAGTCAAACTTCTACACGTCAAGTGTAAAAAATATACGATACATATGTATTGTATTGTCGCCGTATATTATGTTAACACAATAGTGGGACAGATTTTGTCGAAAATGCAAAAACTCAAAGACACAATACTTTGAAGTTTGTCTTTGTCGTGTTTTGAATGGAATTAAAATATACGAGCTTTTACCGAGTATGATATTATTTTACTCGACGAGTTCAAAGCATTAAATAATGAAACTACATGGATTTAGCATTATGTCATGCTTTCCAGTAAAATATTAGGTGTTTTCCGTGAAATAAATGAATAAATATCCATCCACTGAGCTTTGCCTAACATTTTCTTTGCGTGCGTATGCATACAAATTTATTGTTGCGTTTAATTCTTTATGGCCTATTTCCCTATTTAAATATCATTACTTTACTCATAATTACATTGAAAAGTTCAGCGCAATAATAAATAGATTTTTTTTGAAGCTTAGAAGCGTCAGAAATGAATATAAATTTTCCTTCTGTAGAAAGAGCAAAAATGTATTTTATGATATTGTAATAATGGATTTAGATCATGTAAGAAGGTTATCAAGCTTATCAACCGGAGAAAATATTCGTGATATCAAAATCTAAACAAAGTGGTATTTTACTTCTTAACAAAATACTAGTTAACTACTGGGTTACTGTTAGTTACCAAGATTACTATAAGAGAGCTAATTTCCAAAACCCAAAAGTAGAAAATGAGGGTCAATGAGTACCTTTAGAAGTTTGAGGACCTTTGATTAAAAACACGACAATTTTCAGACAGCTCTATAGCTTTTACAAGACTATCTTTACACTGTCAAGTTTTGAAATAACTTCCCTAAAATAAAATATCAACATTTCTTCTGACAATACAAATTAAATTGGAAGACATTTTAATAAATATACCAGTGCCAGAAATTATTAAAGAATATACCTATATTTACATAAACTTATACATTATTTGAAATATTCATGTATATGATATCTATATATACAAACTGTTATTTCCATTGTAGTTCTTAAGATATAGTATTGTGTGACAAAGAGAGATATTGATTATCACAAATTCAAAAATATCACAGAAATCGCACAAATAAATAAATAAAACGAACATTGACATTTCGAAATTGAGCATACATGAATATAATGATTCGGGTGGAAAAAAAATAGGAATTTCAGCTTGAAAATGAATTGAAAAACTAGAAAATAAGAGGTCAAATAAATAAGAGATGATACCTGAACTGACTTGAAAAGGTTTTCTCTTATAGTGAGCTTAAGCTTACCAAAGGACTATGTATATCTCTTATTCTTAGAGGAAGCTCATTCCACAAAGTACAACCGCTATATAAAGTTTGGCCAAATTCTTTGTCCCTCTGCCAGACTTGAGACCTTTCACTTAATCTAGGGTTTTAATTGTTAACAGAAATTGCTGATAAGCAGAACATCTCTAGAATGAATTTTGAACAAATGGCATAGAGTTTTTAAAGTCTACATAACCATTTAACAAAACAATCTTGTCTTTATCAATATGAACCCTATCATCAAGATCCATCCGAAATCTTAGAAGTTTGTTTTGGGAGACCTGTAATTTATTTTAAAGAGAATGTGATGCAAAATAAAGCAGGAAGCATAATCTAAATTACACAGGATAATAGAAATGACCAACAACTGTTTGGAAACATATGAAGTTTCTTTTTCTATAAAGAAATTTAAGTCTAAAGTTAGCCTTTTGGTCGACTGACATTATCATTGAATCAATATACGACTCTGGTCAATGATTGATCCAAAAAAGCTTACTGGATCCTTAGAATGAATATGCTGACAACTGAATATGGCATTTTGAGCAGGCTAATTTTAACCTTTAGTTTACATATAAAGAGAATATATTCAGTTCTTTTCGCAAATGCAAAAATATATAATTTTATGTAAAAAATGACATTCAAAGTGAACAATATTTATTTCAGATTAAACATATTATTATGCTACAAGAATTTGATTTCTCTTTATTTATCATAGCTTTCCATTTCACGAAGCTGTTGTTCTTCCCTTGAAAGAAGCAATTTAAAACTTAAAAGCGAGAGCAGATAATCTGCATTGAAAGATGGAATCTATTAAAACAATAATGAAATGGAATTTTTCACTAGATAGAGTATACAATCATCCATTAGAAGCTTTAAAAATCAGATCATGTAAAAACGTTGTATCTTCGCAAATGTACCGTATATCTTTTTGGGTGATACCATTACAAAAGAAGTTGTATATCAGTCAAATATTTAACATTTAAAGACATTTTCTTCAGTTTTATGAAAAATTAATCCTTTCATAGAATTTTCTAAATTTTTTGTATGATGAGTAAACTTTAATGACGAATTTAAAAATAAAAAGAAAAATATATGTTGACTTGTTGGATTTCTTGTTAAATGGCAGTTTCCATGGTAACCGTATATCTAAAAACTGTCAAAATAGCCTAACTGTGTTATAACGAATAGAAAATGTATAAGATAGCTTAAAACACACAACGAGCATTGTTTTATGCAAAGATAACCTTATCTAATGATTCTGTATGAAACAAATGATAATCTGAACATATTTCTTTAAAAAATGAATTTTCCATGTTCCTCAACCGAACAAAAAATGAGAAAAATAAACATGAATTCTGAGAATAATTAGAGATATTGAAAAAAGTGTTCCATAGGATTTTCTAATTTTTTTGTAAGCTGTGTAAAATTTAATAACAAATTCAAAAAGAAAAAGAAAAATATATGTTGGCGTGTTGGATTTTTTGAAAAATGGCAGTTTCCATGGTAACCGTATATCTCAAAATTGTCAAAATAGCCAAACTGTGTTATAATAATGTATAAAATAGCTTATTACACTCACAATAAACATAATTTTATACAAAGCTTGCTTTATCTCAGAGTTCTGTATAAAACAAACGATAATTGGAACATAATTCTTTAAAAAATGAGTTTTCATGCTTTTTAACTAAACAAAAATTGAGAAAAATAAACATGAATTCTGTAAAAAATTAAAGCTATCAAGAAATTTCTTTCATAGAATTTTCTACATTATTGATATATCAAGTAACATTTGATGGTGGATTCAAAAATAGAAATAAAATATATATGTTGACGTGTTAGTTTTTTTGTAAACGGGCAGTTTCCATGGTTACCGCATATGCCAACTGTCAAAATTACCACGCTTTCTTAGGATATATCAGTGTAATACTAAATGTATTGTCAAATATACAACAAAAACATGTTGTAATAAAAATTTCTTTTTCTTTTGATGTTATATTAAGTAAATGATACTGAATATCTTTTTAAAACATATCTAGGGCCATATTATTTTTTTCACTCGACTAACATACCCGAACAGTAAGCAAGTATTCAGAAATTTACAAAGAAAATAATGAAATTCGGAACATTTCTTAGATATTAATTTTGTTTTTTTATTCAACACTTTTAAAATATATCATTTTAAACTTCTTTGCCCAGTTGTCTGCCAATAATCAAGTCGCGACGCACTTTCGTCACTATACCACAAGTGGGTGGGGTAACGCGCGCAGAATTATCATCAATGCTGTCTTACTAATGCTTGGAGAAATCCTTTATGTGATGTTGTCTAAACGACCTCTTATTCTTTTGAACCGATCCCCTTTTGAACATTTAGAAATATCTATTCTGTATTATTTACTCATTATTTGCTTATAGCCGAAATTTAAACACTTATCCGAATACTATTCAACTTGACCTTCATTTGAAGAGTATTATCCGTGATCGCACAGAAAACTACCGAAAACGTCTTTAAGGCAGTTATTCAGAATTTTTAAATGACAAAAAAATGCTGGAAATATGGAAATTTCACAAATTAAGGTATAAGTATTCTCTTCACATAATGAAATGATTTATCTAGATTATAATGTCAAAGTAAAAGAAATAGGCCTACAATCCATTTGCACAGAATGGTAAAAACAGAATTTTGACATCTTTTTGTTTGACAGCAATTGTGATAAAACATTAGCCTTGCAAGAAATAAATCATTTATTGACAAAACTTTTGAACACGCCAGATAGTATTATCATAGAATTACAATCTCTACTTTTTGTTGGATAGATAAGATAAAACACTTCTGGGAAATTGCAATTAAAGCACTATCTTATGATGGCTTCAATATGACTGACTTAGAAGTTTCACACAGTCACTTCTTTTGGAACGGATAGTCATATTACAACATAAATATCTAAATAATATAAATTGTCAAAATTTTGAGTGATTTTTCCATTTTTAGCATGTTTTGCTACCTCGTGTTTACGTCATTAGATGTATTATGTCGTACATGTACAATAAACAATTTGATATAATCCATCAGTGGGTTTGGAGACAAATTCGTTTTTTTACAATCAACTAAATAGGAAATACTTTTTCTTTATTTCTGATTTGATGGATGAAGAGGGCCACTTTTTTATTTATTTTTTTTTCATTAGAATTTCTTTAACTGTATATATATATTTATACATGTATAAATCTATATGCATGAATCATGGACTAAAAAGCTCAACTTATCTAAAAATAAAATAAAAAAGAATCAATGCTTAATTATTATGATAAGAGCTTTTTGTCAAGATTTCTACAAGTATAAGAAAGGATGCAAATTCATTTATGGTGCCCTTAAAAAAGTCACAAGATTTCTATTTCTAAAGCAAAATGGCAGAATGAGCTCCTTTTGCAGACCGATTTCCAATTGAGTTCAATTTAGATATTAGCGGAAAAAATCAGACACAAATGTCGTACATGTACAATAAACAGTTTAGTATAATCCATCAGTGATGGTTTGAGGCAAAAAAGTTTTTTACAATTAACTAAATAGCAAAATACTTCTCTTTTATTTCTGATTTCATGGATGAAAGGGGTGACTTACTTTTTTTTATTTTACTTTCATTTTCATTAGAAATTCTTTACCTGTAAATATTTTTTATATATAACAAAGGACCACAATATATTCAGCTTATTAAAGAATGAAATTGGAAATCGGTCAATGCTCAATTAATCAAATAAAACCCTTTTGTTCAAAATTTCTACAAGTAATTAAACAACATAAGAATTGGACGCCAAAAACATCATATATATAACCCTTTAAAAGTCACAAGATTCCCAATTCTTAACCAAATGGCAGAATGAGTTCCTTTTGCATACCGATTTCCAATGTGGTCAATTTATAAATTACCCAAAAACAACATCTGACACAAACCTCCAATACTTTATTTTAAGTTAACTCACAGAATTCTGGTACTATTTTCTTGACTGCAGTTGACATCAGTACTTCTGAATCGGTGCACATTTTGCAAAAATGCAGATTAACTTTAGTTCACTGTTTTTACAAATGTAAATATATTAAAAATGCTAGAACATTGAACTTAAGATAAACGTTGGTCTTTACGTGAATAATTAGTGTCGAACTTTAACTGTTGGGGAAAAATGAGAAAAAAAAGTTTTATAGAAATTGAGCATATAACATGCCTATTTTTGTAGGGTGTGTGTGTGTTTTAATCCATGTTCCTTGCAAATCAAATATGTTCAGATAGTGAGAGAAATATTAATAATTAATGACCTATTCCAGTTATTTTTCTTATCATTTGTTATCAAAGCTATTCATTTCGTGCTCTTGTGTTCTTTATTAGCTATGGTTAGCTTTCAATGTTGTAGCATTCTGTTTATGCCGTGTGCTTGTTTATAGATCTATGGCTTTTATTATGATTTCATAAAACTATCTTAAAATAGTATCAAACCATACATAACAGCTTAGTTTGCGGTATGACTTAAAAATGGCGAACGTTTGATTTTCGAAACCCATCATTTGACTGGAAAAGCCAATAAACAAAAGCCAAGCCTTTTTTTTTTGGTATCATATTTGTTGAAAGTCAACAAAGTTCTTTTGTCACACTACGTGGATGGTGATGTTTGATTTATAAATAAATAAGAAAACAATGAATGTGCATTGAAATAACGTATTACCCTACTCACCCATTGACCTCATCACGGACAGATGAAATTGAATAGATCTTTGATAAAGAAAATTGAAACGCAAATTATACTTCACAACATTTTACAATACATCATAGAAGTGTAATAAATGAGTTTAAAAAAAATCCATTACCCTTCAAAAGAATCTCCAATACCTACTCAAACATCATCAAAGGCAACAAGAAGTTAAAGTAAAGAGCTTGTTAGTGGTCTAGAAAACTGGTAGCCTACCATAACAAAACAATTCAATATGGCATGAAAAATTATATCTGGATCGGAGACTTCAAAAACCAGCAACAAGTGATGACATCAAAAAATCATCAGTAAGAAGAATGAAATACAAAAAAGACAATGAAACAATTTTTAAAACTCGTCTTATAGAAATCAAAACACAGCTAAAGTGACAAAACTTACAACACAATGAAGAATTTGAAAACTACGAGGATGTTAAAAAAGACCCACAACCCCCCCCCCCCACAAAAACACGTCATTTTGATGTCTCGTCATATTGATAAACAATATATTTTACGTCTGATAATATTGACCTGTCTTGGATTTGCCTGCTCTGACCCCTTCTCTAGAATAGCACATGTATTCTTGATTATCGTTATTTGCCCTTTGCCCATTGTCATGAACATAAGAACATTCGTTTACATGTTAAGCTCTGAATGAAAATATAGAAACTTTTTCCGCGAACATCACTGCTCAATACAGATCAATGAATTTCTTTTTAAATAAGTCGGTCACAGAATGTTATGGTTACATGCAGAAAATTGATCACGTACCCGCAAAAAAATCAGCTATGTTGTCAAACTGTTCTTAATCAAGTTTTATTTGACTAACTTCCGGAAATTCATCGGTCGAAATAAATTGA
The DNA here is from genome assembly GCF_026571515.1 of Ruditapes philippinarum. Classification (NCBI taxonomy): domain Eukaryota; kingdom Metazoa; phylum Mollusca; class Bivalvia; order Venerida; family Veneridae; genus Ruditapes; species Ruditapes philippinarum. The sequence goes on along the minus strand of NW_026857866.1, from coordinate 339,704 downwards.
TGACGCGAGACTTTAAAAGAAAAACTAACTAGCTAGATTGATTTAATCAATAATCAATAACATACCGTTATTTATTCGGTTATCCAATTAACGTGATTGACAAACGTGAATACCACATTCGTGTTTTGTTGAATTTGTTGCAAACTAATGTTAGAAGTACGGAGTGTATACTGCCCACAGCTTATATGTATTACTACCTAATGCTTCAATACTGCTTACAATAAACTGTTTTACCTAATGTAATGTATTTACTGTTTACTACCTACTGTTTATTATCTTATTTTAATATCATCTTGTTACTTATTTTATTGATTTATGCTTACTATCTACCGTTTCTTTTTACTGATGACTGTCTAATATTTAATTTCTTATTATTCTCTACTATTTAATGTTTTACATGTAATATTTGAGATATGCGCACTACCAACTGTTTACTGTTTAATATCAGCTGCCTAATATTTACTAACTGTTTTGGATATATGTGCTACCAACTGTTTACTATTTAATATTAACTGCCTAATTTTTACTAACTGTTTTGGATATATGTACTTCCAACTGTTTACTATTTAATATAAGCTGCCTAATGTTAATCTTAAAATTATTATAATTATTACTGTCTACTGACTGCTTTAATTTGGACTGCTAAATAATTTTTAATTATATTCAACAGTCAACCAGTATTAAGTTACAAAGTGAAAACTTAGAAGTAAATCTCTCAAAAAGACATCGATTATTATCCCAGTTTCTGTCTCTCTCTTTTAATTTAAACGCCAAAGCAATGTAAAGGTCTTGAAAGTAAAACTAGGTATAAAAAATTTTGATCAGAAGGGGCAAAATACGTTTTTCGTATGTTTTGCGTTTTTATATTTTTTGGAGGGTTTTTGCGGGTTGGGGGATTCATGTTAATATGAAGAATTTGTATTTTGTGAAAGATGAAAATTGAATCTCATAAGTTGATGAAAAATTTCATTTTACAAAGAAAAGATATTTATGCAGATCAATGATTTTATTCAAAATTTGTTAAAATTTGTTCTAAAAATGTATCCCCAGCAGATATCCTCAATTTTTCAACGCACGTCTACTGTTTGAGCTGTTGAATAAAATTACCGAGTATGCTACTATTTTACTCGACGAGTTCAAAGCATTAAATAATGAAGCTACATGGATTTAGCATTATTTCATGCTTTCAAGTGAAATGCTGGGTGTTTTCCGTGAAATAAATGAATAAATATCCATCCATGTCTCTCAAAGAGCTTTGCCTAACATTTTCTTTGCGTGCGTATGATTCCATAAATTTGCATAGAAATTTATTGTTGCATTTAATTCTTTATGGCTAGTTTGCTACTTAAATATTATTACTTTACTGATAATTACATTGAAAAGTTCACCGCAATAATAACTAGAAATTTTTTTGAAGCCTAAAGGCACATTAAGCCCCAGGAATGATATACAAAGAGCAAAGTTGTGTTTTATAGTATTTTAATAATGGATTTACATGTGAGAAGAAAACCGAGCCGATGAAAAAAAAACATTAAATATAAAAATTGTGGTAAAGTTAACAAAATCTAAACAAAGTGGTATTTAACTTCCTAACAAAAGTTTGATTAAATTTAATTTAATAACTAGTATTACAGTTTCCAAAAAGGTACTCATTGGCCTTCTTTTTTTCTTTTGGGTATGGTAATTAGCTAACTTATAATAATATTGGTTTCTAATAGTAACCCACTATTAGTAAGCAATATAGTGAGCTCTTGGCTTAAACCCAAAAAAAGAAAAAGAAGGCCAAGGATTACATTTTTGAATCTGTAATAGTACTACAAAAATATAAAGCTTTTAGAAAATAGAAAATATAGCAGTTTGATGACAAAAAACACGACAATTTTTAGACAGCTATTTTACAAGACTATATTTACACTTCCAAGTTTTGAAATTTCTTCCCTTAAATTAAATATCAACATGTCTTCTCACAATACAAATTGAATTGGAAGACATTTTGATAAATAAATCAGTGACATAAATTATTAGTGTATGTACCTATATATTCACAAACTTATACATTAATTTGAAATACTCATGTATATGATATTCATATATACAAACTATTATTTCAATTGTGGTCCTTAAGATATAGTATTGTGTTACAAAGAGAGATATTGATTATCACAAATTCAAACATATCACAGATATGGTACAAATAAATAAATAAAATGAAAATTGAAAGACATTTCAAAATTGAGCATATAATTATTCGAATGAAAACAAAGTTTAAATAAAATATGGGAATATCAGTTCAAAAATAAATTGAAAAACTAGATAATTAGAAGTCAAATACAAATAAAAAAAGATGATACCTGGATTGAGCTTTATAGTGACATTGAACTTACCAAAGGACTGTCTATATCTCTTACCCTTTGAGGAATCACATTCCACAAAGTACAACTTTTAGATGATTTTTTGACTAAATTCTTTGTCCCTCGTACCACTGTCAGAAAGCGACACACTCGAGTGATCGCCTTGAGATCTAAACTTAATCTAGGCCTTTAATTGTGAACAGAAATTGCTGATATGCAGGGACATCTCCAAAACGGATTTTGAACATATGACCTAAAGTCTTACAGTCTATTCTATGTTCAACCGGTAACCATTTAACAACAAAAAATGTGGTCCAATCATCAAAATGTTATAAGTTTGTTTATGGTGACCTGTAATTTATTTTGAAGAAAATGTGATGCAATCATCAAGATTCATTAAAAATCTTATAAGTTTATTTTTGGGTGACCTGAAATTTAATTTAAAGAGAATGTGATGCAGAATAAAGCAGGAAGCATAATCTAAATTACATTGAGCGCATTCGGTATACTTACCCGTGTAATCCGTGGTTGTTTACCCAGTGTAACTCGAGGTACTCGAGTAATAAATTTTGTCCGAACAGTTATTGGGTAAGTCAAGATGGCTGACAAACATCGGAAAAAGAAAATGATAATAGCATTAGCTATTAAAAAACTTCTTGATGCTTACAACACCAAAGCATTGTTCTTCCTCATGACACACAATGACCCAGTGATAAGTACATGTACAAGACTCTTGATGCAACGCGACAGCGTACCGCGCATAAGACGGTATGTAGAATCGGTAGTACCAAGATACAGTTTAAGCGACTTCAAAAGTCATTTTCGCCTAGAAAGAAGCTCATTTGAACTAATATGTGTAGCCATTGGTAGACATTTTAAAAGACAAAAGGGGAGCACAACATTCGCGGTGGAAAAACAACTTCTTATTTTTCTGTGGTTCAATGGTAATAATTTTCTTGTTCTGCTTGGTTTGAAAAAAAAAACAGTACTAAAACAAAAACATTTATTACACTAACTTAAATGTCTGTATTGCATTTTATTGAATTGTGAAAATATATTACATTCAAAGAACAAATTAATGTTGGCCCGGGATATTTAAATACATGCATGCTCTCGTTATAGGTTATTGATACTCTTCAACAGTTCTATGAGTATATATATGTATAAAGGATAAAACACTACTTTTAACTGCACAATATTTTCATTTTATTTTACTTTATCAATTTTGTACCACCAGATGAAACATCGTAAATGCTTTTTTTATATTTTAATTACAAGTAAAGGAAAAGTAAGGTTTTACCGAGGTGTGATTGACGAACGAGCACTTAAACTTTGATATTTGCCTCATTTAAATGTGATCGATTATTAACGGTGTTTGCAATCGTCATCCAATAACAGTGCAATTTAAAATTTGCTATTTAACTTCATAAGTTTAGTCCTCCTAAAATATTTTGAAAATTACAAATTTTCTGAATTACAGAATTGACAGGCAACATACGGTGGCTAAATTACACCATTTTTCATGACGAGAGAGTTCAAAATGGTTATCTTCCGTTGAAAGTACAACACAGCCCCCCCCCCCCATTTACTGCCCATTCCTTTATAGTGATATAAACTGTTTCTGCTAAAAGGACAGATGCTACAGGCATTCTGTAACACTAATCAATTTTACATACTGAAAAATGCAAGAAAAAAAGTGTGCCTCACTTGAAAATTATTTGTGGAATCCACCAGTTTCAAGCGTTATCTGGCATTCAAAAACGCGACTAAGGACCAGCCGTCCTGCATATACAGCCCCTATAAATCAGTCAACAATTGTCGATTGGTTATAAAACTATGTGTCCATTTATAAATATATTTATATACCTTCTATCGCAGAATGATTTGTTTTGTGCAAATTAATTACTGTACAATGAACTGTTCACTTACTCATATGCAATACAGTGTTCAATTATTTCTAATGTACCGCTTATGGGCAACCAAAGAACAATGTCTTATGGGCATCTCCACAATACTTAAATACTGCTGTGGCATGTTGAAGAACAAACAATTTAATCACATCATAATTATTTATTTTCAGGAACACATGATAGTTTTCGGTCACAAGCAGACAGGTTTGGGATATCAACATCTACCGCACACACATGCTGTAGGAATATCGCACGGAAAATAAGTTTGCATTTAGTGAAGCGATTTATAAAGTGGCCACGGAATGAAGCCCTGGACTCGGTAACTCAGGGATTTTTGGAAAAATGCAAGCTTCCGGGTGTAGTTGGTGCAATAGATGCATGTCATGTTCGAATTACAGCTCCTCAAATTAATCCAGAATCCTATTACAACCGAAAGAAATTTCATTCAGTTAATCTTCAAGCAGTAAGCGATAATCGTCTCTTGTTTCTCGATATATTTGTTGGCTGGCCTGGCAGCAGTCACGATGCACGAGTTTTCAAAAACTCGCCACTCTTTTTAGAAACTGCAGAAAATGCTATACCCTGCAACAAGTATATACTTGGAGACGCAGCATACCCACTACTACCTTGGCTGATGACACCATTTAAAGATTACGGAACTCTATCAAGAGAAAAGCAAAACTACAACAAGCAGCACAGCAGGGGCAGACAGGTTGTAGAACGTGCATTTGGCCAACTGAAAGGAAGATTTAGACGTTTGACACTGTTTTATGTACACAAAATAGAGCTGTTAGTTTACTGTATAGTAGCTGTATGCGTTCTCCATAATGTCTGCATCCTTAACGACGATGAAATAAATGATTTCTGTGAAGAACCCGATATAAATGTGTATGATGAACTAAATGAAGACAGAGAAAGTGGAATCCTATTTAGAGATGACCTTGTCCGAAATCTTTCGCAGTGACCATTTACCATTTTACTAGAACTATAGAGTAAATTCTTATTAATATACTTTGAACGAAAGTGTGAAATAATTAAATCAATTGGTTTATAGCAATACGCCTAATGTATATCCACCTGTCGTATTCTGATATGTATTATCTGATATTCAATATTAAAGTTCTCGTAACTCAAAATTTTAATGGTTTAATATAATTTATCTTTTGCTCAAATAAAGAATCATCATTGTTACGAAAGCATTTTAGTAACACAAACACGCACGCAAGTGCGCACAGACAGAAACCCCCCTCTCTCTTAATTGTATTTAAATTCCTTAATTTTCTCAACACAAAAAAGATAAGGAGAGAGATGACCTTGTAGTAAAGATGTCTGCTTCTAAATTAGTTGATCGAGGGTTAAAGCCCTACTGAGGTGACACAACCATGTTTCTTTTGACACGGTCACACCAGTACCGGATAGTTCCAGGAGGTGGATTCAATATGTTCAGATAAGCTCCGAGCTTCCTTTACAAGCAAACTGAATATGTGGATTAATAAAAAACATACTAACACGTTTTATTACGCCTTTTTCAACTATTTCAATTATATAGGTGGGAGGTTTCCTAACCATCATTCCTGGAGAGTAACACAAGTACTACAATCATATCTTGTACATCAAGGCATCTCTCAGGAATCGAAACCATGCCAGAGAAGTCGTCAGCGACTCTAATAACTAGACCCCTGAGTCAGTATAGATCATACATGATCAGTATCTCAACAACTTTACCAGAAATACTTCAGCAGGACTTTTACAAATCCCGCATAAAGTGTGGAGCGACAGACAGGGATGTGTTAGATTATATATGTATTCCATGCCAGAACCTGCAATTTCGGGAGCAAGATCCTTTAGTCTTTTATACAAAGAATATTGCAAGGGTTGAAACAGAATTTATTAAGAAGTTATAGAACATTACAATAAAACATGATTGTAAAAATGAAATAATTCAGGAAGGCATTGTTATGCATGCAATGAACAAAGCTGAAAACAATGGGACCATTGGCCCCAGCTCACTCACCTGAGTACAGAATTATAATGGTGTAAACAAAACCAGGCCAAAACGTAGATCTAAGCTCTAGACCAAATACTTTCCAACAATAAGATTTTTGAAGTTTTTCCTATATTAGTCTATGTAAAATCAATTGACTTCCCAGGCGAGGCCAATATAGACCCTTGGGCCATAATTTGTACAATATTGGTAGAGGTCCACTAGAGAATGCTACACACCAAATATCTAAGCTCTAGGTGAAATAGTTCAGACAAGATTTTTAAAGTTTTTCCTATTGGTTGCCATAACGACCAGAATTTTCAATGGAATTTAATTTTTTTAACACCTTTGAAAGGGGATCACCTAAGGATCATTTCTGTAAAGTTTGTTTACAATTGGCCACGTGGTTCGGAGGAGATGTTGTTTTAACAAATTGTTGATGACGGACGACGAACACTGAGCCATCACAATACCTCACCATGAGCACGTTGTGCTCAGGTGAGCTAAAAATATAGCAATTAAAGCAGCACGCCTTAAGATTTATTTCAATGTTCATGAAAATAAAGTGTTAGTGTTTAGTAAAAATGTTTATTAAAAGTACAAATGACAAAGGCCAACTTACACAGAAATTACCTTAAATGTATCAAAAATACTTATTTAGGCCTTATTTTTGCAAATAAAGCTGAAAATTAGGGTGATATAGAACAATTTACTTTTACTTACTACAAGTAAAGTATTAGATGCCTTGCAACAAATTCAAGACAATTTAAAGAAAAATGTCACTTGTCCCGATTACTTTTCAGCAAATGAAACCTTCCTTGAACAAAAATAAGTAAAAATAACGCTTTCTAACAAGGGATACTCAAAATGTATTTACATAGAACCTTTCCAATATCCACACAGATTTTCTAAATTACGACTCTGCATTACATTTCACGTCATCTTCAAACTGTGATAATTTACAATTATCAATACATTTCTTCAGAAGCTTGATTGTTCATATTTTGATAAAATGAAAAACAGAAGCCTTCCTGGCAAAACAATATTTAACATAAACTCTTGTAATATGTGTTATACATATATTAAAAAAGCAAATAAACAAAATTCAAACATTTACTTTTTAACCTTTCCAAGTTACCGTGATTTTCTATATGGGACACTAAACCTTCATTACAAACTGTAGTAGATTTACAACTTATCAATAAGTTTCTTCAATAAATTGTTTTGTTCACTTTTCATTTTTTCGATTACAGACAGCATTCTCTGGTCTCTTTCCTCCATCAATTCCTTCAACTCATTTACCATGCTTTTTCTGCGTGGACGCTTGGATTCAAAGGCTGGTGAAGAAACATCTGAACTCTCATCAGTTTCGTTGGCATCAAGATCAGTGCCTTCTACTTTATCCCCTGATCCAAATGTGCAAAGTGGTTTTACTGCCGGGTCGTCCCCAATAAGAGCATGCATCTCTTTTTCATATCTAAATGAGCACTTTCCACTACATGATTTCTTATTTTTATCTACATATGCTTTGTATGACCGTTTCATATATTTGTACCTGTCTATGCATTGTGTAACAGTAACATTGAAACCATGTGTTATGAGAACTTCCGCAATACCTGTCCATACTTTTGTTTTGTTTTTAGCCCCTTTCAGTTTTTCCATATTTGCAGCAGTAGTATCAAGTAGTAATTTAGTCTCAGAATCATTCCATTCATGACGTTCTACATTGCTGGTGGCTAAAACAGTAAATAAACTTCATTTGTGGGGTGTAATAAAAACATAGGACAGCTGAAGAAAATACAGAAGGAACTATGTATAACTAGGAAAGCATTAAAAGTTAAGTAAACGTATACAGTTTTAAGTGAATTAATGTTTCCAGAGGTATAGGAAGCAAACGAAAACAAAACAAGAGAGATCAGTGATGATCCCAAGTGTCACCTGATGATAGCTTGAGGGGTGATTGGACAGTTTGTTGGATAGGTATCTTGGCTGTATGACACAACAATCATTAACGGGCAAAAACGCCTTTTCATCCATAGGCCATAATTCAGCTAAAGATAATTTCAACCAAAAAACAGTTAAATAAGTGCAGTACCTGAGGTACCAATCAATCCAGTAACATTTCATTCAAATTGTGTAAGTAGTATAAGTAAGTAGTCCAGAAAAAAATGAAAAAATCATTAAAGGGCCATAACTCTGTCAAAAATCATTAAACTTAAAAATGCAGATACTATGCACAACTAGACTTGATACTTATCGTTCCTATAAAGTTGGATGAAATCACACCAGTAGTTTCTTAGAAGTAGTCCGAACAAGTTTTGTGACAGATGGACAGACAGACAAACGACAGAGAAGTGATCCCTGTATGTCGCTGCTACTTTGTAGCAGGCGATAAATTAAGGACATAAAATATACAAGTTTCATTATTCAAAACATATGAACCCCTTTCTTCTGGGTAAATTTTACCTATTTCCATTCTCGTCAACAAACGCGGTTGAGGTTTCCGTCGATTCCGCCATATTGAATCTGCAAGTGGCAATATATTCGGATAGAATTACCCACTTTCCCGGCTTCTTGAGGTGGGTAGAATTTTTGTCACACGAGTAACATTACCCGGGTAACACGAGTTGTACTAGAGCATTACCCGTGTTAACCCGTGTTAACTCGAGTAGGTATGCCGAACGCGCTCATTGGATGATAGACATGACCAACAACTTTTTATTATGGAAAGATACGAAGTCTCTTTTTCTTTAAAATAATTTTAATCTCGAAAAAAACCCTTTTGAGTGATTGACAAAATTATGGAACCAAAAGCACAACAGTCAACGGTTGATCCTGAATAGCTTCCTGAATCCTTTGATTATTACATTGTGACATTTAGAGCAGACTAAGACTTTTTTTTAAAGAGAATAGATTGTAAGTTACTTTCCCGAATGCATATATAATTTAATTTAAAAAGTAACATTCAATGTGATATATAATTGTACCAGACTTAACATAATTATTATTATCATGCAGGAATTTAGATCACTCTTCATTTATCCTAGCTTTCCATTTCACGTAGCAGTAGTTCTTCCCTTGAAAGAAGCAATTTAAATCTGAAAAGCGAAAGCAGATAATCTGCCTTAAAGGATGGAATCTATCAAAACAATAATGGAATGGAATTTTTCACGAGAAAGAGTATAGAATATACAACCATCCATTAGAAGCTTTTAAATCAGACCATGTAAAAATGTTGTATCTTCGTAAATGTACCATATATCTTTTTGAGCTATATATCTTTTTGAGTGATACCGTTACAAAAATGTTGTATATCAGTTGCATTTAACATTTTAGTTTCATGGAATCATAATAAAGACATAGTCCTTTGAACAAGCACATGGCATTAAAGAACGCTAAAATGGTGATAACTGTTCGCAGCTAGTAAAGAACACAAAAACACGATAAGAATACCTTTGTTAACAGACGATAAGAAATATAACTGAGAATAGGTCATTCATTATTAATAGTTCTTTCACTATCCGTGCATATTTGATTTGCGAGCAACATGGATTAAAAACACATACAAAAAAGCATATTGTCTAAAACTATTGTATACATTTGTTTCAACATTTAAAGTAAGGCCACATAAAGCCCAACTTTATCTAATTCAATAAATTTAAATAATGTAGCAAAACGTGAAAGTTAAATATATTAAGTGGTATATATTTTTGTGTTTGCATGTTAAATGTATCTTTTGCAACAAGAAAAAAATATACTAAAAATATCGTCAGCTATTACATTAATTTATTCCGAAAATCCCTTGAAAAGTAAAGGTAATTCGTAAAACTGTCAACAAGAATTTCATTTGCATTTTTGCAAAATGTGCACCGTTTTAGAAGTACTGATGTTAACTGCAGTCAAGAAAATAGTACCAGAATTATGTGAGTTAACTTTAAATAAAAAATGGAGGTTTGTGTCTGATGTCTGCAAAAGGAACTCAATCTGCCATTTGGTTCAGAATCAGAAAACTGGTGTTTTCTGAAGGGTTATTTTTATGATGTTTTTGGCGTCCAATTCTTATGTTGTTTAATTACTTGTAGAAATTTTGTACAAAATAGTTTTATCTGATTAATTGAACATTGATCAATTTTTAATTTCATTCTTTAATAAGCTGAACATATTTTAGTCCATTGTTATGCATAACAAAATATATTTACAGGTAAAGAATTTCTAATGAAAATGAAAGTAAAATAAAAAGTAAGTCACCCTTTTCATCCGTGAAATCAGATATAGTTATAGAGAAATATTTTGCTATTTAGTTAATTGTAAAAAAGCTATTTTGCCTCGGATTATACCAAACTGTTTATTGTACATGTATGACATTTGTGTCTGATTTTTTTTGCTAATATATAAATTGAACTCAATTTGAAATCGGTCTGCAAAAGGAGCTCATTCTGCCATTTTGCTTTCGAAGTAGAAATCTTGTGACTTTTAAAGGGCACCATTAATGAATTTGCATCCTTCTTATACTTGTAGAAATCTTGACAAAAGCTCTTATCATAATAATTAAGCATTGATTTTTTTTTCATTTTATTCTTAAATTAACCATGATTCATGCATATAGATTTATACGTGTTTATATATATATTTACAGTTAAAGAAATTCTAATGAAAGAATAATAAAAAGTGACCCACATCATCCATCAAATCAGAAATAAAGAAAAAGTATTTCCTATTTAGTTGATTGTAAAAAAACTAGTTTGCAAACCCCACTGATGGATTATATCAAATTATTTATTGTACATGTACCACCTAATACATCAAATGACGTAAACACGAGCTAGCAAAACGTGCTATAAAATGGAAAAAATCACTCTAAATTTTGTCAAATTATATTATTTAGATATTTATGTTGTAATATGTCTATCTCTTCCAAAAGAAGTGACTGTGTGAAACTTCAAAGTCATATTGAAGCCATCATAGGATAGTGTTTTAATTTCAATTTCCCAGAAGAATTTTATCTTATCTATCCCATTGTAATTCTATGTTAATACTATCTGGCGTGTTAAAAAGTGATGTCAATAAATGATTTATTTCTGGAAAGGCTAATGTTTTATCAAAATTGCTTTAAAAAAAAGATGTTAAAATTCTGTTTTTACCATTGATTTTATTTCATTTGCTTTGACATTATAATCTATATTAATCATTTCATTATGTCAAGAGAATACTTATACCTAAATCTGTGGAATTTCCATTTTTTCAGCAATTTTTTTGTCATTCAAAAATTCAGTTTTACTCCCTTCAATAGTATCAAACCATACATAACGGCTTAGTTTGCGGTATGACTTAAAATGGCGAACATTTGATTTCGAAATCCATTATTTGACTAGAAAATCCAATAAACAAAATCCAAGCCTTTTTGGTATCATATTTGTTAAAAGCCAACAAGGTTTTTTTGTCACCCTACTTGGATGGTGATGTTTAATTTATAAAGAAAAGAAAAATGAATGTGTATTATCCCACTCACCCATTACCTTCATCACGGACAGATGAAATTGAATAGATCTTTGATAAAGAAAATTGTACGCAAATTATACTTTTTATAACTTTTTACAATACATCATAGAAGTGTAATAAATGAGTTCTCAAAAATATAATCCATAAATCATTCAAAAGAATTTCCAATACCTACTCAAACATCATCAAAGGGAACCAGAAGTTAAAGTAAAGAGCTTATAAGTGGTCCCTACGATAACAATCACAATTCAATACGGCACCAAAAAAAAAGATGTTTCAGAGAGCAACAAGTGCTGAAATCAAAACATCATCAGTAAGAAGAATGAAATACAAAAAAAGACAATGAAACAATTTTTAAAACTCAGCTAATAGAAATCAAAACACAGCTAAAGTGAGAGTGACAAAACTTACAACACAATGAATTATTTGGAAACTACGAGGATGTCAAAAAAGACAAAAACAACACGTCATTTTGACGTCTTGTAATATTGATAAACAAGATACTTTACGTCTGATTATATTGACCTGCCATTGATTTATCTGGTCAGACCCCCTCTCTAGAATAGCACATTTATTCTAATTTATCGATATTTGCCCTTTGCCCCTTGTCATGAACATAAGAACATTCGTTTACATGTTAAATTCTGAATGAAAATAATCAATCTTTTTCCGTGAAAATCATCGTAACTGCTCAATACAGATCAATGTAAAAATATAAATAAGTCGGTCACAGAATGTTATGGTTACATGCAGAAAATTGATCACGTACCCGTAAAAAATTCAGCAATGTTGTCAAACTGTTCTTAATCAAGTTTTATTTGACTAACTTCCGGAAATTCATCGGTCGAAATAAATTGATGACGCGAGACTTTAAAAGAAAAACTAACTAGCTAGATTGATTTAATGAATAATCAATAACACATCGTTATTTATCCGGTTATCCAATCAACGTGATTGACAAACGTGAATACCACATTCTTGTTTGGTTGATTACTGATAGAAATCAGTTATAGAAGTACGGAGTTTAATTGTGTATACTGATGTGTATACTGCCCACTGCTTATATGTATTACTACCTAATGTTTCAATACTGCTTACCATAAACTGTTTTACATAATGCAATGTATTTACTGTTTACTACCTACTGTTTACTATCTTATTTCACTTTATCGTTATTTTCTTGTAACTTTTTATTGATTTATTCTTACTATCTACTGTTTCTTTTTACTGCTTACTGTCTAATATCTAATTTCTTATTACTCTCTACTATTTATTTTTTTACATCTACTATTGAGATATATGCATTTACAACTGTTTACTGTTTAGAATCAACTGCCTTATGTTTACTTACTGTTTTAGATGTATGTACTAGCAAATTATCAACTGTATACTATTTAATATCAACTGCCTAATGTTTACCAACTGTTTTGAATATACCTATATGTGCACCAACTGTTTACTATTTAATTTTAACTTACTAACTGTTTTGGATATATGTGCTAACAACTGTTTACTATTTAATATCAGTTGCTTAATGTTTATCTTATAATCATTATAAGTATTACTGTCTACTGACTGCTTTAATTTGGACTGCTAAATAATTTTTAATTATATTCAACAGGCAGCCAGTATTAAGTTACAAAGTGAAAAGTTAGAAGTAAATCTCTCAAAAAGACATCGATTATTATCCCAGTTTCTGTCTCTTTCAATTTAAACGCCAAAGCAATGTAAAGGTCATGAAACTAAAACTAGGTATGAAAATATTAATTGGCAAAATTCGTATTCGTGCGAATGCGCTTTTGTATCATCTTTTGGCATGTGTATTGCTGGTTATGGGATCCGTTGTATAATATTTGTTTATTTATTTATTTATTTATTTATTTAAGTCTTCACACATGACATACGGAATAAACAACATAAATTTAATCATAGAAACATGTTTAAATCAATGCTATATATAATTTAAAAATACTATGAATGTATAAAGTATATAAAGTAGATATCAGTTTAAAATATTAATGGATAATCTACATGATAAAGCTAAGGAACAGATGCCAATTATAAAACAAAGTTAATACAAAAACACGTAAAAATGGAATAACTAAAGGAACACTAGAAAAAATGTCTGCAACGGGAAAAGTAAAGGAGCTATACAATTGAAATTCATGTACCAGTGGAATTTGGAACATATGGTATTTGCTTATTATTCAAATACTGAAATTTATAAAAACCTTCCAAGTCATAGTCAGGGCCATTAGCGTCGACCTAATGGTACCGTAAAGGCGTAAACAATTGTCACGTAATCACCCATCTTGTCAAGAAGCCATATTATGTTTGATTCTTAAGATGGTGGCATAATATTATGTGTGACAAGTCCTTTTTGCGAAGGATTGGTTGTACAGACGCATGGAAGTGAACATCTGTGCCCTATGGGAAATCTTTACATAGTTGTAAACCCGTATGTCTGTGAAAAAAGGTATTCAGCAGCAAAGTACATTCCACCAGTCATTGAGAGAAAAAACACTATGATTTTATAATGGTTCTATGGAAATAATTGCATGAAGACGAGATTTTTTATTTATCGAACGATTTCATAATTGTAAAAAGTTTATTCAAACTGACATTATATAGTTTTCAAATTACAATGTTTACGAAACAATTAGATTTGTTATATTACGCAATCCCACCTTCGGACTGCAAACTATCCAAAATAGATTTACACATTTTAGCTTTCTTGCTTTAAAATTTACTTATGCTTGAGATGTTTGTTTTAAATTCTAAATAAATTGTTAAAACTAACAAAATCTTTATTTTGATTTGGTTAGTCTTAAAATTTACAAAAGCAATGTTTGACTTTACGAGCCTTGTGATGCATTCAAACAGATTGCATTCCCATTGACCTTTCTCCAAACTGTTTCTCAATTGACCTTTCTCCAAACTGTTTTCTCATTGACCTTTCTCCAAACATTTTTCTCCAATGACATTTCTCCAAACTGTTTTCCCATTAACCTTTCTCCAAACAGTTTTTAATTGACCTTTCTCCAAACTGTTTTCCCATTGACCTTTCTCCAAACAGTTTCTTCAATGACCTTTCTCCAAACTGTTTCCCCATTGACCTTTCTCCAAATTGTTTTCCCATTGACCTTTCTTCAAACTGCTTCCCCATTGACCTTTCTCCAAACAGTTTCTCCAATGACCTTTCTCCAAATTGTTTCCCCATTGACCTTTCTCCAAACAGTTTCTCCAATGACCTTTCTCCAAATTGTTTCCCCATTGACCTTTCTCCAAACAGTTTCTCCAATGACCTTTCTCCAAATTGTTTCCCCATTGACCTTTCTCCAAACAGTTTCTCAATTGACCTTTCTCCAAACAGTTTCTCCATTGACCTTTCTCCAAATTGTTTCCCCATTGACCTTTCTCCAAACTGTTTCTCCATTGACCTTTCTCCAAACTGTTTCCCCAATGACCTTTCTCCAAACTGTTTCTCCAATGACCTTTCTCCAAACTGTTTCCCCAATGACCTTTCTCCAAACTGTTTCCCCATTGACCTTTCTCCAATCTGTTTCCCCATGGACCTTTCTCCAAACTGTTTCCCCATTGACCTTTCTCCAAACAGTTTCTCAATTGACCTTTCTCCAAACAGTTTCTCAATTGACCTTTCTCCAAATTTTTTCCCCATTGACCTTTCTCCAAACTGCTTCTCACGCCTTCGCAATGAACTAGCCAATTTTGAAATGTGAAAAAGGTTGAAAATAAACTTTTGAAGTTCTGTTTTTCAAGAGCATCTTTTCAAAATAAAGGTTCTATATGCATTAATGTGTACATGTATATGGTACAATAGTCCATGTGTTTTTTTTTCTTCAATTTTAACAACTTTGAATATAATGAGTCTTTTTAAGGTACAATGTTAGTTTTGGTCAATAATATATCTAAAATGGTATTCAAAAATGCCAAATTTGCCTTCGGTTAGCTTTAAATATCAATGATACACAACGCAGGAACAGTTTTACTTGCTTTTTTTTCTTACAAATGGACCAAAGCTTACCTTACAAAATGTGTCTACATTGTTACAATAAAGGCAAATAGGAAACCGTATCAATACCACATTGCCATAATAAAACCTAATTTTCGGTAAGACGACTGGACATATTTGTCACGTAAACAACAAATCAATCTGTTTTCTATACGATATAAAGCCAGACAAAAAAACTTAACTAATATAAATATTAATTTGAAGTAATTCGTCACGTAAACGTCATTATCTGATTATTTTAAATATGTTTTCAGTTTCTGGATATTTTCATTTGATAATTGCGAAAGCGATTAACATTAACAGTGAGTAGAATCACTGGTTCATTGGCTTTACTACTTCATTCTGTAACAATATGTCCTCTTCTTAGGCCATCTGTAGGAATCACTTACTTATTTACACTTTCTATGAAATTTAATTGCATTTGTCTATAAAACAACAATTAGTCACAATTTTCTAAAATCGATCAAAAATTGATATAATAGTTGTGGCTTGCTTATCATTTGGCCCACAATACCCTAAACATGTGTTATCAATTATGATAAGATTTTTTTTTTCATTTTAGAAAAAGAAAATTTTTAACAACAAGAAGGAAGTTATT
Source organism: Ruditapes philippinarum (assembly GCF_026571515.1). Classification (NCBI taxonomy): domain Eukaryota; kingdom Metazoa; phylum Mollusca; class Bivalvia; order Venerida; family Veneridae; genus Ruditapes; species Ruditapes philippinarum. The sequence goes on along the minus strand of NW_026857866.1, from coordinate 323,329 downwards.
TTTCTAAATTTTTTTTTTATAGGGGCATCTTAAAATAAGAAAAATCTAGATCCGTATCAAAAATTAAAAATAAATCCCCAAAAATGTTTTCTTTTCTCAATATGGATATACATTTGATTTTTATTTACCCTTTATTTATAATTTAAAGGGGAAAAGGAAAAATCCAGTATACCGTACTGGAAAAAAACCCCTAAAAAAAATAAAAGCACCCGGGCATGATCACTTTAAATCAAGAAAAAATTTTGGGTTTTAGACCTACAAAAATCAAATTCTATTTAAATGTGCATTAGAGAACAGGGAAAAACATGGGGAAAGGAGAAAATTAGAATTTAACGCGACATTGCAAAGTTTTATTTGACACATTGTACGATAGGATTTATGTCGTTGGCTGGTGGAATATTGAACCAGATATCCAGTTTTTTTTTAAAAAGTAGACTAAAATTTAAATTAAAATATTCAGGGTTTTGGGAAAACCATCCCAAAAAGGGCTTGTTTTCCATCAAAATTATACCTATTAACATCTTTCAAAGAAAAATCATACAAGTTTTCCTAAAGTCATCTGCTACAGGCAACGAAAAAAATATTTTTTAATTTTTAAATATTTTGTCCAAAAGTTCAATGTCTTTGTAAATACGTATAGTGGAAAGTTGGAAAGAGCTTTAAATCAGGAAATATTGAAATCAAACACATGGGCAGTAACATTAATTAGATTTTTACAGAAAAAGTCAATGATCTACTACATGAACTTTTATTGGTGATTACTATATCTCTCCAGAAAAGGTTTAATTGACGTGTAATTAACATACTGAGAAAGTTGTTTATTTTTTACAAGGTTTTTCAACATTGTTTGACTTTCTTTCAGTGAATTTGTTTTCTTTGGTGTTTTGTCAAATGAAAACGTTTGCTTGCTGCTTGATTTTGTTTTTGATCATATAATATGCTTACCGGGCTGTGCATATCATTGCTGAAACCAGTGCTGCTGGTGTTTATTGTATTATCTTTTATTTTTCAATGGTGTTGAGCCTGGTCCAAAACGTTTCCAGATTGGCGATGGTGATTGATATTTTTATAATTATCTAATTTTATTTTTTTCCTGATTATTTATTGGTTTATACTAGCTGTTATTCTGTCTTGGTTGATTGCTATGCTTGTTGTCTTTCTTGAACAAAAAGGTTAATAGAAAATCTTTTTCCTCATAGTTTTTGTTTGTCAGTTTGAATCAATAAGATCGTAAATTCACAATAAATATCAAATGTATTTACGATACTAAAACATATTTATGATGTCTCACGAAAGTACAGCTGTAATTTAAGGTGTAAAGTAGAGGATGGTGTGTGAACCGTTTCTGAAGAATTACAAATTCAGTCGACTTACAGTGTATAGTTAGTATATATATTCATGTCATGATTTTATGTTAAATCCTTTGTTGAGAAATGCATTAGTTGCTAAATAAAATACACTCGTCTTAAAACTGACCCAATATAATAATAACTCTTCCCCACCTGGATTTTGCCTTTTTTTCGTGCTGACTTTTCAGACCCTTTACAGCATATAAATCATTTTGTTATTATCATATTAGTTGAACTAATTATCCATTGTCATTGTCGTTATGAAGAAGTTATAAATAGTTTCAAATCTTAGCGGGATACTTTTGAAATTTCGAAACAGGGGTTTAAAACCTTTAAAAACATTATGTATGCGTTAATCCTTTTAAACTTTTGATGTTTTAAAACATTGCAGTTTTATTCTCACAAACGGCAGAAGTAGATTTGTTTTTTTTCCCTTTGATGGCAGATGAAACATCTGCTATAAAACATATCTAAAAAAAAATAAAATCCCCGTAAAAAAAACACAATACCCATTGATGTTTTCCAAAGGGGCCGGTAACCAAAAGGAAATTTACTTAAATTGTAAGCTTGCGGGGGAAAAAACCTACTAGGATACATTGTGACAATTTAAAAAAAGCATTTTGCGACAAAAAAAACATGTTTTCATTACCAAACTTGGGGAAAATAAATTTTAATTTGTATTTTCGTGCAAAAAAACCAAAAATTTAAAAAAACGGGATTTTGTTTTCGCCCGACAGTAAATTTTTTAAAATTTCCCAATTTTAAGCAAATTTTACATTTTTTTTACCAAATTTTCCCAAAAATTGCCCGTTGTCTATTTTAAACCCAAAACTTCCGTCCCCCATTTTTCCCCAAATTTAAAACAAATTTCACTATTTCAAAAACAGGGCCGAATACCCCCGGATTTTTGTTTTTAAAATTTTGCTTTTTATTCCCCAAAATTTATATTTAAACTTTGCACATTGATTGTTTTACTTTTTACATAAATCCCGTGTATTGCAACAGCATCGGGGAAAACCGCTTTAGGGAAAAAATTAATCAAAATTTTGGGACAAGTGGGGTAAATGGTTTATAGGTTTCTGGTAACGATATTCGTATGAGTTTAGCAAAGAAATAAAAGTGTATGCCTTCTTGTGAGCTTCTATCTTGATTTAATAGCAACAAAAGAGCATTTACAAACTGCCAAATTCTCCGCCGAACAGGAGAAAATTTATACAAATAGGATAGTCCATTTGCACACACTAATATCTAAACAAATATCAAAGTCCAAACAGAAAACCATATTTAAATGTTCATTCCTTATCTACACAAAAATTGTGATCAATGTGATTTACAATGTTTTAATCTAAAGTAAGCATCTTCAACACCATCATTGTTCTTGTCTATATCTTTCTTCTTTGGATACTTTTAAATATCATTTTCACTTTCAGACGGTCTTGTGGAATGGGAAAGCAATATAAGCCTTTCCAGTAGCACTGGTTAACGTTTTTTCTAATGAATCAGTGTTCAGGCAATGTTTGTATTTGTTATTAGCAAATTGTGTCGGCTATAGCCTCTTTCAGCTACAAAATTCCCAACGAACATGGGTAACAATCAGTCAGTAAGGGATTAAAAAATATGAGAACGAATTAGACCACCAGGAAGTAAGCAAAATTATTGTCACTATCACCAATATCAATGTTTCAAAAAAGTGCTTTGATACATTTTAATTATCACTTCTGACATTTAAAAGGCAAACATTTTTATTTTTTAAAGGTATCCTTACAGTATCTTAAACTTTACTCATTTGGCATAAAGTTCATTTGCGCCTTTGACATTTTGGCAATAAGTACATGTTTGCTCGCTTTACAGAAAAAGTACATTTCTTAGACCCAGTGTGCCTTTAAGCAGAATTTATTTCTTTTTATAATTACCCTAACAGTGGCATCTTAGCATTAAGTGCCAGCCCCTTTCTTCAGGTAACAAACATCTCACAGGGTCTAAAACAATTATTTAAACATCATAAAATTCATGTTTGCCCTTTTCAAGATTGATTAGTTTCTAACGCATAAAGTGCCTTCAAATCACCCAAGATATCAAACACAAAGCTCGCAAGTAAGATTCCGATGATTACTATGACTTTCTTAGATATCACACAGTATTGATATTAGACGTATATCATAAATCGGCCTTTAGTGAACTTGCTTCAGATAATATAGCTAACATTGCACAATGAATTGCACCGCTCCGATTTATTCGTCGCGTTTCTTGTCGGTGATTAGATTTCGTTTTTGAGAAAATCACTTAGCTGGATGTAAAATAGACATTGACATGGGAAATAAATGTTGGAAATAGCATATAAATCAATCGCTGACAAATTGTCATTATATTTACTTATGTTTGGACACGCAACCTGTTTTGAAATTTGCTATTTTAGCTCGCGACATCTGAATTAGATACAATTCATGTATCAACCATGGATACAGTAAATCAAATTTTATAGGGTAATGGTGTGCAAATGATAACTGTCTGAAAGTGAGATATCATGTCATAGATATCACTTACACAAACTAACTTTTTTCGGTATTTCTCCTGGATCGAAACAAAATATTTCAACTTAATGATAAACTAGTTTATATGATAGATTATTGTCGTTGAACATTTATAATTCGATTTGTCGAACTTATGAGCTGCAGTTTTTTTTTCAAGAATGCAAAAATGCATTTAGGAAGTAGTGTCATAATAAACGATTATTTTGTAAAACATTTGCTGAACTAATTTATTTATCTGCACAATGAATTTTGGCGCCGTATGCCATTTGTGAACATTTTGACTTTCTCTAAAATTAACAAGAAAGAACTGACTTTAAGTGACATGGTAACTTTCTGTTCTCAAACGCCCCATCTGGTTATGTTCCTATACAGATTTTGCTACACGGTAATATTTCGGCATTGGCTTATGAATATGTAGATTTGATGTTTTAAAATTAAAAAAAGAGAGGCTGTCGCTTTTTCTCTCCAATAATCTCATTATTAAAATTAGTCGCACAAAACATATGCACATGGTTGTACTGCTAACACGACACTTCAAATTCCTATTTCTCAAATATAGTTCAGTATGTTGACTCGAAATGTCACGAAAATTTCTAATTAAGTACAATGTACGTGGTTTCTATATTTAATGCAGGGAACTTTGTAAGTAATCGGTAGTAATAACATTTACATTTAAATTTATTCTTGCATAAAAACTGCGCACGCATAAACGGCTTTTTTTACTATGATAACTTTTATTTGCTGTTCGATAACCAGTGCATTAAACTTCATCAGAAGGAATTTCATTCAAATAATTAAACATTAACGTTTTTAAGTATATTGTACTAAGTCATTAGGTTAAGGCAGTGAGTTCACAAAAGCCGATATCATGTGTAGGAAAAATTAGCTGTAAGACTTTTGTACACGCAACAGTATTATATCAAAGCAGTACTGTGGACTATTTTTGAGTACGATGTCTCAATTATAACGATCAGGCCATTTCCAAATACGGTAATTTCAATCCAGCGATCTTATTCTTGGTGGTACTATGAGTACGATGCACAGGGACACTATCTTGTCAAAGTTAACATCCGACATAAAGTAGCCACGACATGCAATCTTTCGCTTAACGTAGCTACACCATGCAATTAGGTTCGTCCCCCCTGCAGCTACAACAATAAATAAAACGAAACACACAAAATAATAACAATAAGGAGAAAAAAATAGAAGTGTCTGAGCTATGATAACATTATCTACTGGCTATTAGACGGAGAGTTTCTTCAACATATCGTTCATCACAGAAATAAATCCATTTTTAATTTCCCTAGAGACTCATTCTTAACTTTCTTAAGACGTAAAAACAATTCAAGTAGAAGATGAAAATCACCGAACGTCAGTGTTCAAACAAATTTGTATTGATTTTTGCAAGTTATTTAATTGCAAATTCTCCCGGAAACTTCAAACACTTATTCCGATTTATGCAATAAAAAACTTTTATACTTTTACATAAGTTTGTTGTAAATATAAGTCCGCCCAGACATAGTACATTTTCTCTTATACTCAAGTTTACTTTTAACCTAAATATGAAATGTGTAGGAATATTATTTTCTGATACAACAAATGTGAAGCGTTGAGGAATAAAATTCCCAAAAAAGAAGTACCCCAATTGCAAACATGTATAAGAACGATATTTTATTTCTATAATTAACAATGCAATAAGCTTGTACATAAATTATGTGGCATTATTTTCTACACAAAATTGAGATACAACAAAATCCACTTAAGAACGCCATTAAAACGGCAAAAAACATTGAAAATGTTGCAGACTCGGTTTGATTCAGTCTGTTCTACAAAAGTCATATGATAACTAGGGTACTGTCAATGTGACTTGATCTAAATTTGGTGTATAATTATATATTTGTTATTGTATGTAAAGCATACTTTAATACAAACGTTTTTCTGTGAATGAGTATAATAACTTTATAGTGGTGTACACATGTAATACCTGGTAGATAATAAGAGCAAATCAAATGTATTACGGGAAAGCAAGCGTTCTGTTATTTCATACTGAAAATAGGCGCACTTTGATTACTAGAAAGTAATAAATACATCGAAAACGCACACTATTATATTAATTGATATTACATCTTGTTGATTCTTTGTTACATAAATAAGTTAAAAGTGCCCTCACTGTAAAAATACATCTCCGTCTTTAGATCATACAAGTTGAATTATGGGAAATAAGAGAATCTTGAAATCACATTTAACGGAATATACTTGCAGTAAATGATACTGTGATTTTGTTTCAACACTGTAGTTCTAACATGTTGAAAAGACGACTGGGTCAACTGTCTGGTTAAACGTTTACGAATTGCTTTTTAACAGAGTTTAAAATGGGGAAAAATGTTTGAATACCACCAATTTGTTGGCATTGTTGGCATTGTCACGACCAATTCATCATTTAAGAGCTATATTGGGACCAATTAAGTGTATTTGACAGCGAGGACGATCTATTGTTAACTGTTCTTGTCTCACGCAGTGCTCGTGTAGACAGTTTTTATAGAGGTTGAACGATTCTTAAAGGCACATTATAAAGTGAAGACTGTTTTTACAGAGGTTGAACGATCCTTAAAGGCACATTATAAAGTGAAGACTGTTTTTACAGAGGTTGAACGATCCTTAAAGGCACATTATAAAGTGAAGACAGTTTTTACAGAGGTTGAACGATCCTTAAAGGCACATTATAAAGTGAAGACTGTTTTTACAGAGGTTGAACGATCCTTAAAGGCACATTATGTCTCAGAAAGGAATAAATATTTCATCCTTTTTAAAGGGCAAATATGAGTTTTGAAACATGTTAATAATGGATTAACAGCATGTTAGATGCTTATCACCTGAAGAAAAAATGGAGCTGAATGTAAAATTATTTGCAAACAAAGTAGTGCATTTTTTATATTTGACTGCCATACAAGACACTTAATCACTATAATTGTACTAATTACAAAAAGACAACCGAAGCAAGAGATATGGTTCAGTGAAATTGGCAAACGATTAGTTCCTTTGGAAACTGTAACAGCACACCAAAATAATATAAAAAATGCTTTTTGATGAATAAAAATAAAGCTTCCCTGGGGCATAATAGGCCATACCACCCGTAAGATCATACGCAATTTTCAATACAGTCTGATCCTTTTGCTTCAAATCATTTACACATGAAGTAGTTAGGAGCTCATGTCTATTTTCAACATCCATGGTAAGCAATAAAAATGTATCGATAATAGGCGCACAATGCTTGTCTGTAAGCGATATCAAAAAAAAAAAAAAAAAAAAAAAAAAAACGGTGCAAAAATATCATGAATTTTAATAAGTTGAGTGTATTGAAAAAAAAGACAAAAGTACTATTCAATGTACGAAATGTACATATATGTATTTGCTGTGGGAGGGCTTTTTTCACGGGAGGGCTTTTGTCCGTCCTGTCATTTCCACGAGAGGGCTTTTGTCCATCTTGTCATTTTTGGATGGGAAGGCTTTTGTCCGGGAGGGCTTTTGACCTACACTCCCACCAGAATACCAATAAAATATTTATAAGCATCGCTTATTTACCAAATTCTATAGTGTTGTAGAAGACAAAATGTGACATTTTCCCCAATATTAATATACAATGTATAATTATATAAATTCTCTCTGTAAATTAGTGGCACATTTCACTGTCATAATTTCTAGGCACAATAAGCTTCAGATATACATTTAATTTTTTATTCTATAAGAAGGGGAAACATGTGTTTTATAATTTTGTAATGGTGTCTAAGATGCCTACCACCTGAAGAAAATAGCGCTGATTGCGGAATAATTTGTCATAAAGGTAGCAAAATGTAAAAAAGAGGTATTTTGCCTTCCATACAAACTATACTGTTCTGCAAAAAGAAAAGATTGTCTAGCCATTTTGGTCAACGAGATTCTTTTTGAAACTGTAACCAAATTCCATAAAAATTGTGTGCTTTTGTTTGTTTGTTGTTTTGTTTTGTTGTTGTTGTTGTTTTGTTTTTTTAATTAAAAATAATAGCATTTTGAGGCTTTATGTGCCTTTAAGAGATATGTCACAAGAATATAATTTTGCTGTTCTTTGAGTAACAAAATATTGTTTTTTTACCTTAGATATAACGACGCAGATATTAGAGCCCGGAAGTTCGACTACTGGTTCCACTAACATTCTAGGACTTGTCGTCTTCGCCGTTCTCATGGGTGTTATACTCGGCAGAATGAAAGCTAAAGGAAAGCCGCTCGTCGACTTTTGTAACTGTTTGGCCGACGCTACTATGAATATCTTTGTTATTTTCATATGGTATAAATTAATTAATTTCATTATAACAATATTGTTTACTATGTAATCTTTCTGGCAATAAAACACTTGAAAATGAACTAACACTTTAAAGAAAGTAAATGCTGTATGGACAGACAATTATAAAATCAAAGAATATTGCTGTTGACGCAACTGTTGTTAAACAAATGTCGTAAAAACACATGTACTTTGATTTCAGGTATTCGCCAGTCGGAATAGCGTTTCTGATCGCCGGAAAAATTGTGGAGATGGAAGATTTTGGAGTGATGATTGGTCAGGTGGGAGTATACTTTATAACGGTGTTGCTTGGTCTCTTTGTGCATGGATCGTGCGTATTGCCACTCATTTTCTTTGCTCTGACCAGACAAAATCCGTACAAATTTATTTACGGAATTTCACAAGCTTTGGCAACAGCGTTTGGAACCTCCTCAAGGTTTGTAAAGAAGTGCCAGAATCAATCTTTTATTATCAAATTTCAGGAGTCAATTTTAGAAGATTTACTATTGAAGAAGTTATAGGCACAATCATGCTATCATACTTGACGCAAAATGTACAAAAGTGTTGGTTGCAGGAGGGGGTTGGGGCGTTGGTTGCAGGAGGGGGTTGGGGACGGGGGTCTGTGGGGTATCGTTATTGAATACGGTCAAAGTGATGTTATCATTTGATCCGCAGACGTGAAAAAGTGTTGGGGGACATTTTCAGTTTCCCTACCAAATGTAATGACCATAAAATAGTAATGATTACAATTTTAATTTTGTCACCAGACGTGACCTATATATACGTTATAACAGAATACTTATTTCTGTGGAAATAAATTCGATGTACATAATCTGCATTCGTTGTCAGCTCACCGTAAGCTATAAACGGTACACGCATAGATATAATGTGAGCTACAGTGAGAGTCCCTATGTGATACATGAGCTTCTGTGATCACCATAAACTTATACATTAGCTTCGGTGATCATCATTATCTAATGCATGGCCTACCTTCATTATCATAATCTTAAACATGAACTACTGTGATCATCATTAAGTTAAACAAAAGCTACATTGATCATAATTAACTAATACATAAGCTACCTTGATATTCATTGTCTAATACATGAACAACCGTAATCATCATTAACTAATACATGAGCTTCTTTGATCATCATTAACTAATACATGAGCCACCATGATCATCATTATCTAATATATAACTTACCGTGCTCATCAAAAACTTAAAGTATGACTAATCGTGATCATCAAAATCTAAATCATTACTTATCGTAATTATCATTCTCTTTACCCTGGCCTACCTAATGTGATCAGCATCTAAATCATGACGAATCGTGACCATCGTGATCTTAATCATTACCTACTGTGATCACAATTATCTAGAAAAAATGATCTGCTTTAAAAAAATGTTATCTAAGTGATAACTTACCGGTATCACCATGGTTTAAATCATAACCTTCTGTGATCATCAATACATACTGTGATCATCATTATCTAAATTATAATCTTTATTATTTATCTATTTACCTTCTGTGACCATCAATATGTAATTCCTACCTACCATGATCACCATTAACTAATACAAATGCAACCGTGATCATATTTATCTAAATCTTGTCATACCATGATCATGTTTATCTAAATCATGTCATACCATGATCATGTTTATCTAAATCATGTCATACCATGATCATGTTTATTTAAATCAAGACTTACCGTGATCATCATTATCCAAAACAAAACCGAGCGTGATCATCAATATCTTAATCATGGCCGTGATCTTTGGTATCTAAACATGACATATCCTGGGTCGTGATCGTTATTATCTAAATCTTGTCTTACCGTGATCATTATTATCTAAATCATGTCTTACCGTGATCATTATTATCCAAAACATTTTAACCCAGCATGATCTTAATCATTACATCTCGTGATCATGGTAATCCAAAACATGACGAACCGTGTTTATTAGATGAATTATCTAAATCATGTCTTACCGAGACCATCATTGTCTAAATCATGACCTACCGTTATCATCATTATTTAATCATTAGTGATCAACATTGACTTATACATGAGCTACCGTGATCATAATTACATAAATCATGTCTTACCATGATCATAAATTTCTAAATCAACGCCTACCTTGATTTTCATTATCTTAATCATGACCTTACAAGATCAACATATTATCTAAATTATGACCTACTGTGATCTTCAGTATCTTAATCATTAGATAACGTGATCAATATTTACTTATACATGAGCTACAGTGATCATAATTATTTTAATCATGTCTTCCTATGATCATCATTATCTAAATAAAAATCATTCTCTGCAGTGATCATCATCATCTTAATCATGACCTTACATACCAGTCTAAACCATGGCTAACCGTGATCATTATCTATCTCTCTTAGCCTACTTTGATCATCAGTATTTAAATATATATTGACCTTCCGTGATCATCTTTATCTTATATCATGACTAACCGCAATCATCGATATTTAAATTATTATCGTTATTATCATTCTCGAGCTACCGAGATCATTATTATCTTAATCATGTCTAAACATGAGCATCAATAATAAAATCATGACTAACTTTAAACATCATTATCTATTACATCACATATCGTGATTATCAATGTCTAAAATCATGATCATCAATATCTTAATCATGACCTACCGTGATCATTTTTAAACAATGGCTAGCAGTGATCATCCGTATCTAAATCATGACCTTCTGTGATCATCATTATTTCATTATCTATCTATTGGCCTACTGTGATCATCAATATCTAAATCATGAACTACCGTAATCATTATAATGTCATTATCTATCTAGTGGCCTATTGTGATCATCAAAATCTAATTTATGACCTAGAATGATCATTATCATTTCATTATGTATCTAATGGCCTACTGTGATCATCACTATCTAATTCATGACCTATCGTGATCAAAGTTATATTATGTGATCATAATTATATTACACAAGAACTACCGTGATCATCAAATCTAAGTTATGACCTACCAAGATCATTTATTTCATGAAATACTGTCATCATCTTTTACATGACTTTCCGTGATCATCTATTACATGAGCTATCGTGATCATTTTATATGACCAATCATTAAAAAAGTACTTTCTCTAGTCACAAGTCAAAATATTACCTAAATAACAAGACTGCGTCTTTTTAAGTTTAATGGGAGAAATTTATATCTAGACCACACTTTATTAACTAAATTAAAAGGTGCTTAACTTCTATCGAAAGATTGAAAATCGAAAACTACTAAAATGTATTTTCGATATTAGAACATGATTTATGAATCTCGTATTATATTTAAGTTCATAGAAAAAGATGAGTGATGAAATGGTATCGAAACACTGTACATAACAAACACTGTACATAACAAACACTGTACATAACAAACACTGTACATAACAAACACTGTACATAACAGACACTGAACATAACAAACACTGTACATAACAAACACTGTACATAACAGACACTGTACATAACAAACACTGAACATAACAGACACTAACATAACAAACACTGTACATAACAAACACTGAACATAGCAAACACTGTACATAACAAACACTGAACATAACAAACACTAACATAACAAACACTGAACATAACAAACACTGAACATAACAAACACTGTACATAACAAACACTGAACATAACAAACACTGTACATAACAAACACTGTACATAACAAACACTGTACATAACAAACACTGAACATAACAAACACTAACATAACAAACACTGTACATAACAAACACTGAACATAGCAAACACTGTACATAACAAACACTGTGCATAACAAACACTGTACATAACAAACAATGAACATAACAAACACTAACATAACAAACACTGAACTTAACAAACACTGTACATAACAAACACTGTACATAACAAACACTGAACATAACAAACACTAACATAACAAACACTGAACATAACAAACACTGTACATAACAAACACTGAACATAACAAACACTGTACATAACAAACACTGAACATAACAAACACTGTACATAACAAACACTGTACATAACAAACACTGTACATAACAAACACTGTACATAACAAATACTGAACATAACAAACACTAACATAACAAACACTGAACATAACAAACACTGTACATAACTTTTGCGAAGCAAAGGCGTACGGTAGGGTTACGTGTAATACTAACCACATAATCGAATTTATTTTAACTTTGCATGATCTTAGAATATAACAGAAACATATGAAGCAAAAATTAATTGCGTTTCACCGAATTCATTTTCGCATAACATCCCCTTGAATTTGATTTATTTAGGTCATTTCATATCAACAACCTTATATTGTACCATTTTTTAATTCCATTCTTGGTCACAGTAAAAAAGTCATCGAATTTCATTTAAAATGTGTTCTTTCTCTATTCAGCTCAGTACAAAAATAGTCATTGGTAACCTTTGCGAGTTATCTGCCCTTAAAATAAGCAACATTTTCAAATGAGGCAGATAACTCGAAAACGAGGCCAGTAGTCCCACTTTTTCCGCTTTAACTGTTTCTGTTATCTTATTCTTAGATAATGCAAAATTTAATTCAATTCCATTATGTAGTTTTCATGCTACCATATGTCACCCTACCATACGCTTTCAACAAATTAAATTGATTGCATGTCTATATTTACGGTGATATACCGGTATACTATTCAGTGCGATTGTTTTTCTTGCTGCAGCTCTGCGACTATGCCTGTGACGCTACACTGTCTTGAGGTGAACAATCACGTAGATCCCCGTGTCAGCACGTTTGTAATCCCCGTTGGAGCAACTATCAATATGGACGGTACTGCCCTATATGAAGCGGTAGCGGCGTTATTTATAGCAAATGTCAACGACATTACAATGAATTTTGGGAATGTTGTAACTATAAGGTAAGGGTTTCATAAGTAGTAATACAACCGCCAAAATTGTTCTTGGTACTTATATTGGCCATACCACGTGATCTTTATTATACGGAACACGTGCATTTATTGCCAAAAGATTTTATCGAGATAAAGCACATAGTAACTATCTACGATGTATCAAAATAAAGAAAACCACTGCATGACTGGTTTCTGAGAAAATTCAAATACAATTATTTTTCATATCTGGGACCTGGGGAAACGGGACACACTAAAATACTTTATCTTCTGTAAAAACATAAAAATTGTAAAATAGTGAAAATATTGAAAACCATACCTAATCGGGCAAAAAAGCGCGTGTTCTGTATCTTTAAAAAATGATATAAATCATGTTATTAAAACATCTCTAAAAATCCAACACTAGCCAAAAGCTAACACCGTATAAAAGAAAAGGCGGCTGGGGAATATAGTCTCCGTCAGTATTTCAATCCTTTCGTCCGTCCGTCCGTCCGTCTGTCCTTCCGTCCCGCATTTTTGTCTCGAGTGTAACTCAAAAACTATTTGAGATAACAACAGCCTCTGATATAAATTGGACAATGATTGGGACTCTGCGTTAAGACTACTTATCATGCACCCAATTTCCGAAAAGGCGGGAATAACAGCGAATGTTGTTTTTAAATTAAAACTTTGAAAAAGTAAAAATGTTCCCTGTCATGAAATATATAAAATCAAAATAATATATTGTTGGTGATAATATGTGTTTGTGTTTACAGTATTACAGCTACAGCTGCGTCTATTGGGGCAGCTGGCGTTCCTCAAGCAGGTCTCGTTACCATGGTAATCGTTCTTTCTGCTGTAGGACTGCCTGTAGATGACATCACACTTATTCTCGTCGTCGACTGGTTCCTGTAAGTGATATTGAAGATTACACAATAGCAATCAAAATGCATTTTGGTAGATTTAGAGCATGCTTGGTACAAAATATTTGATAACAAGACTGTTTTAAAAGATAAAATATTCTCTTATATACCTTTAAATGCACAGGTAAAGGTGTTGTTTTTTTCCAATTTCTTTGCTTTAATCACCGATCGATCAAACTGCTAAACTACGGTGGCACAGAGGTGACATGTGTGTGTTTTTTTTTATTTATATCGACCACTTAATTATCCCGTGCGCACGTCCAGAGACATAGATCTATGTCTCTGGCACGTCTAAGTAACTCGTGGCCACGACATAGTATATCGTCTGCACCACTTAATTATCTCATGCGCACGACTTAGTAACTCATGGCCACGGTATAGTATCTCGTGCGCACTCCTTAATTATATCGTGAGCACGACTTAGTAACTCATGGCCAGGACATAGTATCTCGTACCCATAGTATCTTAATTATCTCGTGCACACTGCTTAGTAACTCGTGCCAACGACTTAATTATCTCGCGCGCACGACTTAGTAACTCTTGGCCACGACATAGTATATCGTACCCACGAGATAAATAAAAACACACGAGTTTCACCTCTGTGTCACCGTACTAAACTCATTAAAGCAGCATATACTAAGTAATATAAAAGTGATTTAAAACTAATTATGAATATTTTTTTAGGGATCGATTCCGAACGTTTACAAACGTCATGGGCGATAGTTTAGGTGCGGGTATCGTGTATCATCTATCAAAACACGAGTTACCTCCCTTACTGGACGAAAACGAGACTGATGTGCCCGATGTCTGTGTGGATAGCCCTGGCCCGAACAAGGGGTCAACTCCTACGCCGGAGTTAAGAAAACGACCAAATGGAGCAGAGGAAGCTAATATTGCTGCAGTGTAACACTTAACTATATCCATTTTTATTTAGAAATAGTTTTTTCATTGTTTTTAATATTCAGTGAGGTTGTAACAAAACGTGTTGTTATCGGTAATACTGCGCGAACTATTGTAATGTTGAAAGATTTGGAAGTCGAACAGAAACTGTTGGTGAAACATAAAAATGAGAAACATAAAAATGTGATTATTCACATAAGCTTGTAGGTTAGATACGTGATTATGAGCATGCAGAATAAGATTGGGTTTGATGAATGTCTTTTGGTAAGCACATTTTAAAGTAAATAACATGTACATATATATATATCATTTGATTAATTTCATTAAATTCATGTTGATCGATTTTTTAAGTAGAAAATCATTCGCTCATCTCATTCATTTTTATCTTAAAAATATAAATATATGACCATAGTTGTTACACACATCAACCGTTCACCATTTACAAAAAACAGCTGTATCATCAACCGGACATTGAAACTTGATTCAATTATTTCTGTAAAAAATAATGTGTAAAAAATGCATCGTTTTATGAACCTTTGCTTTTAATTGCACGAAAATGTAAGTTATTTTCTACAGGTCATCTCAAATGCGTCGTTAAACTTGTATTGGCTAAATTGAAAAATCATCTAAATTCCAAATCAGTGTTTATGAATTTACAATAATATGATTTTTACACACACTTGAACTGAATGGTGTTCTGCGGTTACGTTGATCAATGTGATTTTACACACATGGACACTGTATGGTTTTCTGCGATAACGTTGATGTGGATTTACACTCATGCAGATTGTATGGTTTTCTGCGATAACGTTGATGTGATTTTTCACACATGGACACTGTATGGTTTCTGCGATTACGTTGATGTGATTTTCATACTCATGCAGACTTTATAGTTACATGTCTGCGATTATGTTAATGTAATTTTACATACACGCAGACTGTATGGTTTTCTGCGATAAAATTGATGTGATTTTTACACACGCGCAGACTTTATAGTTGTCTGCGATTACTTTGAATGTGATTTTACACACACGCAGACTGTATGTTTTCCTGCGATTAAGTTGATGTGATTTTACACACGTGCAGACTGTACGGTTTTCTGCGATAAAATTGTTGTGCTTTTTAACACATATGCAGACTGTATATGGTTTTCTGCGATAAAGTTTGTGTGATGTTTTAACACAAACGCAGACTGTGCATGTGGTTTTCTGTTGATGTGATTTTACACAATCCGAACAATTGTCAATAATAATATTTACTTTTTTATGCAAGTCAGAACCAATTTCCAATTAAAGAGGTTTTGAAAGAATTGCGCAATTTGATTAAAAGAATGCAATAACTTATAGACATTGGGTCAATTTCACTGTTGAATTATGACCGTAGAGACACAATTCTTCATACAATATAACCACTGGTCAAGAAAAGTAGGTAAATGTAAATCAGTCTATGTAAAAATTAAGGTCTACACAAAACGAATTTTCTTAGACTTAGAAAACGTCAGTCAATAAAAGTCAAATAGATCGAATGTACTTCTTATGTTGCGACCAAATCAGCAACGTTCAGCAGTTCATAACCAGTTTAAGATCGATTAATTAAGGGTGGTGGTTGGAGGGGGTCGGTATTTGACTGGTTTCATTTTCAGGGGGGGGGGGGGTCCGTTACACCGGCCATTAAATAATGCAAACGCAATGTGAAATCCATTATTTATCACGTCGCAATATCCGATTTAAGATACAGTTGGTTTTCATACAGCGATCTTTACTATGTATATTACACCTTGTTACATGTTCGGCTAGAACTTGGCGCTTTATCTTGAAGATAAAGACTCGCCAGTTCAATAAAGAATGAAAGAAAAATTTTGTTAACAAAATATAAGCCAAATAAAAGACTGACGACTATTTGATTGGATATGTTTTAGCATATTTTTTTTAATTTCATGTCATTCGCTTTTCATGTTTGTAGTTACCATCAATACATAGATGACACTTTGTAACACAATAAATGTTCATATAAATAATATACATATATATGTAGTTATTTTTGTCATGAAATGTCCTCGTTTATCGGCACACACCGTTAAAGGTTGTACCGTATGTTACACAAAATATAACCAAAATTTGTTTAAATATAAATATTTTCATTAGATAATATTTCCAAACAACCATTTATATAGGGCCATATAACTTGTCAAAAATCTTTATAACTATTAATATATAGGAAAGTGATGGTGGATCCTATTATTCAAACATAAACAATAGATGTGATTTAGACATCTTCCGATTTATTCCAAGTTTCTGAAAATATTGCTTCTAGAGTTATGAACCTTGTCACATAATTGTATAATGTGAACATGAAGAAGTTAGTAGTAAAAAATGTTTTACTTCACTGAAATCTGAACGCGGGCGCCGGGTGGGTAGGACAGATTTTCATATACTTTGTATAGTCGAGCTAAAATGATCTTTTTTAGAACATTTCTAAATCTATCAAGTTTTAAAAAAAATAGATTCTACCATAGAGCATTTTATTGGCCACCTTTTTGGGTCAATTTTCGTCGCACCAACACTGTACATGTTATACGGCGACATTTCAGTCTGACTGGTGGAGGAAGACCTCTGGTATCCCTTCGTGAATTATTTCAGGCACGAACAAGACATCTGAATAGAATCACTGTCGTTCCGTAAGCTATATGGATAGCTTTCTCACTTTTAAAAAAATCCAAATTCCTTAGCTGTTTTCGAACACACGGCGGTGGGGCGCGTGTGGTTTGAAGCCAAGGAGGTTAACCACTCGGCCACGCACGGATGTCATTACATAGATTTATACTGTTGTGCATTGTTTCCATCTATTTAAATAAAATATTTTTAATACAATGCGGAGTACATTCATGTGTAGTTGTAAAGTTTTGCAGTTATGTACAATAGAAGTCCAATAGAATTAGTATCGTACTCGTCAATATATAATGATTTCACACTTCCAAATCAACAAATACATGTATATCAAATTAAAGCAAACATACAAAATCAACACGTTTTTTTAATTAACATTATAAGTAAAATAAGTATTAAGTCGATAACATCACTACGACGTGTATATAAAACAACTTTAAATTGAAACGATAGTTTTACTCCGACGGTGAAAGCAATGTCAGATGGACCGAGTACAATATGGATGCGATACAGATGTTTTGGACAAGGAAGATAAAAAGTAAGCTAGAGAAAGTACAAAACGGATGTAATGTAGTATAAAGAAAACGAATTTGGATCCAAAGATTATTTATGTGGATTACATGAAATCACATGGTGCATGTGCTCAAATTTTATCGGTAACATTTTATAAGATGTGAAAAATATGAGGTTGTTACTCATTGATTGTTGTGTACATAACTGAATTCTTTTGAACGAATACACAGCTGTAAAACCTAGGACGAAGCTCTACATTATACAATATAACCAATGAAGCACCAGTTTTGCATCGTGTGATCTTATTCGACATTGGACAGTACAGTATTGGAAGCTTGTTTTAGACAAAATATCTATATGATACTGAATATCACTAGCGGAGTGGGTATATTTATGACCGCAAGTACATGATTATTTCATGTAATTTGTTGAAATCTATATTGCTGCATGCAAGTAACTAAGCTCTTCCTACAATACGACTTAGAAAGGATATTCTTATATGCATTACGTTCGTATATAGGCTATTTGTAGTCTTATGTTGAATGAGGCTCCGCAAAAAAGTAGCTTTCGCTATCGAGAACGGAACCCGTGTATGTTTTAATTTGAAGCACAAAACGGTGATAAAAGTTGTTGGTGTCAAGCATGGGCCTGCCTTTCGAATTGTAACTACGTACTATGGGTACCATTCCTCGTCATCCACAGCGACTCAGTCGGTACATTGGCAGCTAGTCCTCAGCGACGTGAGAATACCGAAGGGACGAAAAAGGTGCTTACGGTAGAGGCAAAAAATTTTGTTAGTGTACATGCCGACTACAAACAACAACACAATTGGTTTATGAATGATTGAATTAATCAAAATGTTTGAACATCTTCTTTTTTACAGAATTTAAATAATTTCACACATGAACTTGACAGTGATGGTCATTTAAAGATCAAAGTCATACTTTCATTAATCAACATGTCATTTGGATTTGGCCGAATGGTAAAGCCCGCGGACTTCAATTATCTTGCCCTGGTCAAATCCCAGCAGGTGCTTTAATTAGGTTTTTTCAAGCGAGGAAGCGATTAAGCTATGTAAGTGGTTCAACTCTGGTGCAAGAAGAACTGGACCCTGAGGTCTTCTTCCACCAGTAAAACTGTTAAGTCGCCGCATTTACATTGCCAGCGTGAATTAAAATCTAACGTCGTTGTCATAAGTACTATCAAATATGTAAATAAACAAGGTATGTTTGTAAAACATGTATGCCCCCTATCGGCAACCTACGGAAGAGCATTAGTGCCAGGTGTATGTTTTTTATTAACTCGAAATTTCGAGTTACTAACTAGAAATTTCGACTTACTTATCTCTAAATTTCGACTTACTAACTCGAAATTTCGACTTATTAACTCGAAATTTCGAGTTACTTATCTCGAAATTTCGAGTTACTAACTCGAAATTTCGACTTACATTGCACGACTTTCATTGGTTGCCGGTGAAAGCAAGGATTGAATTCAAGATACTTTCTCTCGTGTGTAGCTGTTGCACATTGACAGAGCACCTTTAATATTTATTTAACAGAACAATTTTATAGGGTCAAATTGTCCACACATACTGAACATATCCTTCGCTTTTTTGTGGAGGGGGGAGGGTGTAAAATCACACTTTCCACATTTCCGTGTTAACCGGGTGTTTCTTTTTCTTAAGCACACATACAACCATCATGTGGAGAAACAACAAGTCCAAAACCCACCCTATTGTAAACTGTGCAATATCATGTGTTAAGTAAGTTTTAAATGGCGTGTATACGCCAGTTAGTCTGTCACGTTTCTTTATACTAATAATGTTTTTGTAACATTTATTTATTCATTATTTACTAATACTTTGATTCATATTGTGTTGATAAAAGTGATACTTGTTGTTATATATATGTTGGGAATAATATAAAAGCATCCGATTTTACAAGAAATATAGTCAGTCCAACAATTTTGACAAAGGCCTCAGCACGCCCTATTTTGGCCACGCCGCGATACTTTCCTCAGATGTCTCACACGTGAAGTATAGGATCGGTTTTTTTACAGGGATGAGAAGAATATGATTAGTGAAAAGATATGTTCGAACAGATGGGATACAATACAACGTCTGAAGAACGCCTGAACGTACAAATTAAAGGAAGCCTTGTATTTTTTAGGTCGGGTGTGTACATGCCATTACTAAGTTTAAGTTAAAGTTCAATAGTTTTTGTCCAGGCACCCGTTTCTCCATCTCTGGAATCGTTCAAAGGCACTGCCTACTATATCTTATACCATCTAACTAATAACTTTGGCCATTCTTGTAATGTTAATAAATCGAAATTTCGAGTTAGTAAGTCGAAATTTCGAGATAGTAAGTCGAAATTTCGAGTTAGTAAGTCGAAATTTCGAGTTAGTAAGTCGAAATTTCGAGTTAGTAAGTCGAAATTTCGAGTTAGTAAGTCGAAATTTCGAGATAAGTAACTCGAAATTTCGAGTTAGTAAGTCGAAATTTCGAGTTAGTAACTCGAAATTTCGAGATAAGTAAGTCGAAATTTCGAGTTAGTAACTCGAAATTTCGAGTTAATAAAAAACATACACCTGGCACTAATGCTCTTCCATAGCAACCAATTAGACATGTGGCCAGGTTATTGTAACTAACTTTTGACCTAGTTAGGGGTTACCTACTGGTCATGACTAGTCACTAGGTCATTGTGAACGTTAAGGTTGTGTGCAGCAATTTTATGACAAAGTTATCACAAATCATACCAAATATTATATGCATAAATTTTATGAATTATGTAGGCATCAAGTTATTGATCAAAACGTTTTTACTTACAAGGTCAATATAACCTGGACTTTTGACCCCTTGATTCCAAAATCAATCAACTTGCCAAGACCAAACAGTCCTACGCATAAACCCTTCCAGCCTGCTGAATCTCAGTAAGGGCTTATCAGCTAGTAAATCACTACTAACTGTATATCTCCCATTAACACTTCCACCGAGTTGAGAGTCTTGTCATCATTAATTGGTCCTCTGTGTTCTTATCTAATGGCCCTAACGTTGAAGGATCAAATTTCTGAAGATACACTCATTCAATGTTTTTTCTCTGGGTCTGCGGCCCAAGTGAATTGTGAAACTTAGCAATTATTTGAATTATTTGTAAATATACTTAATATCACAAGATAAATTTTAGCTACTGAATGAATTATATGTTGGGATAAACCTTTATAAGTGATAATCATCTTCTTGATTAATAAACTCTCATAGTTAAGTGTCACTGTCACTCATGCCCCCCCCCCCAAAAAAAAGAAAGAAAAAAAAAGAAAGAAAAAAAGAAACGCTAAAAAACAAAAGCCAAAAAAAAACATTGTTTGTAATTTTTTACTGCAAATTGCAAGACTCTTAACTAGGTGACCAGGTAAGTGATATTTTTATTATAAAGGATATGTAGAGCTGTCCAACTCACCTCGGTTTGTAAGTTGGCACCAGCGTACATACTTTAAATTAATGCCCATGTGCAGTAAATATTTTATCTCTAACTTTTTTTATTTTTTATTAGCTCATCTGAGGACAATGTCTGTGCGTCAAAAATTTATTTAAACAACTTCTACTCCTAAACCACATAGCCAAATTTGTTAAAACTTTGCAGGAGTGTACCTTGCATAAAGCTCTACCAAAGGTGTTTAAAGAATAAAATCCCATGCAGAACTTTAAAAAATCCAAAGAGCTAGAGCTTAGATATTTGGCATGAGACATCTTATACTGAGTGTCTATCAAGTTTGTTCAGATCAAATCCCTGTAGTAAAAATTGGCCCCGCCCCGAAGGGTCATTAATTTTCATTATACATCTGTATGTACACATGTATTCCTTATCATCATGATAAGGTGTTAAACTCAAAAACCAGTATTTACAGAACAATTTCCCTTTGAACATATAATTTTCCATAAAATAATGTTATTTTTTACTCTACGTCTTCATTTCATCATAAGGGATTGACTTAAAGCTTCAAATATGTGTTCCTTACCGACAACTACATCATATGTGACAATTTTGTTCACTTTAGCACCAATATTTTTTAAGAATATTTCCCCATGAACTCATTTTTTTTCCTAAAAAAATGTGACTTTTTACTTACTTCTTTATTTCTTAAGGTATCTACTTCTAACTTAAATTATATGTTCCTTATACATGTGTGACAATATTCATAACTCTAGCATGAATATTTCCAGAATTATTTCCCCTTTGAACTTAGATGTTTATTATGCCCCCGAAGGGTGGCATATTAAAATCGAACCGTCAGTCTGTCCGGTTTTATACATATACTATTATAGACAGTGGTAGTCGTGTATGTTCTGAAACTTTAGTATGCATGAAAGGATTTTACTTTTTCTTTCATATATGAGATAACCATAGATGTATGGTGTTTCACGAACAAGACTCGGGTTCCTACGACTAAGGTCAAGGTCACTGTTGGGGTTCAAACTTTGTCATTTTTTATGTTATATGAATATAAAAGGTGGTGGTCTTGTCCGCTCTGAAACTTCAGTATGCATGAAAGGTTTTTTTTCTTTCATATATGACATAACCATAGATGTATGGTGTGTCGCGAACAAGGCTCGGGTTCCTACGACTAAGGTCAAGGTCACTGTGGCGGTCCAAACTTTCAATTGTCAATTTTGATGTTAATATACATATAGGCAGAGATGGTCGTGTATGCTCTGAAACTAATATGCATGAAAGCATTATATTTTTTATTTCACATATTAAAAATGATATCTACTCTTGACTTAAAATAATTGTTCTTTGTCATTACTTACATCATGCATGACAAGGTTCATAACTCTAGCATCTTTATTTCAAGAGATATTTTCTCTTTGAACTTACAACTTTACTTAAAAATTACATACATTTTGCTCTTATCATTTTCTTTCACTGAAGGAATAGTTTTCAAATTGCAAATTATTGTCTTTTTCATTAGAGCATGGAAATGTCTGTTTAACTTTTAATGACATGGTCAAATTTTACTATGAGGTGCAAAAAAAAATCAACATTTGAGTGTTTTCTCGTTACTGATGCAGAAAAATATCTATATCTTATGCTATTTGAGTATTTTTTTCACAGTTTTGACTTCCGTTACTTTGTCCAGTATTTAGTCCAGCTCGTCTTGTACTGTCTCCTCTGGCAGATCTTGTTACTTTTGGTGTCCAGTTATGGTTTCCTAAAAATAACTTAAAGGTCATCAAATTTTTACTATTTTCTGCTCTTTTGCAATTGGTATAGTTAAAGTGATTTAGTATTTTGTATGGAAGTCAAAATACTACTTTGTTTACATTTTGCTACCTTTTTAACAATTTTTTTCACTTCAGAGCTCTTTTTTCAACCAAATTGAATGATAAGCATCAATAATGCTTTAAACCCATTATTATCACTAAACATTATTTTGCTCCTTAAAAAAAATATAAATGTCTGAGGCATGATTTACATTTACCATGAAAGTAATTTACATTAGTATTTATATTGTGAGCAGGAACTCGGCACAGTTTTGGGATAGTGTAAAAAGCAATTTTAGAAATAAAAAACTTATAAAATATTTTTGTTTTTTAAAATTAATTTTTACACTATCCCAACACTGTACTGAGTCCCTGTGATTGTGAGTTGTAAGTGATTAAAATCCTTTTTAATGTAATCCAGTCTTTTTAGTCTTTAACTTTTTTAAAATTGAATGTATCTATGAAAATCTTAATTTTCCTTATATCTAAAATGTTCTCTATATCCTAACTATAAATTCTTGAAACATGATAGGATCATAAAACATTCTAGGGTGCTGCTATCAGTGATACTGTGACAAGCCATGTAATTATAATTAAATGCTCAACACTGGCCAGAGATAGGAAATTTTGGGGGAAAACTGGAAATTTTGGGTTTGTGCGTAGGACTGCAAAGCACCTAGGAAGTTTGAGGGCTAACAGCCCATGGGTTGCCAATTTATGGATCGGAAACCCTTTTTACCTACAAGAATTGGAAACTATCTTGCCTTTTAAGATCAATTTGACCTTAACTTTGACCTAAAGACCCTTAAAAACAACAAGGGTCATCTACTGACAATCAAGGTCATGTAAAGGTCAAAGATGATTGTCACAAGTGTAATTGAAATCCGTAAAAAGGAAAGTTATAACGAATATTAGCAATATTTAATAACTAGAACTATCACTAAATGTGATTAATACCCCCACAAAACTGCTTACGAAATGAAGATGTTACTAGTAACAGAATACCTTGTAAAAGAATTGAAATATAGAGTTATGGTTGTGGGCAATTAAAGATAGTTGTGGTTCTTGTATATTGCATTTCCTTTCAATGTGGTTGGCCATTGATGAAGTTTTATTGAATTACTCTGTAATAAGTCCAGAAAGACAAGGAAAAGGAACAAAGGGCAATAACTCTATAAATACTGAAGATGGAGTTAGAGTTCTTGTGCATTGCACTTCCTCTTTTTGTGCTTGACCATTGTATGAAGTTGTTTTGAATTTCAACCAGTATGTTTTAAGTTATGCTCCGGACAAGGAAAAGTATCAAAGGGCAGTAACTCTGTATTTTGTCAAAATGGAGTTATGGCTCTTATTCACTGCACTTCCTTTTAATGTCCTTGACAACTGTATGAAGTTGTATTGAATTCCAAACAGTAGTTTTCAAGTTATGCTCTGGACAAGGAAAAGTAACAAAGGGCAATAACTCTGTAATTTGTCAAGATGGAGTTATGGTTCTTGTGCACTGCACTTCCTCTCAATGTGCTTGACCATTGTATGAAATTATATTGAATTCCAATCATAAGTCTTCAAGTTATGCTCCGGACAAAAAAAGCAATGGAAAAGTAACAAAGGGCAGTAACTTTGTAATTAGTCAAGATGGAGTTATGGTTCTTGTGCACTGCACTTCCTCTCAATGTGCTTGACCATTGTATGAAGTTATAATGAATTCCAACAATTAGTCTTCAAGTTATACTCCGGACAAAAGAAAGCAATGGAAAAGTAACAAAGGGCAATAACTCTGTAATTACTTTAGATAGAGTTATGGTTCTTATGCACTGCACTTCCCCTTACTGTGTTTGACAATTGTATGAAGTTGTTTTGAATTCCAACCAGTAATTTTCCAGTTATGCCCCGGACAAGGAAAAGTAACAAAGGGCAATAACTCTGTAATTAGTCAAGATAGAGTTATGGTTCTTGTGCACTGCACTTCCTCTCAATGTGCTTGACCATTGTATGTAGTTATATTGAATTCCAACCATTAGTCTTCAAGTTATGATTCGGACAAAAGAAAGCAATGGAAAAGAAACAAAGGGCAATAACTCTGTAATTACTTTAGATAGAGTTATGGTTCTTGTGCACTGCTCTTCCCCTTATTGTGTTTGACAATTGTATGTAGTTGTTTTGAATTCCAACCAGTAGTGTTCAAGTTATGCCCCGGACAAGGAAAAGTAACAAAGGGCAATAACTCTGTAATTAGTCAAGATAGAGTTATGGTTCTTGTGCACTGCACTTCCTCTCAATGTGCTTGACCATTGTATGTAGTTATATTGAATTCCAACCATTAGTCTTCAAGTTATGATTCGGACAAAAGAAAGCAATGGAAAAGAAACAAAGGGCAATAACTCTGTAATTACTTTAGATAGAGTTATGGTTCTTGTGCACTGCACTTCCCCTTATTGTGTTTGACAATTGTATGAAGTTGTTTTGAATTCCAACCAGTAGTTTTCAAGTTATGCCCCAGACAAGGAAAAGTAACAAAGGGCAATAACTCTGTAATTAGTCAAGATAGAGTTATGGTTCTTGTGCACTGCACTTCCTCTCAATGTGCTTGACCATTGTATGTAGT
Source organism: Ruditapes philippinarum (assembly GCF_026571515.1). Lineage (NCBI taxonomy): Eukaryota > Metazoa > Mollusca > Bivalvia > Venerida > Veneridae > Ruditapes > Ruditapes philippinarum. The sequence goes on along the minus strand of NW_026857866.1, from coordinate 297,347 downwards.
TATATTGAATTCCAACCATTAGTCTTCAAGTTATGGTCCGGACAAGGAAAATGCAACGGACATCTGGACCGACCGACCGACCGCCCGACCGACCGACCAACCGACCACCGGGTGACTCCTATATACCCCCCCAAACTTCGTTTTTGGGGGTATAATTAACTTTGCATGTCAAGGTCAAATAAAGGTCAAAGTTAAGTTTCATCTAACCTTCTTGATGGTGTTGTCCAGGTATGAAGACAACCTATTCATTAATAATAAATAAATGCCAGTTATAGCCAAAATCAAGTAAAATTAAAGCCAAATTTAATAATTTGATTTGAAAGATCAAGATCAAATTGAGTCAATGTTAAGTTCAGTTTAGTATTGTTTTCATGAAGGTCTTGTCAAATTTTGTGACTAGGTGTGAAGACAATTGATTAAAAAATAACAAATTTAGGCATTTGTTGCAATAGTATAATAAGATATTAACAATAACTTATATAAGAATGAAGTAAGACAAAATTTGGCACAGTAGTTTATCTGAAATATAACACTTAACAAATTAACAAAAGCGATATGACTTTGATAAAATGTAAACAAATATTGGATTTCTTTGCATTTAGGGGATCATGGAATATGTAAAGCATGGAAGCATTTAGCATAGCAAAATCTGGAAGAGCCTTATTATAGGTACAAGCACAGGTACCAGATGAACCAGTGATATCAATTTCTGTATTATTTAAATATCTGCAAAGAATTTCAAAATACTTTTTTCATTGGCTTAGCTACCAGGGTTTTGGCATTGAATAAATAAATTGTTTCTGAAGAAAAAGATCAATAAAACATGATGCTCTTTCTTGTCGATAAACATAGATGTCATTATACAAGTTTTATGAAATTCATATTAAAATTCTTAAAACTAATACTCAGAATATTTGAATTCTGTGGTTTTCTCTATCACTAACTACAACATTTCCATTTCCAAGGATAGCCAAACCCTCCAATCCCTTAAACTGGCCATTATCACTTCCATAACTTCCAAACATACAATAGAATCTTCCATCTCCCCGAAATACTTGTATGCGGTTGTTTCCACTATCAGCTACAACAACAAACCCTTGTTCATCAATCGCAATGCCCTTGGGATATTTCATCTGCCCTTGCATTGTACCAATGGAGCCAAATTGGAAGATATAATCTCCATACATACTGAACACTTGTATTCTATGGTTACTACTATCACTTACATAAATCTTATTGTCCAAACTGACAGCGAGGTAATGGGGATTTTCAAATTGTCCATTCTGTCTTCCAAGCCTTCCAAACTTCCTTGCAAAAATCCCATTTGACTGGAAGACTTGAATTCTATGATTTTCTTTGTCACATATATAAATAAAACCCATACTGTCACAAGCAATGCCCCATGGATAGCTCATCTGACCATCTCCATTTCCTTCTTCACCAAACGCAATTTTAAAATTTCCATTAGAATCAAAGACCTGAATTCTATGGTTATATCGATCTGTTATCAAAAATTCACCCATTGTATTCATTGTAATTCCTGCCAGGCAGTCAAATTCCCCTTCCCCTTGTCCATATGAACCAAAACTTTTTATATAGGTGCCAATATTATCAAACACTTGTACTCTGTGATTACTACTGTCAGCAACATATATATGATCTGACCTGGAAACTGTAACCCCTCTAGGCCATACAAATTCACTATCATTACTTCCTCTACAGCCAAATCGAATGATTGACCTGCCCTTGTCTTGATAATTATTCCGAGAAACATTAACTCTCACACTTTCACCACCATCTACTGTGGCCACTCGAAATGTTGTATTTTCAACTGTATCATCATTTTGATCACTATTTAAAGATGATTCTCTATTTCTGTTTGTAGAATCTGCAGAGCTTGACCTTGACACAGTGTCTTCTTCTCTTATTTGCCTGAACTCTTCTCGAGTAAATGTGCGACTTCTAGTAGGCGGGGGAGGACGATCACCACTTGAACTTGCTCCGGATTCTTGCTGCATGGTGTTCTGGGAAGAACCGCCACTTCTGTTTCTTCGTCTCCGAGCAGTATTGTCATTTTCTTGCCTGGCAGCTGCTCCTAGATTGTTTAACAATCTCGAATCCGATAAATTGTGCCTTCGCCTTTCCTGCAAGCTTCTTCTTGTGTTTGTGTTACTTTGGCTGCCATTGCCAACTCGTATATTACTTCTTGGAGGATATTCAAAATTTACTGGTAGCTCCCATGATAGATTCTGTGGCATTTGACGTCTTGCATTTTCTGTCAAGTTAGTCCCTGAAACATACCATGACACTTTATCATAAAAATTTAAGGGAGTGCAAACTTATAATGTAACTAAAATGATTAAAAAGCATTTTTAAGGTTTTATCCTTTTCTACCTTGGACTGAGCTTCCAAAGCTAAGTATGTAGACTGATTTTTACAATTTTTGCAATAATATGATGTAAGTTTGTTTTAATGGACTTGTCTTACTTAGTCTTTAAAACTATTGATACTAAATGTGAGAAAAAAATGTAGCAATTTATAGTACATTGTATATAATCAGTTTAGATCCAAGACACTGAAATAAATGTCTAAAACTTACATATGCTCCTGTTGGTTCCTTTCCCAAAACAGTGCACATGTGATTTACTCAATGACCTAATTAATCTTAATATTAGTAGTTTTGAAATCAGATAATTTTTTATTGCCAAACAATATCAAAGTTAAATCAATGGTTTGATAGAAACAGACAAAAATAGATAAATAAATAAGAAAATGCCAAAGTCAAATGAGGTCTTTAATTTCATCAGCATCAGATTTTAGTGTATACTTAGCACAAACAAATCATAGATTTCACAAAACGGAGGTAAAACTTTACAAATAATACCAGATTTACAGTATATACATAAAATTTGTGTTTCAAATGAGACCATTACGTCATTTCATCAACGTAATATATTTCTTATACCAGAGTTATTGGTGGTTCCCTGTCCTCCAATTAGACCAGCTGTTCTGTCTCTTCTTTGAGCACGTGGAGAAGGACTAGCTTCAATTCCACCTCCACCACCACCCATTAAACCAGCTAAACGCTCTCTTTGAGTTGGTCTAGTGGTATGACCTACATTTTCTGTGACATCAGAAGAGCCACCTCCACCCATTAGGCCAGCAGATCTTTCATCATTTCTACCAACCCTCGAGCTGCGCCCTGTAACAAACAATTATACAATGCTACGTTAAATTCTGTGTTTTACATTGTTTTCTTTGTTTACATATATGCAGTGCATCTTAACCACTACCAATAGGTTCATCACTGCTAAAACTAGAACTGCCACTATCATGGCGTGAATACCCCCGCATACCACTTTGTCAGAATCAACAGTGGCCATTTACAGCTCAAGGACAACCTCCCTGCCAAATCTGAGGTTACTAAGCCAGTGCATTGCTAAGTTATGTATTCTACATGCTTCAAATGTCAAAATCAATACATTGCGGACAGGACATTCTTTAACAATTAAGAAGAAAAGCTTTTTTTTGTCAAGGTCCCTGTGACCTTTGACCCAGTGACCTCAAAATCAATAGGGGTCACCTTATAGTCATGATCAACATCCATGCCAAATATGAAGACTGTGGGTCATAAATGGGTGGACAAACTTTTTGAAGTCAAAGTCCCTATGACCTTGGCCTTTGACCCAGTGACCTCAAAATCAAAAGGGGTCATCTACTAATCATGATCAACATCCATGCCAAAAATGAAGACTGTGGGTCCAAAGGAATCTAAAGTTATTGGGCAGACAAACTTTTTGAAGTCAAAGTCCCTGTGACCTTGACCTTTGACCTGGTGACCTCAAAATCAATAGGGGTCATCTACTAATCATGACTAACCTCCATGCCAAATATGAAGACTATGGGTCAAAGGAATCTTAAGTTATAGGGCGGACAAGCTTTTTGAAGTCAAGGCCCCTGTGACCTTGACCTTTGACCTGGTGACCTCAAGTCAATAGGGGTCATCTACTGATCATGACTAACCTCCATGCCAAATATGTAGACTGTGGGTCAAAGGAATCTTAAGTTATTGGGCGGACAAGCTTTTTGAAGTCAAGGCCCCTGTGACCTTGACTTTTGACCTAGTGACCTCAAAATCAATAGGGGTCATCTACTAATCATGACTAACCTCCATGCCAAATATGACGACTGTAGGTCAAAGGAATCTTAAGTTATTGGGCGGACAAGCTTTTTGAAGTCAAGGCCCCTGTGACCTTGACCTTTGACCTAGTGACCTCAAAATCAATAGGGGTCATCTACTAATCATGACTAACCTCCATGCCAAATATGAAGACTAAGGGTCAAAGGAATCTTAAGTAATTGGGCGGACAAGAAAAAACCGACGGACGGCCGGACGGACAAGCTGATTCCAGTATACCCCCCTTACAACTTTGTTGTGCGGGGGTATAAAAATTCTCAAAATAGACAAATGAGCTGTCTTTTTTTGTTGGGTTTTATGTTGCATCAACACAGTATAGGTCATTCAGCATCTTTCCAGCTTTACTGGTGTAGGAAGACCTCAGCTGAATAGCTTCCTAACATGACAGATTCCAAAGTCCCTGTCCAGTTTCAAACCCACAGCAGTAGGGCGCAAGTGGTTTAAACCACTCAAAGTGGATTTTTGAAGGTTTTGGTACATAAATAAAAGGAAAACCGAGGACCCCTTTGATAAAGGCCAATCTTGACCCCAGGTCTATAATGTAAAGATCCATTTGATGGTGTTTCATGCAAAATATCTATACTCTAGTACTTGGAGTTTCAGTACAGTAGATTATCTTTACATATAAGTAAAACCCATGACTGACCCTCCACTCAGAAATGATATTAAATATTTGCAAACCTATTGCCACAAGAGCAGAATCAAGTGATGGTTGCCCTCTTCCTGCTGCAGTGGCTCTATCTGGACCTGCTGGTGATAGGTCCCTGGTTGTAATACCTCCCATCGTGACAACACGTGGCGAATTTTCTCGTCCTCGACCTATTCCAACATTAACGGCTGGAGAAGATTCCCTAGAGGATGATGACACGGAGGTGAGAGATGGAGGGTCCGAGGCAACGTTCGAATTACTGCTACTACCAGCTTCATCGCGCTCAATGATTGAAAGTTCTCCAAAATTTGATATAGCTTGAGAGAATCTATTACCTTCAAATGTTACCTCTACCTGATTCATATACAAAAATTTGATATAGCTTGTGAGATTATAAGAATCTTACACCGGCTGCCAGTACAGACCGGAATATCTAGCTCAAGGGTAACTGTTCACGGCGATAAGGAGGGTCTGCTTAGTTATCGCTGTAACAGTTACACAAGAGCTAGATATTTCCTTCTGAGACAACAGTCAGTGTTTTATTCATTTTCTTGTATATTACAAATAAATATAAGGAAATTCTGAAAACTAATATTTTCATTTAGCTTTTTTTCATATAAACATGTAGTAGCGTATACAAGCAGAATGACGTCATCCTGATAACCCAATTCATTCATACAGCACGCAGGGATGAAGTCATTGAAAACATGCGACTTGTCTCACACTGAGGGCTTAAGACAGGATTTTCTAGCACCACTGAAAACAGTTGATAATCCTGTCTGATAATCATATGCAAGAATCTATTATTGTCAATTGTTATCTAACATCTGTTTTATGATGAAATGACCAAGTTTGGCGATGATTTATGAAAATAAGTCAATTTATCTATTTACAGCCCTTCTATAATTAAAGTAACATTGCTTTTGACATACCAGTGTTAGAAGATATTAAATGTCATGAAAAGGGTTTCAACACCCTACCTTCCTTTCCCTCGGCAATCGAAGTCCGCCTCCATCTTCATAAGTTCTGATAATCTCCATATGCTCAACACACTGACGTTTTAAATCTACCAAATCTTCATCAGGAATTGTTGTATTAGGGCGTGAAAGAACAGACTCAGTCGAATCACAAAAACTTGCAGTACTCGCCAATTCAACTTCCACGTTTTCTTGTAACATTCGCAATGAACGTATCTCACCAAGTAACCACATTTGTACTTCACTGTGCAACAATCGTTGCCTATTTCTTAACTCTGAAATATAACGTTCAATAGTTTCTGTTATTTCAGCTTTTCCTGCTTCAGCCCTCTGATGCAGTTGTTCTGATTTACTTTCTATAACACTGACAGCATCCGAAAATCTTGGTACACCTCTACGTAACTGACTTACTAATCTATTTATATCAAGTCGTAATTGTTCTACGTGAGATCTTTTACAATTATCACATAAAACAGCATTACAGTGAGCACAACGAGACAATGTTAACTGGTTTGAACATTCCGAGCAACCGTTGTGCGGTGATGAAGAAGCTTGAGCATTTGATGAAGCTCGACGCCCACTTATTTGCGGCTGATTTTGATCAGGGGGACCTCTTCCTTCAGCTTGACTTTCTCCAGAGTTTGACGACGCTTGTGTTTGGTTTGATGCCTGCTGAAGCTCAGGCACACGTTGAACAGGTAAGTCTAGGAAGTTTTGTAATGTTCTGTTGGTCGGGAAAGCGGAAACACCAGCATACGGCACCCTGTGATCTACTCGACACTCGGGACATTTTATATGGTGAAATCTGAAAATACAGCAATTTTCTTTTCAATAACTTTTAAAACTTTATACAAAGACTTGTTCACTTATACATTAAGTTGCATGATGCAGATTTTGAGAATATACTGAATATACGTGCTGACTTGATCTTTCAGTGACCTGGTCAGGATCCAGGCAAACAATTTAGAAATGAGCTATAAATTCTTTCCATTCATTTTAAAACATCATGCATATCTTGTAACAAAAAATTCTAAATTTAGTTACCTTTGTTTTGTATATTTGTAATATCAGAGCTTTGAGACATCAAAACTTTTATATGGCTCTTGATAAGAAATAAAGAAGTATTTCGATAGTTAAAGTGAAGGGCTCACACATTCAACCCACTATCTCCCCTTTTAAATTGTGTTGATTTTTATTTCGATATTATTCAACATGACTTACTCTAAAATATGACCACTGGTTGCTGATAGCTTCGTCTTCCCTAAGTTTGAGCCCTTCATGAGTTTTATGTGGATGCATTCATGATTAACCTTCACCTTACAGTTAAGTCTAGATTAATCATATAATATAACCCCATGCAAGGACATGATTTATAATACCTATTTAGAGAATTCTTAGATGATTTTTTAAAATTTCATTTTTATAGTCTTATTTTAAGCTCCTGTGATCAGACAGGACATATATATATATAACTTTTGTAATGGGCCACCTAAGGATCTTTCCTGTGAAGTTTGGTCAAAATCTGCAAAATGGTTCAGGAGATATATAAAGAAATTGCCGATAAAAACAAATGACATACTTCAAACAATGGGTATCACAAAAAGCTCACCAGTCTGGCCACCTAATACTCAGGTGAGATAAAAATGGGATAAGTGCAAATGAGCCGCATCACGAAAAAACCAACATAATGCGTTTGCGACCAGCATGGATCCAGACCAGTCTGATTAGGATCCATGCTGTTCGCTATCAATTACTCTACTTGTAATAGACTTGGTAAGTGAACAGCATGGATCCTGATCAGACTGTGCAGATGCCCAGGCTGGTCTGGATCCATGCTGGTCGCAAACCCATTATGTTGGTTTTGTCATGACGCGGCTCAAATATAGTTGGGATACAAACATAGTTGAGAAGATTACCTATCTATGAGCTGTTCCAGACATGGAGACTGACAGAAAGTATGTTGGCAAGGCAACAGCTTTGGTGTCCTGTATTTGTCGAGGCATATTGGACATCGCAATAGATCATTTATATGTTGAGCAGCATAGCTCTGATTGGCAACATCATCTTCATCCATTTTATCTGAAATCATTCATTTATAAATGTACATACATTTAACATTAATGCATTTTGTGAAAAAGCCCATGCCTTTTATTTTGTGAAACTTTAATGTGTTCATGTTCAAAATTGTATTTTTTGATGACTTTTGGGGTCAAAATTCTGCCGCATTCCCCTCTTTGATATATATTTTCTTCTGTTTTTGAAGAACCCCCCCCCCCCAAAAAAAACAACACAAACAAGAACGTGTTTGTTAAACACAAATGCCCCCGGCTCAGATTCTTGTCAGTAGCAATACTTCAAACAATGTTTACCCATTCACTCACTTATGGACAGAAAAATCTCCAAAAAATTGTAAACACAAGTTTTATAGCTTGACAAAGTCATGGCATTTTGTAATTGTGAAAAATATAAGTTGCCAAGTCATTGCTCTGACTTGTGAAGTTGAAAAATATTCAACTTCATGCAAGTTATCTTCCTACCAAATATGAAATACATCTGTCAATATATAAAGGCTGTATGGGCAAAAGTGTAAAAATCTATTTTTAGCACTTGTGACCTTGACCCAACTGACCCCTTACTCCATCCAAAGGAAGAATACCATGCAAGTTATCTTCCTACCAAATATGAAATACAACTGTCAATAAATAAAAGCTGTATGGGCAAAAGTGTAAAAATCTATTTTTAGCACAAGTGACCTTGACCCACTGATCCCAACCACAATCAAAAGGATGAATACCATGCAAGTTATCTTCCTACCAAATATAAAATATATCTGTCACTTAATAAAGGCTGTATGAGCAAATGTGTAAAAATCTATTTTTAGCACTGGTGACCTTGACCCAACTGACCACTTACTCCATCAAAGTTTATGTTTCTATCAATTATAAATAACATCTGTCTATAGAATAAGGTCAATACACATGTAAAAATCTATTTTTAACATTGGTGATCTTGACATTGGTAACATTGACCTTGACCTGAATGACCCAATACTACACCCAAAGAAGGAGGTGTTTGTATTAAACTAAGACATCATCTAAAAAATAAAAGCTGTATGAGCAAAAAGGTTTATATTTATTTTTTATTAAACCAGTGACCTTGACCTTGACCCTAGAGACCGCTTACTCCAAAAAAAATTAGAGAACCATCAAAGATATCCACCTACTAAATATGAAAGATATCAGTAAAGAAATTAAGCAATTTAATAGGAGAAATTTAAGATAAATCCAACTTGCCGAAATAGGTTAACCAGACAAGGCCCTATTTTCAAAGTGAAAAAAGGGAAATAACTGGGAAATATAGATGACACAGTTATATAACTTGGCAATATCATGTGCTTTGTATTGATAAGTAAGTGTGCTAATTATAAAGCCATTAGTATAGATAGAACTTAAGATATTTCCAACTTGCCGTTTTAGGTTAACCATTATTCATTTTCTAAGTGCTGAAAAGGGCAATAACTTGGTAAATATGAAAGCCAGAGTTGCCCAGATCACGTACTTTGTATTGATTAGTAAGTGTGTAAACTTAGAAGCCATTGGTACAGGTAGAACTTAAGAAAAATCCAACTTGCCGTTCTAGGTTAACCTCGTACGGACAGACGGACGGACGGACGGTTCAATTACTATATGCCCGGGGGCATAAAAAGCAACACAACAAAAACATTTGCTATGAGTTCAACATTACAACTATATATTGGTATAAACTCAAGTGTCAATAACCCATTATACAAACTTTTCAAGCGTTAAACTCAAATTTTCAAAGGTTATCAACCTTGGTTAATTTAGTGCAACTGTGGCAATAATGAACCTTAATCATCAATCAAACCAAAGCCTTATACCTTTATCTATTTATCACTGAGTTTTGAATTCCATTAGGAGTAATGGAAATAGCAATTTAAATCTAATAAGATGAAATAGTTTAAAGTTAAGAATTTAGATAAACTTTGCAACACTCAATAGAGAATAATATAAATCTAAACATGACTCCCAACACAAGTTGAAAACTGCAAATTTTAACTTAGTCAGGGGCAATAACTCTACAAATACTGAATAAATCCACAAGCAAACCCCAGGAACTTCTTCACATTCTGATAAGCGTTTCTGTTATTAGTTCCATGACTCCAGGTCAAATACTTTTTGGTTAATTGCGAGACACAAGTTGAAAATTGCAAATTTTACTAAGTCAAGGGCAATAGCTCTATATCAAATATTTTTTCAAACTCCTAGCAGTGGTTACTTCCCTTTATAAGACACTCACCACTGCCACCACAGGTGTCACATCATGACAGTTTCACGGTGATAGGGCGTTTACCACAACTTTTCCTCGCAACGTCAAAATATCATACTTCTGACCGAGACACCGTATATTTCTGGACAAAATATTAATGGTGGGATAACCAAATTGCAGGTAATAGCTTACAAAATATCTTACTGCTGGACATTGCAAAATCATTCCAATTGTTTAAGTACTCCATCGAATTTTTGAAACAATTTATTTATTTAGTAAACGCCCTATCACCGTGAGTTTAATAATTTTTAAAATTATTTCTAAATATTCATATTATTCATCTATTTATTCATAAACATTGTCTTATCAATGAGAAAAAAATTAACTGATAGATAAAAGCAGTAGATAAAAAAATAAGTATATCACAAAATTCTGACATATGGGATCGTATTGGCAGAGATCTACACTGAAGAATTAAGGACAGATCACTGCATGAAGATTGATACTTTTTGTGCTATGTGCAGTTGTGCACCATTTCCCAGATGAACAACTTAACATCAAAATTTCAATTAAGTTTCATCACTCTAGGTCAAATACTGTTTGGGCTACGCGCAACAGAAGATGAAAATTGCAAATTTTTACAATGCTAAGGGCAATAACTTGACTAAACTAGAACTGCCCCTGTCCTGGCGTGAATACCCCCACATACCACTTTGTCAGAATCAACAGTGGCCATTTAGAGCTCAAGGACAACCTCCCTGCCAAATCTGAGATTAGTAAGCCAGTGCATTGCTTATTTATGTATTCTACATGCTTCAAGTGTGAAAATGTAAAAAAAATCAATACACTGCGGACATTCTTAAACATTTGAGCACACAAGCTTATTATCCCTGTGACCTTAACATTTGACACAGTCACCTAAAAATCAATAGGGGTCATCTACTAGTCATAAACAACCTCAATACCAAATATGAAGACTGTTGACCAAAGCTTTCTTAAGCAATTGAGCCAACAAGCTTTGTTAGGTCAATGTCCCTGTCACCTTTGACCCAGTGACCTCAAAATCAAAAGGGGTAATCTAATAATCATAAACAACCTCAATACCAAATATGAAACTGGGTCAGAGGATTTTTCAGTTAATATAAGCTTTTTTTTAGTGAAGGCCCATGTGACCTTGACCTTTGACCTCAAAATCAATAGGGGTCATCTAATAATCATGACTAACCTCCATGCCATATATGAAGACAGTGGGTCAAAGGAATATTAAGTTATTAGGCAGACAAGCTTTTTTAGTAAAGGCCTGTCTGACCTTGAGCTTTGACCTGGTGACCTCAAAATCAAGGGGTCATCTACTCATCAAGACTAACCTCCATACAAAATATGAAGACTGTGGGTCAAAGGAATCTTAAGTTATTGGGCGGACAAGCTTTTTTCATTCAAGGCCCCTGTGACCTTGATCTTTGACCCAGTGACCTCAAAATCAAAAGGGGTCATCTTCTCATCGTGACTAACCTCAATGCCAAATATGAAGACTGTGGGTCAAAGGAATTTTAAGTTATTGGGCGGACAGGCTTTTTTCGGTCAAGACCCTTTGATCTTGACCTTTGACCCAGTGACCTCAAAATCAATAGGGGTCATCTACTCATCATGACTAACCTCCATGCCAAATATGAAGACTGTGGGTCAAAGGAATCTTAAGTTATTAGGCGGACATTAGCTTTTTTCAGTAAAGATCCCTGTGACCTTGACTTTTGACCCAGTGACCTCAAAATCAATAGGGGTCATCTACTTATCATGACTAACCTCCATGCCAAATATGAAGACTGTGGATCAAAGGGATCTTAAGTTATTGGGCAGACAAGCTTTTTCTAGTCAAGGCCCCTGTGACCTTGACCTTTGACCCAGTGACCTCAAAATCAATAGGGGTCATCTACTCACCATGACTAACCTCCATACCAAATCTGAAGACTGTGTGTCAAAGGAATCTTAAGTTATTGGGCAGACAAGGAAAAACCCAGGGACGGCCAGACGGACGGACGCCCGGACGGACAACCTGATTCCAGTATACCTCCCTTACAACTTTGTTGTGCGGGGTATAAAAAAATACTGAATTTATCCACAAGCAAACGCCCAAGTCAATCAACTACATAATTGCTTACCAACATTTCATGACTCTAGGTCAAATACGTTTTGGGTTATGTGCCACACAAGTTGAAAATTACAAATTTTTACAAAGTCAAGGGCAATAACTTTACAAATACTGAGTAATTCCTCAAGCTAACCCCCGGGTGCACAACAACACATGCTGACCAACATTCATGTAAAGTTTCATTGACTCTATGTCAAATACACTTTGTGTTATGCACCACACAAATTGAAAATTGCAATGGCCAATAACTCTACAAATGCTGAATAAATCCACAAGCAAACCCCCAGAAAGTTTCATAATTCTAGGTCAAATACATTTTGGGCCATGCCCGACACAAGTTGTAAATAGCAAATTTTAATTAAGTCAAGAGCAATAACTCTACAAATACTGAATAACTTCACAAGCAAACCCCCAGGTGCAAAACACATGCTGACCAACATAAAGTTTCCTGACTCTAGGTCAAATACTTTTTGAAAATTGCCATTTTTAACTAAGTCAAGGGCAATAACTCTCGGTCCCCATGCCATACCCCAGATGCACAACTTCACATGATAATCAACATTCATGTAAGAGTAAAGCTTGTTGACTCTAAGTCAAGCACTTTTAGAGCTACATGTGACACAACAAGAAAACATGCACTGAAAAGGGCAAATCTAAATCCCCCCCCCCTCCCCTAGAGTAGGGGCACAAAAATAACTGCACTGAATAAACATTAAGGGGTTTTCTTTATTTTGATATACCGTTAATGGCTTATTAAATTACTCTTTATCTCATCGAAATAGGTCAGATTAAAGCTAAATAAATTGATTTATTACATACCTAATTCTGGTACAAAATTGGGCTTCCGTTTCCAAAAAGTTCACATGGAATGGCTACATTTGCTGTTGGGACACCCACACCATTTTTTTTCAATTCAATTTCCACCTTGATTCTATAAGGCAGAATTGAATAAACAAACTTTGTTACCTTTACATTTTTAAAACTATATCTTTTAGTTGATAAAATCCACTGTTGAGAATATTTAGTCCACTGTTAACTAATGTTGCCAAGTTTACCTCTATTGAGATTAATTGAAACTATACACCTGGGGGGATTGCGAATGCAGCAAACAAAAACAAAATACCTGGAAAGCTTGTTTCTTATTTATCCCCATTCAGATTTTATTAATCTGTTATTACGTAGAAGAGAATACTCTATTTTTACACCAATAGGAGCGCCAGTGTAAGAGATGGGAATTCTAGTTCATACAATAAGAAACAAAGAATAAGATATTAAGACGTAGATCATATGTAGTTCTAGACTATTAATCTTAGCTCTATACTGACAGACATTGCTTACATTTGTTGCCTGTTACAACATAAACATTCACTTTTTCACATTTTAACTTTGCCATATTATTCATTATATTTAAACTGATTTTATTATTAATAAGGTTCAGATAAAATTTTTTAAAAGAATACAAAAATAAGATATTTAATTTATTTTCTATTCTTTCAGGGACAAATTGTTAAACCCAGTTTTTAGTGGTTTGAATAAAAACTGCCATCTTAACTTGCATTCTAATAACCTAAAATTTATGATTAACTAGAAAGTTCGGATTGTGTCGCCTTGTGAGCAGTATAGTTGTCACCTTAAGCATTTTCTTCTTAAATGTAGGTTATTTTAAAAACAATTGCTTAAGGGCCCCAATAAACTAAACAAATTAGGAAGTGCAGAAGTACCAGTTGCTTGTGCACTGCACTTCTTCTTGATGGAGATCTATCATTCCAATGAAGATAATCAAAGGTCCATAGGCTTTAATAAAGTTGAAGGAGAAATGGCCTGGACAAAATTAGTAATGAAATTAAACAAAGGGCAATTAACTTTCAAAAACAATGGAGTACCGCGGTTTTTTGTGTGTACTGCACTTCATCTCGATGGGACCTATCATCCTATGAAGTTTTATTGTCCAAAGCTTTAATAGTTTAGGAAAGAAATGGCCCAGACAAAAATAAAGTATGAAAATTAAACAAGAGGCCATGAGGGCCTGAGGTCGTCACCTGTATATAGGCCCCCCCCCCACCCGGGCCAAATTTTTACCCAAGGGCTTTTTATTTGTTTATTTTGAACAAGACTTGGTAGACACCCATAAGAAGAGTTTCATGCTAAACATCTAAGTTCTAGCTCATTGGGTTTTTTTAAAAAAGATATTTTAAAAGTTTTTTACTATATGCATATAGGGAAAAATTCAATGACCCCGCTTGGGGCAGGGCCAATTTTTGACGCCCAGGCTTTTATTTGAACAAACTTGGGTAGACATTTCACTAGACAGACGTTTCATGCCAAATATCTAAGCTCTAGCTCTTATGGTTCTTTAAAAGAAGATTTTTTTTAAGTTTTTTTACTATATGCATATAGGGGAAAATCAATGACCCCCTGGGGCGGGGCCAATTTTGACCCCAGGGCTTTTAATTTGAACAAACTTGGTAGACACTCACTAGAAGATGTTTCATGCTTAATATCTTAGCTCTAGCTCTTTGGGTTCTTTAAAAGAAGATTTTTTAAAGTTTTTACTATATGCATATAGGGAAAATCTATTGACCCCCTGGGGCGGGTCAATTTTGACCCCAGGGTTTTTATTTGAAACAAAACTTGGTAGACATTCACTAGAAGACGTTTTTCATGCCAAATATCTTAAGCTCTAAGCTCTTATGGTTCTTTAAAAGAAGATTTTTAAGTTTTTACTATATGCATATAGGGAAAATCAAATGACCCCCGGGGGCGGGGCCAATTTTCACCCCAGGGCTTTAATTTGAACAAAATCTTGGTAGACACTCACTAGAAGATGTTTCATGGCTTAATATCTTAGCTCTAGCTCTTTGGGTTCTTTAAAAAGAAGATTTTTTAAGTTTTTACTATATGCATATAGGGAAAATCAATGACCCCCTGGGGCGGGGCCAATTTTGACCCCAGGGCTTTTATTTGAACAAACTTGGTAGACATTCACTTTAGAAGACGTTTTCATGCCAAATATCTAAGCTCTAGCTGTTATGGTTCTTTTAAAAGAAGATTTTTTAAGTTTTTACTATATGCATATAGGGAAAATCATATGACCCCCCCTGGGCGGGGCCAATTTTGACCCCAGGGCTTTAATTTGAACAAACTTGGTAGACACTTCACTAGAAGATGTTTTCATGCTTAATATCTTAGCTCTAGCTCTTTGGGTTTTTAAAAGAAGATTTTTTTAAGGTTTTTCTATATGCATATAGGGAAATCAATGACCCCCTGGGGCGGGGCCAATTTTGACCCCAGGGGCTTTTACCTTGAACAAACTTGGTAGACATTCACTAGAAGACGTTTCATGCCCAAAATATCTAAGCTCTAGCTCTTATGGTTTCTTTCAAAGAAGATTTTTTAAAGTTTTTACTATATGCATATAGGGAAAATCAATGACCCCCTGGGGCGGGGCCAATTTTGACCCCAGGGCTTTAATTTGAACAAACTTGGTAGACACTCACTAGAAGGATGTTTCATGCTTAATATCTTAACTCTAGCTTTTGGGTTCTTTAAAAAGAAGATTTTTTAAGTTTTCACTATAATGCATATTAGGGAAAATCAATGACCCCTGGGGCGGGGCCAATTTTGACCCCAGGGCTTTTATTTGAACAAACTTGGTAGACATTCACTAGAAGATGTTTCATGCCAAATATCTTAGCTCTAGCTTCTTAAAGGTTCTTTAAAAGAAGATTTTTTAAGTTTTTACTATATGCATATAGAGAAAATCAATGACGCCCTGGGGCAGGGGCCAATTTTTTGACCCCAGGGCTTTTATGAACAAACTTGGTAGAAACTCACTAGAAGATGTTGTTCATGCCAAATATCTAAGCTCTAGCTTCTTAGGGTTGTTTAAAAGAAGATATTTAAAGATTTTTCTTGCCGGTTGCCATGGCAACCAGAGTTCTGCATGGAATTAAATTCTTTGAACAATTTTTAAAGGTGACCACCAAAGGAACATTCCTGTGAAGTTTGGATGAAATTGGCTTTGTGGTTTATGAGGAGATGTCATTTAAAGTAAAAGTTTACGGACGGACGGACGACGGACGGACGGACGCCGGACGAAAAGCGATCACAAAAGCTTACCCTGTCACTTTGTGACAGGTGAGCTAAAAAGGGCAATAATTAAAAAAATAAGAAGAGCAGAGTACCAGTTCTTGTGCACTGCACTTTTTCTTAATGAGATCTATCATTCTATGAAGTTTCAAGTAAATAGCTTTCATTGTTTAGGAAAAATGGCCTGGACAAAAATAAAGTATAAAAATTAACAAAGCGCAATAACTCAAAAAATAAGAAAAACAGAGTGCCAGTTCTTGTGCACTGCACTTCTTCTTTAATAAGATCTATCATCCTTTGAAGTTTCAAGTTCCATAGCTTTTAATAAATCATGAGAAATGGCCCAGATAAAAATTTAAAGTATGAAAATCAACAAAGGGCAATAATTAAAAAAAATAAGAAAATGCAGAGGTCGGTTCTTGGTGCACTGCACTTCTTCTTAATGGAGATTCTATCATCCTATGAAGTTTCAAGTCCATAGCTTTTATAGTTTTGAAGAGAAACGGCCCGGACAAATTAAAGAATGACAATTAACATTTAGGGCAAAAACTCAAAAATTAAGAAGGGCAGAGAGTACCGGTCCTTGTGCACTGCACTTCTGGTTATTGAAAGAAAGCATGCATACCAAGTTTGAAGTCAATCAGACTTATAGTGACTGAGTTATGCTCCGGACAAGCTTTAGGGGACGCCAACAACAACGCCAACACCGCCGACAAAAATAACCCCAATATGTTGCCTTTTCAAAGTGATCATATCATCTAAAGATTCATGACCAAATTCCGCACCAAATTAAGAACTCCTAGACTTAATCATCCCTCTAGTTATTTGTCAGACAAGCCATTTGATTTTCATTATTAATTATCATATTTATAGGCCACTGTGACTTTGACCTTTGTGGTTATGACCTCAATAGGGGGTCATCTTCTAGTCATGACCAATCTCCACACCTAATGTAAAGATTGTTAGTCCTCATTGTTCTCCAGTTGTTGACTCCCCAGGTCTAGCTTTAATGATCAAATTGTTGACCTTGACCTTTGACCTCAAAGTTAATGGGCAATTTCACTTAAACTACGCCAACACATCAATAGCTGCTTATTTCTTGTCAAGTTATTACAAAAGTAATGCCTATTGATGTATTAGGTATTTAAAGACAAACTTCTGAAATTTGTTTTGCTTGAAATTTGTTTTGCTTGAATCCAAAAATAAAATGTCTTTTACAAATTTTCATAAAAGATAATTTTAATTTTAACTAAAGACTTTTTTATCTTTTAACCATACCAGTTAATTAAGAGACTAAAAGAATAGCATAGCCAAAAAGTTATCATCACTTCAAAAATTCTTACTCGTGACAGTTGCTTAGACTAATAGCTAGCGCCCAAAATAGTAGACATATAAATGATTGAATGAACAGATGATAAATTACTGGTGCACTGTCCTGTGGTTTAGCTCAACAAGTAGTGTTTAAGACTGAATCATGCGATCCCAGGTTTAATTCCCAGAAGGCGAAGGTCACTTTCATTGCCATTTTTTACAGTCATTCCGCACTGTACCTCTGCATTTGGCATGTACAGAGTTTATCAGTTCCTTGCGAAAGTGAAAGGCAACTAGTTACTGGTAAATTGTTTGATACCCTGCAAGTTGGTCTGAACTATTGCTCTGGTAGATTCAATGTGGCTTACTGCCTTGTGATCCAGAGTGAAAAATTACCAACAAGATCATATTGAACACTGTCGGAGATTACAAGATTTATTTGAGCCGCGTCATGACAAAACCAAACATAATGGGGTTTGCGACCAGCATGGATCAGACCAGCATGCGCAGCCGCACAGTTTGATCTGGATCCATGCTGTTCGCTATCAGTTTCTCTACTTGTTATAGAGAGTTTTTAAGTGAACAGCATGGATCCTGATCAGACTGCGCGGAATGCGCGCAGGCTGGTCTGGATCCATGCTGGTCGCAAACCCATTATGCTTGTTTTGTAATGACACGGCTCATTTATATGCTTATAATGTCTTAATATAAATTTGATATATACCGGTAGCCTTTAACTTATAGTAACATAGTAACTTTTGAGTCATTAATCAATTCAACTCATAAAATAATAAATTAAAATTAAATGAACTAATTCATACAGAAAATATTGGATAATTTTAATATCATGATAATTTCTTCTATTAACATATCAAGTAAGTCACTCAAGCTAAGATCTTTTAAATCAGACTATTTTTACACTTCATTTTATTTTCATGCATAACATACTCATTGTATTTGTGAGAAAACCAATGCTAACTTTCTATTAATATTGAGAAAATACTCAGTGAACAAAGAATGTTGGCATTATTCCACACATTACTACCTCTTGTCTGCCAACAAACTCTGCAGCATATAAACTGCAAATATTCTAATGTAAATCAGAATAAAGCTATAATTAGATCAACTAATTTTTACTTGCTAGATGGCTTTTACATGTACAGTTCTCAAATGTATTTTTTACCATAAAAGTTTATAACTTATAAGTAATTATAAATATGAACATGCAAATGTATTTCAACAATTACTGAAATATTTTCAGGAGGGTGTGAGACTCAGAAAAAGTTTGTAAGTGCACAGCATGTGTGATTGAATTTTCTCAACCTGAACATTTTCATCAAATTTACAAATAGATACAATACAGTAATTGAAATACTGTTCATATGATATGAACAGACATATGCTAGAGTTCAGGGCTCTTAATTCACTAAAATTTTGATGCTGGAACCATTCCTCTCCCAAAAAGTGTATATTTTCCCCTAAAAAAACCCCCAAAAAACAACTCCAAAATGTTTTTTTTTATATTAACTTTAGGTGCATTAACCTGTCAAATCAGGAGAACCTTTCCTTTTCAATTATAATCCTAAATTTTTTGCAAAATGAAAGACATGTATGTATATTTATCATCATCACCAGTACTGTCACTATTATTATGTATGCACAACAAAAATTGCCAGAAATTCCCCTTACAAAAAAACGTGAATGTGAAAATTGCCCCTTCACTAGGTACTGTCCTTCCAAAACAGAGAGAGCTCTTTAGTTATAGTCATGACCAGTATTAGTTCAGTTTTAATTGAACAAGGGCAATAACTCCAAAAATAGGCAAGGCCGAGTTACAGTTCTTTTGCATTGCACTTCTATGTTATGAGATCTATCTACCTACAAAGTTTCTTGTTGATACCTCTTATGGTTTCTGAGTTATGTCCCGGACAAAGTTAAAAGTCTAAAAATGATCAAAGGGCAATTTCTTTAAAATTTAATAAGGCAGAGTTACGGTTCTTGTGCACTGTACATCTACCCATTGAGATCTATCTACCTACAAAGTTTCATGTTGATATCTCTTATAGTTTTAGAGTTATGTTCTAGACAAGATTTTTATAAAAGGGGAGATAATTAAAAAACGGGGCAAAACAGAGATATGGTTCTTTTGCACTGCACTTCTACCCAATGAGAACTATCTACCTACAAAGTTTCCCTGTTGATATCTCTTCAATTGTAATTTTAGAGTTATGTTCCCAACAAAGTTCAAAAGAGTAAAAATGAACAATAACTCCAAAAAAAAATAAATAAGGCAAGGCCGAGTTATAGTTCTTGTACACTGCACATCTACCTACTAAGATCTTTCTACCTACAAAGTTTCATATTGATATCTCTAATAGATTTAGAGTTATGTCCGGGACAAGATTTTTCTAAAAGGGGAGATAATTCCAAAACGGGGCAAAACAGAGTTATGTTTCTTTGACACTGCACTTTGCCTCAATGCCCTCTACCACCGTGTGAAGTTTAAACAAATTATCTCCAAGGGTTTTCAAGTTATGCTCCAGACAATACAACAGACAGACAGACGCACAAGGCAGCGACTACATGATCTCCCTTTGGAGAGCATAAAAATATTGATTTCTGAGACATAATGTGCCTTAACAATGATAATCCAAACAGAATGACCATTTTTGGTCCAAGGAAGTAAGATTTTATAAATCCTTGTTTATGGTCATTTAATAACATTTAAATAATAAAAATAATAAAATAAGATAAAGCATTAATTTCCTTCTACTAGTAAAAATTATGTCATCATGTTAATTTTTGGCTTTCTAGTAAGATACATGTATATAGACCTAACAATGCCAGTATCACATTTACATGTACATGTATAAACATGTACATGTATAATGCCAAAACTAATTTTGTTGCAATGAATCAAAATTGCTGCACAGGTTTAATTGCATCTTCTTGGCCCTTTCCGTCAAACTTTTGATAAGAACTTTGATTGCAATAATATTGAATACCATATTTAAGTCTAACCTACTCTAAAAACTAAACATGTATTACTTAAACAAATAGTATTTAAATGTTAGGATTTGTTGAAATGGTTTATGTTCAATATATTGTGTACAAGTCCACTTGAATAGGTAAATTTATAGTCTATAAATTTAGAACATACAGGTAAAAAGTATGATATTAAATATACTATTATTTTTTAAGAAACTGAAAGTAAAAACTGAATAGCTGTTTATAATTTGTTGACAACGGGCATTCTGTAATTGATTCCGATAATTGTCAATTATATTCTTTAATCATAACTTTACTGAAATTGACTTAATGTTACTTTGGATGTATTTTAACAAATACATATGTTTCTAATTATACAAAGATAACACCCTCTGTTGTTGTTTAAATCTAAGGTGACATTGTAGAACTCATATTAACTCTAGGAAGTAAGTTAAATAATAGAAATCAATATTTTATATTATTTTTTAATTCTTTAAAAATGTCAAACATGTGCTTTATATTTTTTAAGTGTGTTATATGTTTTTGTAGTCCTGAACATGTAGGAATAATAGCCAAGGAGTTCCGATTAACTGGCACATGTATGTTTTGTATTAAGTTTTTAATTGATAAATAAAATTATACAATTATATCTAAAAACCATGTGCAAATATTTCTTCAGACAAAATGTAAATTAGTGTAATGTACACATTTATTAAGTAGTTTTATCTCAAAAAGACGTATATATGTTACTTTCAAAAAAGAAGGTTTTAGTGTAATGAACAATTTTGGAGTGGGAAAATTGTGTTAATTATTATGCCTGCAACTGTAACAATTTGATGAATGTACCCTACTTACGAGGGTTGTCCCAAAATATCGTAGACAAAGTCTGTTACTCAATCAGTTATAATACAATAGAGTCCTCCAGCTAGGGAAAAGTCAATACACCTTTTATGTGTGTCTATGCGAACTAAAATCAAAATACCTCCAAAATTGACCAAGTTATCAAAATTTAAAGAATGCAACCCATACATACCTGGCGCACGCCGTCATAAACGTCATGACGTTATAAGACTTTTTGAAATGTTTTTCAAAGTATTCACCGTGTTTCGCTATGCACTGTCAGTGTGGGGCGACCCATTTATCATAAATGTTTTCAAAACAGTCCTGCTTCAATGTACTCAACACTCGCAGAGTTGAGTTTCCTAGTGGAGTTCGCTGGAGTTTTCGGACCTGTGACCTCGTAATTGTGATTTCAAATAAGGAAACACTGCAAAGTCTTAGGGCGTACGGAAGTCTCTGAAAACCTAACACATCAAGTTCAATCTGTGTCTCTTGAAATCTATGGCAAGGTGCATTATCTTGATAAAATATGATGTTCTCCATGTAGTCAATTAACGCACGCTGGACGCTTCTTCAACGTAACACAGTATTCAATGACATTGCGTTGCGCCGCATTTTCATCTGACGACGCCATTTTGGGCATTTTCAAAATAGCACTGCTGTTACGTATTATGCTACAGACTTTCAAATTAACGTTACATAAACGTCTGTTGGTGATATGACGTAAAAATGAATGTTGTAATTTCACATGAATGTATTTCCCATAATTATTATTATGCTAGAAGTTAAAGGCATTATTTGAAGAAGCATGCTCTCAACACTGACTAATATTTTATCGTGCTCCGGGTATGTTGTACTGTTAAATATAAAACCCTGATAAAAAACGTTACCTAATATATTGGCTATTGACTTTAAGTAGGTAAATTAACAAATGACCAAGGAAGATATCTGGTAAATTTTATTAAGTTATGACGTCGGGTTGAAGAGAAAATAATGTAGTCTACGACATTTTGGGACAACCCTCGTACAGCTCTGCAACCTATGTTTACATCATTCTACACTGCGTATTCAATGTAACATATGTGTTCACTATGTCACAGTGTTAGGGGAAAATATTTGTTATCTTACTAATATAATAATGATTATTTATAAATAAAATTCTTAAAGCTTCATGCCTCCAGAAGATGAAAATATTTCAATAAAATCAAACTTGAAAAAATGAATTAAGATGTAAGGAAACAGTGATTTTTTTCCTGTATTTTACAGCCGAATAAAGGCTGTTTCCCCTAGCCCAAAATAAGTATATTTTCCCCTAAAAATGCTAATATTTTCCCCTAAATTGCCTCCAAAACCATGACTTACAGTATTTAACTTGCATTAGCTAGAAGACAAAAAACTGTCCCTATAAATAGCCTCTGCTATGTAAAATGAATGTCAAATTGAATTGAAATTGAAACTTTTATGAGATGTGTGGATACATTCCATTCTTTGTTTTTGGAATTTGATTTCAGATTTTCCTTTTTTTCTGATTTATGGCACTATATTTCCCCCCTCAGAAAACCACAGGTTGTTTTGAAAATTGGAAAAACTGGGAAAGGTAAAAAGTTTCAAGATTTAAGTAATATTTTACATATTATGTGCGATTAATGACTGATTTTTCTGGGTTTTTTTGCAGCTATATTTCCACTGCATTACTAAAGCAGAAAAGGCTTTTTATGCCTATTTTGACCACTTTTTGGAAATTTACAGGAATGTAAGTGCTTTTGATAATGTGTAAATTGCTTTCACATTATTACAAATTCAAATACATTTTCAATGTTTTCATGAATCTGGAGGCATGCTGCTTTAAAGTTGTCTATAAATTTTAAGTTGTTACTGATTGATGTTTCAAGTGATAGAAAAACCATCAGTACTAAATTCCAATTTTTTTGAAGTGCTTGATAAAGTCTGTGAAATAGTGTTTCAAAAGACTGTGACCTACAAATTTTAGGAGAAGTGATTTATATAAAGTGTACATCTTAAATGTTAACTTAAGCATTATTCTTAACGGTAAAACAAATAAGTATTCTCAATCTCAACATATATTTTAAAGTCAATGTCAACACAATTTTCCATTATCACAAGCATGGATAATGCAAATTTATAGCTAAAATAACTTAAAATGATATTAACTTTCTAAAACAAGAGGGCCATGATGGCCCTGAGGTCGCTCACCTGTATATAGGCCCCCCCACCCCCGGGCCAATTTTTACCCAAGGGCTTTTATTTGTTTATTTGAACAGACTTGGTAGACACCCATAAGAAGATGTTTCATGCTAAACATCTAATTTCTAGCTCATTGGGTTTTTTAAAAGAAGATTTTTAAAGTTTTTACTATACACATATAGTTAAAAACAATGACACCCCTGGGGCAGGGCCAGTTTTGACCCCCGGGCTTTTATTTGAACAAACTTTGTAGATATTTACTTAAAGATGTTTCATGCTCAATATCTAAACTCTAGCTATTTGGGTTTTTTCAAAGAAGATTTTTTAAGTTTTTGCTATACACATATAAGGAAAATCAATGACCCCCCCCACCCGGGCGGGGCCAGTTTTGACCCCAGGGCTTTTATTTGAACATACTTGGCAGACACCCATTAGAACATGTTTCATGCTAAATATCTTAGCTCTAGCTCTTTGAGTTCTTTAAAAGAAGATTTTTTAAGTTTTTACTATATGCATATAGGGAAAATCAATGACCCCCTGGGGCGGGGCCAATTTTGACCCAAGGGCTTTTATTTGAACAAACTTGGTAGACACTTATTAGAAGATGTTTCATGCTAAATATCTTAGCTCTAGCTCTTTGGGTTCTTTAAAAGAAGATTTTTAAGTTTTTACTATATGCATATAGGGAAAATCTATGACCCCCTGGGGCGGGGTCAATTTTGACCCCAGGGCTTTTATTTCAACAAACTTGGTAGACATTCACTAGAAGATGTTTCCTGCCAAATATCTAAGCTCTAGCTCTTATGGTTCTTTAAAAGAAGATTTTTTAAGCTTTTACTATATGCATATAGGGAAAATCAATGACCCCCCGGGGTGGGGCCAATTTTGACCCCAGGGCTTTTATTTGAACAAACTTGGTAGACACTCACTAGAAGATGTTTCATGCTTAATATCTTAGTTCTAGCTCTTTGGGTTCTTTAAAAGAAGATTTTTTAAGTTTTTACTATATGCATATAGGGAAAATCAATGACCCCCTGGGGCGGGGCCAATTTTGACCCCAGGGCTTTTATTTGAACAAACTTGGTAGACATTCACTAGAAGATGTTTCATGCTTAATATCTAAGCTCTAGCTCTTACGGTTCTTTAAAAGAAGATTTTTTAAGTTTTTACAAAATGCATATAGGGAAAATCAATGACCCCCCGGGGTGGGGCCAATTTTGACCCCAGGGCTTTTATTTGAACAAACTTGGTAGACACTCACTAGAAGATGTTTCATGCTAAATATCTTAGCTCTAGCTCTTTGGGTTCTTTAAAAGAAGATTTTTTAAGTTTTTACTATATGCATATAGGGAAAATCAATGACCCCCTGGGGCGGGGCCAATTTTGACCCCAGGGCTTTTATTTGAACAAACTTGGTAGACACTCACTAGAAGATGTTTCATGCCAAATATCTAAGCTCTAGCTCTTGGGGTTGTTTAAAAGAAGATATTTAAAGATTTTTCTTTTGGTTGCCATGGCAACCAGAGTTCTGCATGGAATTAAATTCTTTGAACAATTTTTAAAGGTGACCACCAAAGGAACATTCCTGTGAAGTTTGGATGAAATTGGCTCAGTGGTTTATGAGGAGATGTCATTTAAAGCAAAAGTTTACGGACGGACGGACGGACGGACGACGGACGGACGACGGACGGACGCCGGACGAAAAGCGATCACAAAAGCTCACCCTGTCACTTTGTGACAGGTGAGCTAAAAATGAAATTTTAACAAAAACGACATCGCCAAAGGCAATTTAGGCGAGAATATTCCAATTTTTCTTCTTTCATAAAAAAACAACAAAACAAACCAACTTCGCTGAAATCTATATTTCCCAAGCTATTCAGTAAGAAGATATCCGCCCATACAATTTATGTGGTATTTACTATCCTTACCAATTAGTGCCACTTTTACAGGTGAGCTAAGCTTTCTATCTTCTTAACAAAATAGCAGACTTTAGACTAACAAAACAGCAGACTTTAGACTTCAACAGTTCAGTGACATGTTGAATAAATGACAATTTTGATGCAATTTAACAATTTTAGTTATGAATTAAGAGATCATTACCAGTGTAAATTTCTGATTAAGTAAACATTTACTGCTTTTGCTAACTGATGTTGAGAAATGCACAGAACTGTCAATAATATTGTTATGCTTGTCATCAATGATTTTCTGTTAAAATTTCAAATGAACAGACATTTTTTTTCTGATAGCATGCATGTATATGCATGTATATTGGATGATTGCAATGTAAAGCAGTTGCACAAAAACAGATGTATGCATAAGTATACTGGTAAATATCTATTTTGAAAAAATTCAAAGTTCTGTACGGCTTTTCAAGTATTTGCAAAAATTTGCACAAAGAAAAGATGTAACATTCTAGTCCTTATAGATAGAGACTTTCTACTGACAATGTTTCATATCTGAGCTCAAGCCCTTGAGGTTTTATAGAGAAAACTTTTAAAGTTTTTTCTTTCGGTTGCCATGGCAACCAGAGTTCTGCATGGAATGGATTTTTTTTTAACAATCTGGAAAAAAGCTTCATGCTATGAACAAATGTTTTAGCAGGAAATGTTGCTTGAAAGTTAACAAAAATTTACAACAGACATGAGATACAGCATGGTCACAAAACCTCACAAAATTATGAAAAAGTTACGACTCTTGCACACTGCACTGACCTCCTGACTGTTACCTCAAATTTTTTTCGAAATAAGCTGCAGACAAAAATAACAGAGGGCAATTACTCAAAAACAACTATGTCTAGAGTTATCATTCTTGTGTACTGCACTCCTTCTATATCAGATTTCAGATTTATTTACCTATAAAGTTTCATTAGTTGATATCTAAAATAGTTTTTGAGTTATCCTCAGACAAATATGTTGGATAGACTGACAGAGACTATTACTATGACACCTGCTGCCTTTTTAGTAACTGAAGCCAGGACCCTTCCCAAAAGTAACTGGAAAAGGCCGTATTGGGGTGGGGGGAAAATCCCGGGATCCGGGACGACTGGGATCGTATAAGATATAGAGGGAAAACTAATATTAAACTATATTTGTGTTGATTATTGTCGTAATGAAATGCGATTAAACGTTGTATTGTATGTACTAATGAACGTTAAACTAATTTAACTTAGGATCTAAATATATTTAGAGCTATTTATTAACAAACTTAAAATGCGGAAATCACAATACTTATAATTATATGCCTAATTAATTGGAAAAATTAAAGACTATATTCTTGAATTGTTCAAATCCCGGGATCCTATACTGGTTTGGTAGATAAACTCGGTCGAAAATCGGTGTTTTTGGGGCATATTTCATTTATTTGTTTACGTATTCTGATGAATCTTGCACAATAATAAACTTCAGCTCTTTGATATTCTGGTATCACCATAAAAGTTATATTTAGAAACAAGACGGGTAATTTTGAGAGGCCCTGAAAGAGGTACGTAAAAAGCACATTTTTAACACGCGCGAGTAGATAATTTCAGCTCTTTGTTTTTCTTCTTAAATCATTTTTAATGAGTAAATTAAAAAGTAGAATAACATGTTTAGACATTTTATTATTCCTTTGTTATTCATATATGTCAAATAAAAAAATATTTTTTATCAGAAATTTTCAATAAGGACTGTTACTTTTATACAATGTTATGTAAAAAAAAAACAACAAAAAACTCAGATACTTTTTTTGTAAAAAGACATGCATTTTCATTTATTAACATACGAAATATGTAGTTTTAGAATTAGTGATTCAAATGTATTTTGGCTTGGGTAACTTCATAATTTAACAGAGCGAAGAAGAAATTAATTTAGTGGTATTCAACCTACACAATAACATTTAGAGCATTAATTTTAACATCAGTTTTTCAATCCATTGCACTAAAAGATTACATTTGTGATTATTTGTGCAATCGGAGTTTTTCTGAGTTTGCAAGACAAAATTGAGTCTAAATTCATCTACAAAATGTATCCGTGAACATCGTCTGCTTTACCAGTTGTCGGTCAATATATAAAAGTATCTCTGTATGGGCCTCAAAATGAGCATCTACTGCGCATGCATACAGCAATCTGATTTCCCGTACTATTTATAGGCATTTTTTTTAAACAAACGGGTTAAAGTTTGTGCTATTTTTTAAATATCTTACCAAACTCGACAAAATTTCCAGATATTGTCAAATTCCAGCGTTCGTACAAGGTGGTGAGCTTGATTACATTAAAAAAGCCGTTAAGTCGATTAAATTATAAAAAGCCGAGTTTATCAACCAGCAGAAGTTATCTCCCCAACCAGTATGTTTTAATACGATCCCGGCTTTTCTGAAAACTATATTCTTGAATTGTCAATTCCCTGGATCCCTATATGTTTTAATACGATCCCGGCTTATCTGAATTTCCGGGATCCCTATATTTTTTAATACGATCCCGAAAATCGTGAAAAAAATACATTATTTTTAAAGATTTTTATAACTACTACAAATCAAACTTATTCAGAAATCTCTACAAAACATTCAAATGATGATGATAACAATAAATAGTAATAATAATAATAATAATAATTCACCGAGAGTAGGTGGTTAATTCCCGGGATTACTATATGTTTAATACGATCCCGGGTCCCGGCTTTTCTATAGGCGATCCCGGGATTTCCCCCCACCCCGTATTGGGCCAGGGCAAAAATGTCCTATAGACCAGTTGAGGCCAAAATGACCTGAAACCTGTGACTGAAACTGGTACAACAATTTAACACTTTTGACAAGATTTTCCTGTGGCATAATTTAACATTTAAATAATTTTTTTAGTTAATTCAAAATTTGTCATGAACCAAGGTAACAAACTGTGGAATTAATAACACTAAATCTAAATGCGATTAAGAATTTATCAATCCTAAATGCGTCTGCGTGATCGGATACCAATGATCAACGGAGGTAAAAACGAAGCATTTATGTGAAAAATACTAATTTTGTACCTCAACTACTCACATGACAGTGTGCTTCACTTTTTTATCGGGCAATATCCGGTTTAATTCCAGTAGAGGATTATAATTAAAGCTCATCTTTTATCTAAATGAAAATTGACAGCTCACTTGTTGTGATAGATCAGTGTCATTCAGGCGCTCCGAAATTCTCGGCCGTCAAATTTCGGTCGAGGTGTTCCGATTATTCCCGCGCTGGAAGTTGAAGATGAATATCCTCAGCAAATCTTATCCGAGGGTACAAATGCTGAAGGATTGGCTGCACGATAACATTGATGATGACCTTTTGAAATATAATACTATGGACACCGATTCTCACCAAAGGTGTGTTTTTTAATTGAATCTGCTCGGCCCACGAAATTACGTATGCCAAAAAGATGTTTCGGCCCAAAACAAAATCGACCCAATGCAAAAATAATCGTAAGACAATCGGCTCTACTTTGGGATACACTTAGACCCTTACTATAGTTACAACACCTAGGCCCTTTCTATTGTCACAGGGTGAGAAAAATGGGGGGTTGCAGTAAGGGTGTAACGGTTTACCGGTATACCGATATATTGCAATATGAAAAAATAAATTTCGAACCGCGGTACGATTTTTGGAAAACCGGTATTTTATAAAAATCATCATTTTCAATTAATTGCCTTCTAATTTTGTACAAATTTCACATAAAATCTTTAATTGGCAAATTTTGTTGGCGCCAACGTAAGATAAAAGTATCCGACAACTAGTACACTTAAAAGTCAATAAGCGGCCGCATAATTTACATAAGCGGCCCATATGTGAAAGGTCACACACGACTAGTTTTGTTTATCAAATTGTGTGACACTACTTTCTATTTATTCCTTACATTTTTGTTAAGTTTCTACTAAAAATATATACATATAATAATAATATATAAATGTTACTCCATCTTTACATCAAAACATATACACGACAATACGTATTGCAATATATTGCAATACGCTTCAGCAAAATGGCAATATATTGCAATACGGTTTTTGCTGTATTGTTACACCCCTAGGTTGCAGTCTGACTGGGACTTGAACCCTAGACCCTCAGAATATGGATCTCTGGCTCTACAGACAGAGCTTACACATCTTCTCCCCTAAATAATGAACAGTTCTGAACCGTGACATACTCCCACGCTATATTGAAATTCATCCCCAAATTTCTCAGGGTTACAGAGCAATGCTAATTTAAGCTATATACAGTCACGGTCCCCCGTTGGGCTCCAATCCAAAAGATAAGGTTTGTTGGCCGCTGTGAGTTACAATACTTGACACCTGGACAGATAGTCTATAAATACACAATTTAATGCACTTTCAAAGAGTTTATGGCTCACGTCATCAAAATCTTTCAAAATAGTGTCATGCGTAGTGTGAAGTAGAAGTAGGAAGTCGGATAGAAGCCCGTAATTGTGGTTAGAGGTTAGTATATGACCAATATGGGAATGAATGAAACATATGATGAAAAAGTTATTGGACATTTAATAGGACAGATTCACAACAAACACTGTGATGATATATGTAACTGGAGATTAAGACTGCTGTTTATTTTTGTCCAACTAGGCACACACCCTGCTACTTTGTCTTTATTATATGTTTTTATGATTGTTGAGAAAGGTATATTTTGTACCTGGTAAACATGTAAATAAAAGAAAATTAGGCCAACTAGCTGAAGATATTGGCAGTCTTTTAGTATTTAAATGTTCATAAGTTGATTATATAAACATATATCTTTGCATGTTTTTGTAATAGAAATAAATTAATGAATTAGACACTATATGCTTATGGCGGCTTAACAGTTAATCAGCTGTTCTATTGGACATACATAATCCCTTGGTTCTCAGCTGTACTTCCTGAAGTCCTGAACTATAAATTAATAAATACATTTGTAGCTATTATGTGAATATGTAATTTGAAAAAGTCTGATTGCTTGATAAAAAGTAATATAAATTTATCAGCATGTAGAGTAGGGTAGGTTAAATATGGGCAGGTCTGGTGAGATAAGATTAGACAAGGTTATTATACAAAATGGGAAAAATTTCAACTATGCCCATCATGATTTTCTTTTATTTTACAGTTTCAAGCAGTTGCTATGTTCTGTATATGTGTGTGACAATACAGAGAAATATCCGATGTCTGCCTCGCCAACATCTTGTTATGAGCAGAGAGAACTGGTTTTAACAGCTATTGAGGTGAGTTTGTTGTGTTGTTCAACATATTTCTAAATAACAGAAATTTTATACTCTTTTTGTGTTAACCTTTTGGTGGCTTTATTGCTTTAGTAAAATATTTCTGTGTTAAATGACCATATTGACACATTAAGCAACTTCCACTTATATACATTTTTGTTTAAATACAAATTAAAACAAAAAAACTTTTTATATAGGAGCCTTGTTTTACAAGCTGTCATAGTTACTTGATCTTTGAAAATTTATTTAATGATGGATATAGGGTCATCATTTGTCATCCTTTACAATGGCTTGAACAATTTGTATTTATGTTTGACCTAGAGTCATCCTATCCACCTTGTTTTCAATATACATGTTTAGTCTTCTATTTTTAGAGAGCTTTGAGCAAGAGTGGACCTTGTAAGAATCTCCTCTCATATGGATTTTGTTTGGTATGTTGTTTATATTTTTCAAAGTGTACTGTATTTTCTTTGACTGTACAAGGTCAAAAGAGTGCTTGGCAACAGCTGTTGGCGATGTCTGCGTCTAGATTTTTTATTAAAAAAATTTGTGAAGTGAAATGTTTCTTACATAATTTTCCTTACTGCTGAAGGAATTTAGTTTATATGGTTCACATATTAAACAGTTGCAAGTTATAAAACTGTTTGCTCCCATGGACAAGATGATAAGTAAGTTTATTTGACTTAAACAATTTGAATGAATTGCCTTAACTGGGATTTGAACTCCAGACCTCTTGCTTCCTAAGCGAGCGCGCAAACCCCTCAGCCACGATGAAGTTATATGTTAACAGTCTGAAGAAAACCATATTATTCTAAATTGGGGTTTTTAAAACCCCTTATTATTGAAAGATGTAAAAAAATCAAGGAGTTTTACTATAAGAAAGATATCTTTTAAAGCCCTAAAACAATTTTTAAGAAATTTCGACCATTTTTAAAAACTTTTTTTGCTTAAAAATTTTAATGCCCTGCATTTGCCCATCTTCACGCATTTAAATTTTTCCTTTCTGGAATTTTTTGGCTTTGGGTTTTTAAAAAAAGCGGACTATTTTCGGCATTTCCAATTAACAGAAATCAAAAGTCGGGAAATTTCGTTTACCATTTTTTTGTTTTTTTTTGACCCCCCAAAAAAAATTTAAAAACCCTCTCTTTCGGGCAATTGGAACCCAATGCCCTTTTGGGTGGTCCAATTTTACATTCAGTTTGCTAAAATAGGCCATATTTTTGATATTGATTCATAAAAACCTTTTAGAAAATACTTTCATGAAATACTGTCCTGTTAACTCAATAGGTAGTGCGTTGGACTGTGAATAGTGTGACCTGTGTTCGATTCCCGAAACATTGCAGGTCACTTTCGTTGTGATTGATCATGAAATTCTTTTTACTGTCATTTGCACTGTACCTCTGCTCTGGCATATACAGAATTTATCAGTTACTTGCTAAAATGAAAACAACTTATTCCGGTAAACTGCTTGACAGCCTGCCCAGGAACAATGCGGTGGCTGAACTGTGCTCTAGTGAATTCAATGTAGATCACTTCCGTGATCTTAAGGGGAAACAACCAACACCACCACCACTTCTTTCAAGAAGATCAAACTCAAATTGACTTTGACAATTATATGATTGTTGAGTTATTTGATTTTATAAAAGGTAATTTTGTATATTAATGAAACAGATGTCTCCAGACCCATTTTCACATAGATGTGGTGTCAATGTTGAGAACAGATATCCTAACTCCTGCGTTAATAAGCTCTTCTACCCTGCATGGGAAATTTTACTGTCAAAGTGAGTAGATTTTCTTTATGGTGTTAAACCTTTATTCAGCCCAATTTACTAGGCTCTATTGCCATTTTTTACCACAAACAACTTTTGCATTCTAATCAGGCTCAATACTGTTGGCTACCAACATCATTATTATTTCATGATCCTATTAGGTTAAGGGCTAGTTAGAAGTTTCGATCAAGTGTTTTGTATTATAAAGCAGGAGGTATCATTCCAACACATTTACTTGTTACCTTTACAACAATTGGAAGAAGATAAGACAGCTAACTGACTGTCCTAGGGACCAGGTTTCAAAATAATTGATCTAAAAGTGTTTGGAAAGTGAAATATTTTGTTAAGAAAGAGTTACTTGAAATGACAGTTATGGAATGTTAAAATTTCTTAAATGACCAATGTTATAACCTTAAGGAAAGATGTGGTGATATATTTATTACTTTGCCTAGCATCAGTTCATTGGTTGAATGGTTGGATGTTCTATTGACATAATGACCATTTTTTAATGACTATTGTTATGCACCTGGTAATCCAATTACATCTGCAGTTTTTGTCTGCCCTGAACATTGTGTCTTTTAATTGTGTGGAAAAAAGAAATTATGAAGGAAACTTAGGTAGGGTTTTCTCTTGAGAATACTCTGCAAACCATCTTGACAACTTAGGCAATACCATGGTCATTTTGTTTTACATTTCAGAATAGGTGATACAGTCATGACATACTTGTTGGAACATACATCACTCTACTTATATATAGATACAGATTGTTTTGTGCAATTAACAGGTATTACATTCTTTTAAATTTTTACATAAAGCTTTTGTTGCACTTATCTCTTACCAAAAACAAATAGATATAGGTTTGGCATTGTCCATTTGAATGTTTGTCCTTCCATTTGTCTGTCTTTATGTTTGAAAAATGTCCATAAAATTAGATCCGTTTCAGTAAGAAACATAAAACTTCAAATGTGATTACATCATTCCATTAAAAGATGTGCAGTGCTCAAGAATCATTACTTTTTGCTAAAATATTGAATTCTTCCCCTTTTAAAGTTTTCATAAGTTTTGTTTTTGGGCATAACTACGACATGGGAGTTATCAGCTTGAAATTTCATTACATGTAATTGTTACTGAGGAACTATACGGTTATACCTCTCAAAGGTATTGTATAGGATTTATACACATATATATATACACAAGTTTAGAATAAAAGGATGTCGAGACATTGGGAAAGCTCTGGAAGGCAGTTAATTCAGTTTTGTTTGCAGCATATTTTCAAACAGTGAATTTTAAATTGTAATGTTTTTTGTGATGTAAGTTGTACAGACAAAGATTTTTGTTGACTATATACACAATTTAACATGCCAATAAATTATGATATTCTGCTTTTGTCCTGCCATCATTGATCTTTTGTCGTTGCATTGGTTGACTTTTTTCCTGACATTGGTTGTTTTTCTTGTTCTGATTTTAAATACATGTACTATGACACAATATAATATTGTTTAGTTGTACTGACCTGTGTTTTTCTTTTTCCCAATTTACATCTGATAGTGGCCCTAATGGCAACCTTGTTATTGGATATATTTTGTAAACTGGTTAAATACAACAAAATATTATCTATGGTAAATGTCATTATCTTGTCATAAAGAAACAAAGTTAATGTTTAAAATCTAACAGTTCTTTTGGTATGGTCACCTAAATGATAAACTTAAGCAGTAAGCATTTATGCTAACCATTGACACTCCTAGCAGTAACTATTAAATTTATGCTTTCATTTTTAGGATTACCTTTATTTGACCTTCTTAAACAAGACAAGAATGAGAAGAAGAAAATTTGTGATAAAGTTTTTAAAGAAGTTGATATACCTCGTACAAGAAAAACTAAAGTTGACGGAAATTTAAGAAGTAATAAAACTGATTCACCTACTGTCATAGAGACGGAACAAAATGGAACCCAGTTTGACTTTCACACTGATCATACAAGTTTTGATAAGATAACAGAGGTCACCAATAAGGCTGAAGGTATTTTAAACAGAACTCAAATTGAATGTTTAAGAAATATACCAGAAAACAAAACAAATGATATAGTTTTAGATAAAACTGAGGGAGGTGCAAATAAAAATCTGTTTACAAATTGTGCGACAAGTAGTAGATCTACCGAAGATACATGTAATAATAATCGAAAAAAGAAAAGAAAATATGAAGAAATCAGTGAACAAAGATTTCTAGATTTGAAAAGAGAAAGTGAACTTTATAAAATGAGGAACAGACAAGCTATAGATTGTCATTCGGCAGGCAGTTTTGATGATCTTGCAAATCAAGACTTAGGTAGTAAAGATGCCCTTACTGGTAACATTATTGATAAAATGGCAAAAAACTTGAGAAAAAGAAAATTTAGTGAAATATATTCTGAAACTGAAAATAGTGAAGATAATAAAAGTAAACAATCGTGTTTGGGTAATGGAAATCATACACAGAACGATGATATTGCAGGAAATATTGCAAATTGCATAGTAGAGACCACGGAAGAATTTAACACTATAAGAAAGCTACCAAACACGGGTATTAATGTTAAGGTTAAAAAAGATAGAAGTTGCAACGTTTTGTCAAAGATCAAACACAGAAAAAGACGTACTGAAAAGAAGAAATTGAAAAGTTCACAAGAGAAAAATCTTGGCTACTCATTTTGTCCTTTCGAGTAAGTATAATTGATGTTGATCATGGAACTTAAGTCACTATACAGGGTTCATACAGAGCAGACATTATAGATTTGTCTAGTGGTTGCTTTGAAATCTTGATCATATGTTTACGAAAAATAAATATGAAGATAATTGGAAGAAAAATTGGTGTGTGAATTAATGGCAAATAAATGGCAATATTATTATGGAGATTTATTTTCCTTTAATCAATGCTAGTTTATATGGCCAGAGTAAAAATTTGGCTTTAAATTTATGCACTGCCTGATATGTAAAACAGGGCCGGCAAAATCTCAGAAAATTGTACTTGTCCACGGACAAGTAACTTACAAAATTTACTTGTCCGTACTCGATGTTCACTTGTCCTTATTTATATTTAATATTTACTGCAAATGTCAATAAAGAAGAGCAATATGATCATGAACTTGTTTTCAATTTTATCAAACATTCTGTGCCATATGTTTAATAATATGATATATTATAATATAGTTTATATTAATAAAATATTAGCGGCAATAGATTAAAGTAGAACGGCAGTCAGATGGACAAAAAGTGTATATTTTACTGCAAGGGGCATTTCAGGTCTTTTGCCAGCACTTTTTCAGTTTTTGCTTGTGTCACTTGCACCCAAATTGGTCTATAAATATGTCTACTGTAAATTTTTTGCACTCTGGTACCATTTCTAATTTATTCACTCCTTATTCTATTCATCTATATAATTGGCGTCCGCGCCGAAGCGCGGCGCCCTTATGGAATAAAATCAGATTTTGTGAAAGGGCGACAGCAACTTCTCGAGCCTTTAAGTCGGTCATAATAAAAGCCGATCATTCCGATCGGTATGAGGGTGCTTGATTATTAATTAAGAATGAAATGTCGCGATATGTTACAATGAATAGCGAACTGGAAAATTTCGCAATGCAAACATTTTCAAATGAAATAACATTTTCCGTCAATAAATCGCGCCCTTCGGGGTTTTTTATTTATCATTTTGTAGTACAAAGTGGGTTATCATGGTATGTTATTGTTGTACATGTATCCTAGAATGATCAGTTGATGACCTAAATATTCCAAAAATCTATTTATAGATATATTTATTTATCACTCCTATCGGTAATTACCGGTCTCTCCCGGTCTATATTGACCGGGATTTACTAGTGACCGGCGAATAGTACCACACGTTTATTGCCCGGTCTCTCCCGGTTTTGGAGTAGATGTTTGATATTGTTACAATTAGAAAAAACAAAACAAAAATAGCATGTTTCATTTTATCTATATGAGATAAAAACAATAAATATGTACACGGATTTATATGTAATATAAATCCGGATTTATATATAATATAAATCCGTGATATGTACAATAATTGAGAAAAAGGTACATTTTTAAAATGACATTATCAACTTTGAAACATTTTATTTAATTTGTTATCCGTGTTTAGTAAAGATGCCGAGGAATTATTCAAAGTTACAAATTAGATTTTATGAATTATTCAATTAATTGATAATTTAAAACATGATAATGAAAAATACAAATGTACATGTACATGGTTTAAGAATAAACAATATTATATATTGAAAGATAAACCATAATTTACTGACTTTTTCCAGTTAAGCTTTGACTTATAATCGTCGGTCAATATGACAATTGAATTCTTAAAATTTATTTTACAATTTTAATAAAAAAAGAGTTACTTTTTATTTTACAATTTTAATAAAAAAAAGAGTTACTGTAGTAAAAACTCAGTATTAAAATAGCACATAAAACACAAAAAAGAAAAGAAAACAATATTCATAAAATTTGTTTTTTTTTAATTAAAATTAATAGATATTACAATTATTGTATAATAAACAATTATGCTCAACATGATCAACATGGTAATATAACCAGTGTCATATTTTTACTAACTTAAAGTGTGAACAGATACCTTAAGAGGGGGTCTTCGCTAATAGCGATAACATAATAAGGGACAATTACAAAGTTGTGGTACGTGTCGATCATGCGTTACACATATGGATTATAAATGAGTGCATACATGTATATCCGTTGCTATTAAAAACCAAGATCATAAAGAAATAACAAGTAATATTCTAATCTCTAGTATGCCAATCAAAGTTCATAATGAACAATGTCTTTTGTCCGCTCATTTATAAGTGATATACATTTCTGGTAGTTTATAAGAATATCTTGTCATCATATGTGTACTAGTTCATCTTCACTTGCTGCATTTCTTGCTTGGACGCCCTTTGATGCTTTGCATCAATGCTTTTCTTGTATTCATTTGAATCCCGTTAAAAAACCATATGTGATCAAGAGTTAGATTTGTCAAATTGATGACATCTGACTTTTTTTAACGATATATGATTATCACAGAACATAATATCATATACATATATACGCTTGGTTGCAGCAGATGAATTGTGAAAATTTTGACATCAGTATCATCGGCGACGAAATCTGACATGTATACATTAACACCAGTATTAGACAGCATGGAGCTAAATATAAGACAAAACAAAGGCATTTTCACTAGAAATCTTTACATGAAATAAATTATAAAATGACTTTGTCGACATAAATTCAAGCAGTCAAATTGCTGTTATATTTCAACTAATTAATCCCGAATGACCTGAAAAGGTTATATTTAATTTTCATACAACACAGCGATTATAATTTCAAAGACAATTGTTGCGATATGATCTTGAAGATTGTGCAATACTTGTCACCATGATGTGTCTGCTATGTAAACAATAAATGCACTTCAAAAGACCACAACTTCCAAGTCAATTTTATGGCAGAATCCCTGTTGCTACCGAAAATATTTTATTTCAGTGGCATAAACCAAAACAAACATGTACCCCACATAGTGACCTTGATGCTTGATACGTTCCATAATTAGTTGATTGCCGCGCGCATGCAGTAACTGCATGACGTAAGGAAAACCCCAAGCCTGGTTGGTCGCTATTTATGTAAACACTTAAAATAGTAACACCCTAATATGCACAGAATGCCCTCATGAATGATCAATCTTTACGACATCATACTTTACATGCTAGTTTTTGTATTAAATGTGTGATTTTCCTTCTGATTTAGATCTATTAGAAAAGAACTAGATTTTTTCTTTAGATTTCCTCTTATAGCCGCCGAAATTTACTTTTCCATGGACAAGTAATCTGCAGAATTTTACTTGCCCGGACATACAATTGTACGACTCGGGCAACTCGGACAATTGATTTTGCCGGCCCTGTGTAAAATATACAAATTAGAATTCCTTCCGAAAATCAAGCAATGGATAATGTCCGCCAATGAATGGATGAATTTCAAAAGTGCAGAAATATAAATAAATCTGCTTCTATCCGCTCTATGTTATTTTGAAGTTGTTGATTCATATAGGTTATATACATTTGTAGATATGTGTTCAGCATGTCTGGGTTCTAATATAAAACATTACATTTTATGATTATTATGTTTTTCCAAAAAGTTGATCAGTATTACCACTTTAAAATGATTTTGCTTGTTATTTCTGGTTGTAGGTTTCACTTGCCTCTTGCCAGGAACAGTGCTCTATTTAGCAGAAATCCCAGGGAAAAGCTCTCAAAATCTGGTACATATTTACTATGCTATGATAGAAAGATAAAAAACAAATTTTATAGAATGCTGTTGCTAATTATATAAATATTAATGATACATCTTGAAATTAGTTTGTCCAATTTTCTTGAAACTTAGCAGAAATCATTGTGTGAATAGAGAAATGAGTGTCACCTAATTTCATCAAATTTCATTTAATGATATTTTAGTTTATAAAAAAAAGTACTTTAAATAGGAAATTATTTAAGGTGATTAATTGTATTGTAATAAAAATATACATAATCAAAAGGTCATGGGTTTTTCTATATATATATAATAGTAAAAATCTTCTATGAAAGCTGAAGGGCTAGAGCTTAGGAATTTTGTTCAAACCATCATCTTGTGGACTTCCAACAAGGTTGCTGAAATTATGACCCTGGTGTCAAAATAACCCTGCCTGGGGAACATTGGTTTCTCTAATATTTTTTCTACTAAAACTTTAAATAAAAATCTTGTCTGAAAGCCCTTTGTCTAAAACATACATGTAGATACCATGCATGAAACTTTGTCTTGTACATTGTTGGAATTTTTGTTTTGTAGTCAAAGTTTGCCCTGAAGGGGGAGGTCATGGGTTTTCCCTTTATGTCTATATTTAGATCTTCTTGTAAAGACCATTAGTCTTCAGCCCTAAGATTTGGTGTTTAGGTTAGTCATGACTAGTAGATGACCCCTATTGATTTAAGGTCAGTAGGTCAAAGGTTAATATCACAATATCTAAAACCTTTTCCCACTTATAACTACATATATAGAGAACATTATACCATTCTTTTCATAGGTGAGTGTGTTTGGGTCAATGGTCCCCCATTGTTACACACTGGTGAGTAAAAGAAATCATGAACATTAATGCCTTGTTTGTTTCAGTATTATTATCAAGACTTGACTCAACTTTTGAAGATGCCTTTACACTTTGTATGGAAATATTCTGCGACACAAAGGTTCTTACGAAAAATGAACCTCAAGTTATCCTTCCAGATCTTCGAGAAATGAAAAGTAAAAACTCTGAGAAATGTAAAGAACCATCACATCCTATTGAAAGCGGTTTGAAAAACAGTTTGTGTAAGAAAGGGATGCAAGGTGTTAGTAATGATGTCCCTTGTGTATGCTGTGACAATGAGCTCAAGATCAGGTTAGAACATGTTGAGAATCGTCAATGTTGTAATCTATGTAAAAATCAAAAGCATACTAAACAATCTTTCAATGAAAAAACTGTTAAAAACTGTCCTTGTGTTACTAAAACTGAACTTTCTCGTATTTGTGAACTAGATTATGAAAACACACAGGATAAGCGTTTACTTAATGAAAAAATAAAAGAGAAATTCAGTAATGATAAATGTAAGAAAGTTTCACTGCTGGCAAGAAGAAAATATGAAGTTTTAAGTAGTAGAGACCCTGAATGTTCTATGGTTAGTGAATGGAAGACTTTACAACAAAACGAAGGCTCTTGCTCCAACTTTGACCTTTCTAATGAGAGCGGTATAGTGGAATCTGATATAACTTCACAGTACAATAGTTCCATGGCAAGAAGCATGAGAAAGTTTGCCTTACCTAAAGCAGGCAATTGTGAACGATGTAGTATAGAAAGAATGGCAACAGAAGAACAGATTCAGAGAAGTAATATAGATGGTGAAACACTATACAGGACGACTAATGACACATGCATTAACAGTTCTCTCAATATACATAGCTGTGTGCTACATTGTGGACAAGATTCATGTACAGTGAGTATAGTAAATTAGTTGTTTTACAAAACATGTTTCATTCATGGTTATGAATATGAATTGTCCCATGTCAATTACAGTCTTGATAGTTTGGTGAGAGATTGACAAAGCAAGACTTGGGACATCGCCTTCAGAGTTCAAACTGAATCTGACCTTGACTTTTAAACGACCTTGACCTTTAAGGTGAAATTAATGAATTTTGCTTCAATTGGCTATAACCTTGTAATTTACAAATTTGATTTATGCTTGTACAAGATGATGTGGTAAAAAAAACATGTGCCCTTCAAATAACGTTCAAGATCAAGTTATTGAATTTTGCTTAACTCATTTAATACTTGAACAAAACAACACTTATGAGGAAAACCAACATGTTGAATAATTAAAGTAAGAACTTTTCTGTGATCTATTTTGCACCTGTTGTTGCTAGTAATAACCAGTATTTGGCAGGGGATAAAAATTTCTACAAAGTCTCTTGTTACTTTAGATGTTACACTTTTTTTCTGGTCTTATTTAAGGTTCTACAAGAAAAGAATGCCCAAGACCATGATCCATGTAGCAGGGAAGCTGAATTAAAGCCTGGGAGCAATGATATGGTATCACATAACACTCGGGCTATTGACATTTCCATTGTTTCTGCTGTTGTACCTTCCTTAAAACAGTTTATTGAAAATCACAGGTATAAAGTTTATTCTTTATGAATTTTTAAGTTTGTATGAGTGATAATTGTAATAGGGATGCAGTTATATGTAGAAAAATTTTTTTTTTTGATACATGATCACCATAATTAAGCCCTGTCACAGAAAAAAACTGAAGATGTAAATAAAGCTTTAATGCTATTGCTAAGACAAAAACTTAAGATGCTACAAATGGAAAGCAATAACTTACAGATGCTACCTTAGTATGTGGTCTTTTTACCATAATTCACTTAAAAATGTTGGCAGGAAGGATTATTGATTTCACAATGAAGCCACCATTGTTGTAAAGTTATACTTTCGACCTTTTCATGTATTCACCTTGAAAAAACACACTCGTACAACAGGTCATTTACATGTAAGTGATTAAATGCTCTCTACAGCTAACGATTTTGCGACTCCGTAAATATGGTATTGCACGGCAGTGCATATATTTTGACGTGACGTCATTAGCGTTATACAAACATAGTGTAAAGACACGCTAAATGTTAGCGTTATACTATAGACGCGTCAATGAAAAATGACTCTTATTTCACTTTAAACGGTTTTTATTTTGGGTATGTGATAAATAGAATATTAAATTCATGTAAGTTCATTACTGAATTTATTGCAGTCGTTGAATAAAATAATATTATGCTTGCCAGAGGCTCGCATGATATAATTTTATTCAACTCGTGCAATAAATTCAGTATTGAACTTACACTCATTCAATATCCTCTAAGTACAATAAATATGTGTATAATTTATCCACATAAATGTATCAACTGAGGAAGCTTAACAAAGCGAAACATGTTTTGATACTTAAATTTGTGTTGGTTTTTGATCCAATTGTCTTATTATTTATCTAGGAACTGTCCTTACCGAGCTTTGTTAAATCATCATTGTCCAGCTGAAGTATACAAAACAAACCATTCAGGTCCTAGGATCAGGAGAGGTAATGTCTAGTTATAATTCGTATATCATTACTGAATAAACTTTTTCTCAGAAAATAATATACTTAGGCACTATTTTCAATGTTTTCAGATGACAATAAAGCTGCGTGCCTCCAGATGAGCCAAAAATATTTCAAGAAAATCAAACTTGAGAAAAATGTACAAAGATTTGAAGAAAAGTAAAAAGATTCAAAATTTAAGTAGCAATTTACAGGTTATGTGCAATAAATGACTGTTTTTGCAGAATATTAGTATATATTACCATATTTAGACTGTTACTAACACAGGGCTACTTTTGCATATTTTGGTATTTTGCATGGATTGTAAGTGTTTGCTATGGATAAATTGCTTTCTTTGTTTACTGTGCAATATTTTATTGTTAAATAAATTTTCAAAACTTTTATAAAAATTGGCATGAATCTGGAGGCATGCTGCTTTGAGTCTTATATTAGTCATTTGACTCTCCCTGCTAATTCAGCAAGTGTGAGGGATTAGTAGTTGGTCACTTGTGGAGAAATGGATAATTACTGGCTAGTTATCCAGATTTGTGCTAAAACCTTTTCATGAACATATTTTGATAGGAAATCAGTGTGTTATAGTACTTGATTATTGAATGTAGTTAACCTCAGAATTAGCATAACAAAATAAATCAATATTAGATACTGTAATATTACCATTCAAATTGTACATAAATTTGCATTCATCACTTCATTGAATCCTAAAATTGTAATTCTTAGTAATATACAATGTACTTTAATGAAAAGGAAGGGTGTCTTTCTTTATATAGGGGCTACTTTATGCTTGACATTGCTCAGTTTTATTGGCTTTGTGTATAAGTTTTCTTAATGATTTTTATGGCATTCCCTATAATGATTATTAAATGATGTGATTTAAGGTTTCCTTAGAAGTTCTCGGAGAAATACAGCATCAAATTTGTTGAGAAGTCATCATCATCCTAGAAAGGTATTTACAATATATATTTAAACATGAAGTCTTAAAATATAAAAGAGAATTTATATATGCCAAAATGATTATATACATGTACCATAAAATGTATGCCATAATGGTACATATACTATAAGGGTAGTATTATGTTATACCCCTGGTCTTCCATCATTTTGTCGGTCTATAAGCAATTTTTTTAAGTGGATGTGTATTTTGTGGCCCATGAAAGAAAATTAATGATGATACCTGTGACGCAACATGCCTTATTAAAGGACAAGATTAATTTTTATTGTCTTATATGCTGTTTTTGTCATTATTGAGTATCCACGAATTCTCCCAAAAAATGTCACTGATTTTGACAAAACTCCTTAGGATTGATCCTTAAATGACCTTTTACAAAAGCAGTATGCACAAGAAGGTAAAAGGAGCTAAAAGAGTCTTTAAATTAAAATTAAATCTTATTGTCCTTTAAACTTATAATATAAATTATGCCTCATGAGATTGTGAAAGGTGGAAAATGAATATCCGCTCTCTATATTTAAATTAGTTTTTAAGCAGACAATCCGATTCCCGATCTTCTATTTTTAGAAAAGAATGTCTCTGAGACGTTATAAATAAATCTTGGGAATTTTTTTTGAAGAAGGTATAACAGTGATATGATGTATTTTTTCCAACATAAAATTATTGAAATACTTAGTTTAAAACAACAAGTAATTGTTTTTCCAACAGACAATAAAAGCCAAAGGCTGCTTTAAAAATGTGTATGTATGATATTTGTATTTAT
Source organism: Ruditapes philippinarum (assembly GCF_026571515.1). NCBI lineage: Eukaryota > Metazoa > Mollusca > Bivalvia > Venerida > Veneridae > Ruditapes > Ruditapes philippinarum. The sequence goes on along the minus strand of NW_026857866.1, from coordinate 253,296 downwards.
GTGTGTGTTTTATGTACTAATCTCAATACATGTATATCTATTAATTCTATTACAGGTATTCCTGTTTCTCAGAGCCTGTATAATGAAGGTGCTACCAGTTAAACTGATAGGAACAAAACATAATCTGAATGTTATACTGAAAAGTAAGATTCTGATATAGTTTTTATACCATTAAAGCATGTGCAATGAGATGGCATACAGTGATTGTATTGTGCAAGAAGTATTACCTCGGTGACCTGTGTTCAAATTACTATCCTTTGGGTCTGATAGGCGAAGTCCTTAGCACACAGACTTAAGTGAACCTGAGCATGAAGTTTAGACAAATAAGAAGGTTTATTGTCTTTAGATTCAGCTGGAGTGACATAAAGTAGTTGTTGTACAGGATCATGACAAAATCTATCAGAGTGGTCGAAAATGGTTAGATACTTTAAAATGTAATACTTATTTTAGTATTTAGGCTTGTTTAATTATTGATCTTTTTTTCCCCCCAGATATATCAAAGATGATATCATTAGGGAAGAATGACAGATTGACACTTGGCCAGCTTATGAATGGAATGAAGGTACAGAAATATTGCAAATAATGTTTTATGTCCCTGAAGGTCAGCATATCTTGATGGCAGGTACTCTCTGTCCAATATTTTGTGGGGCTGTCTCTTAGCAACCAATGAAATGAATTTCAACAAAACTTTCTAGCAAGCCTCACTACCTAGAAGAGGTATGCATACAAGCAGAATGCTCGGGTTCAATACTTTAAGTTGTTGGCGGGATTCCGACAAAACGTCCAAGGAGTAATCAGTATCAACCCTAGTTGTACATATCACTGGCACTTTCTGCTTCACGGCCACCAAAGCTCAAAATAGATTAACTTTATTTAGTTTTCACAGGTCATAATGCTGGCAGGATTTCAATGAAATGTCGCAGGACTATCAGAACCCTTCCTTGTTGTGCACACTGCCAACACGTTCTGCTTCATAATTCCGTATGTATCTTTTAAAAGTTAAACAATGTATAGACTAATGTTAAGATGTATTAATCATGCATGAGATTACATTTAGACCAATAAAAAGTTTGTGTTCCGTGCAGTACTTCTTTAGCTGTGTTGATGAAAGCTTGAACCCTACAAAACCTAAACTTTTCCTTAATCTGATGATGGTGCAAGGGTTTCAAAGTTTTTTGTCTTCATAATTAGTTTGTTTTTTATTGGATCAGACAACAGAAGTTGACTGGTTGAGACCAACTACTTCAAACAGTTTAAGACTACACCTGTTGGCTAGACTGGTACTTTGGTTGTTTACCTACAGTCTTACTCTATTGAAGACCTACTTCTACATTACTGATACTGCATTTCTCAGATATAAGATGGTATATTATAGACAAGTTACCTGGAATAAACTACATATATATGGATTCAAAGGTAAACATTGTAAAATATGACATTACCAGGTTCTGTCATTTTATGTTGGCAAATTTCTGATCAGTAGTAATAAAGTGATGATATTTATTTTATGCCTTAGAGTGAATTACTAATATATAGATTTAAGTTTTCTTTCATATCAAATGGGATTATCTACTTTTTACACTGGTGCTATAAAAACCTGTTTTTCACCCCTGTGTAAGACAGGTCACATGCTTTAAATGTCATTCCCATGCGCCTTTATGAGTAAATTGCTTTCTTAGAATGATGCAATTTTGCCGTTATGAATGAAGTTGTAAATTCATACGCTACTATAAGAAACAAGTGCTAAATGAAAATATTAATTCTGAAATATTATTAATGTTATATCAAACTTGAAACACTGGCTTTTGTCGCAGATGGAATATCTAGCCTTCAGGTAACTATTAGCGGACATTGGCAAAGCCACGTGACCACTTTAAGCAGTTATCAGATGTACTTTTTTGATGGCACTGTGTATGTCATCTGTCATTAATTTTTAGCTCGACTATTCGATAAGAATAAGTAGAGCTATTGCAGTCACCCGAGCGTCGGCGTCGGTGTAACCACTTGTGTTAAAGTTTTTGTAATAGTTCAAATATTTTCAAAGTCCATAGACATATGGCTTTGAAACTTTGCAAACTTGTTCACCATCATGACCCCAACCTGTAGACAAGAGGAGGTAACTCTATCAAGCATTTTGACAGAATTATGCCCCTTTTTCGACTTAGAATTTACGTTAAAGTTTTTGTAATAGTTCAAATATTTTCAAAGTCCATTGACATATGGCTTACCGACAGCTCTTGTTCATTTGCTCATCATTATCCACAATTGTCACAAAAGCCAAAATTACATTTTAAAATGAAGTCCTAAAATAATTGCATTTTTGTGATAATTATCTTATTCTTGTATTGGTCTTTTACTAGTTATGAAGATTTTTATGCCACCTCATCATCTGCGATGCGGTGGCATATAGCGATTCACCTGTGTGTATGTGTGTGTGTGTGTGTGTGTGTGTGTGTGTGTTTGTTTGTGTGTGTGTGTGTGTGTGTTATATAGATTATATAGTGAAATTAAAAAATCTTCTTGTGAAAAACCACTAGTCCAATTTCAACCAAACTTGGCAGGATTGATCCTTGGGTGAAGGGGTTCCAAAGTTGTTGAAAGAATTTTATTCCATGCAGAAATCTGGTTGCCATGGCAACCAAAAGGAATTAAAAGAATAAATTTAAAAAATCTTCTTGTAAAGACCCAAAAGGCCTAGAGCTTAGATATTTTGCATAAGGCATTGTCTGGTAGACCTCTACCAAGATTGTTCAAATAATAGCCCTGGGGTCAAAATCGGCCCGCCCTGGGGGTCATTGATTTTCACTATATGTACATATAGTAAAAACTTAAAATACCTTCTTGTAAAGACTGAAAAAGACTAGAGCTTAGATATTTTGCATAAGGCATTGTCTGGTAGACCTCTACCAAGATTGTTCAAATTATAGCCCTGGGGTCAAAATTGGCCCGGCCCCGGGGTGTCATTGATTTTCACTATATGTACATATAGTAAAAACTTAAAATACCTTCTGTAAAGACCCAAAAGGCCTAGAGCTTAGATATTTTGCATAAGGCATTGTCTGGTAGACCTCTACCAAGATTGTTTCAAAATTATAGCCCTAGGGTCAAAAATTGCCCCTGCCCCGGGGGTCCCCATTGATTTTCACTATATGTACATATAGTAAAACTAAGAATTACCTTTTTTGTAAAGACCCAACAGGCTAAGAGCTTAGATATTTTGCATAAGGCATTGTCTGGTAGACCCTTACCAAGATTGTTCAAATTATAGCCCTGGGGTCAAAATCGGTCCCGCCCCGAGTGTCATTGATTTTCACTATATGTACATATAGTTTAAAACTTAAAATACCTTCTTGTAAAGACCCAAAAGGCCTAGAGCTTAGATATTTTGCATAAGGCATTGGTCTGGTAGACCCTTTACCAAGATTGTCCAAATTATAGCCCTGGGGTCAAAATCGGCCCCGCCGGGGGTCATTGGTTTTCCTTATATGTATATAGTAAAAACTTATAGTAAAAACTTTAAAAAAATTTTTTCTAGCAATTGACAAATGCTAGAGGTTAGATATTTTGCATTGAACAATTGTGAAGTGAACTTCTAGCAAGATGTTTTGTTGAATTATAGCCCCTGGTGTCAAAAATTTGCCACCCGTCCCAGGGGGTCATTGATTTTAAATAATATATATAGTAAAAAATCTTATTGTCTGAAGGTACAAGGCTTAGAGCTTTAATATTTGTTAAATGATATCATCTATAGGAACTCTACAAAATTGTTCAAATTTTGCCTCCAGTGTCAAAATTAGCCCCCCCCGGGGCCATATAGGTTTTCCTTATATGTATAAAGTAAAAACTTAAAAAATCATCTTCTTTAAATTTACAAAGACTAGAGTTAAGATATTTTGCATGAAACATTATGTAGTGAACCTCTAGCAAAGATTGTACAAAATTATAGCCCTGGGGTCAAAAATTGGCCCCACCCCCAGGGTCATTGATTTTTATCAACTATGTACACATAGTAAAAAAATAAAAAATATTTTTTGTCTGAAGGAACAAGGGATAGAGCTTTGATGTTTGGCTATATAATATCATCTATAAGGTCCTCTACTAAAGTTGTTCAAATTTTTCCCCTGGTGTTCAAAATTGGCCCACTGCCCCGGGGCAGTGATTCTCATTATGTACACATAGTAAAAACAGAAAATAAAACAAATGTTTTCTGAATGGGAGAAAGCTACAGCTTAGATATTTGACTTGAAAAGTTTGTTTGGTGGACCTGTATCAAGAATGTACCTAGATTTTGTTTGATGTGACCTACCTTTCCTTGTCCTTTGATGTACAGCTTATGACATTTAAACCCTGTGCACAGATTAAGATGTAAAGTGAACTTTGATTTCAGCTGACCTAGATTTTTGACAAAGTGTCTTACTGTGTTGTCCTTTTGATGTAGTCATGAAATTTAGGCTGTGTGTAATATGACTTCACCACCAAAAATTCACTAGACTCGAGTGCAATTTGATATATTCCTACTCTGATTTTTTACTGAAGTTAACATTAGATTTAAAACCACTTATCTGATAATAAGAAAATAAGATAGGTCAGGGATCTATGCTTTATAACAATCTTCAAAAATTGGTAAAGAAACAAAAAAAATCTGTTCCTACACTACTATTTAGTGTTGTGTATTAATGCGGTGGCATAGCATTTTTCTCAAATGCAATCTTGTTTAAGAGGTTATATTGCTCTATATAGATGATTGTTTGCATATATAACCTTAGCTATTTAGCACCCATTTATATAAGGGCCATATAACCTTTCAAGAATCTTATTTGTAACAAATTTATAATACAGACTTTTTATTTGAGAATAAAATGAAATTACTTCACAAACTGAGAGCCATGTATATAGTCTATAAAGATATCACAATTTATCCAATAAAATTGCAATGTTGCAAAGCCTATGAAAGGTGCAGTAATAAATAAAAGTAAATGAATATTTTGTCTTTTATTGTTTTATTGCAGATCTTATCCACAGGAAGATTTTGAAGACTGTTTCACAGGTATGGCCATACCAAAGGTGGAGGGATATAGATTTTGTGTTGTCCATTCATTTTAATTTAAACTTAAAGAACTTTTCCAGTTAATTAAACTTAAAACTTAAATATGTTTTTTACTTTCCCCAAATTTAAAAAATTTTTGCATGCACAAGGGGTTTTTAAGGCTTTAAATTAGAAATTTGGTCATTACCCGTATTTGTTTTTTTTATTTTTCTAAATTTAAAATTTTTAAAACATTCATTGTAATTGCTTATATTTTTTCCAAAATTAAAAAGAAATTTTTTTACAATGGTGAAATTAAAAACCTTTTTTTGGGGCATTGCCATTTTCTTGTTTTTTTAATTAGCAGGCATTATTCACAGATTTTGTGAAAAATTGTTTACAAAGAAATTTTTCTTCTGTTTAAATGACATATAAACAATTTAAAATCTTTTTAAGAAAAAAAATTTCCTTTGTTATATGTTTGTTTTTATTTTTTATTAAAAATTTAATCGTTTATTTAAGTAATCCACTATTGCCTTTTTTTTAAAAAAAAAAGTTTTGGGGAGTCAAGAGTAAGGCAAAAGCCTTGGTGTATCTGTACTCCGATTTTTACCAAAACAACAATCCTTGCGACCAATCATCAATATGGGTAGCTCTGTTACTGTTGAATCACATCAGGTACATGTTATTTTCTAAATTGTTTTAATCCTGAACCGGATATCAGTGACTGAATATACGTATATGACCAGTGTCGACCAACATCGTCCGGCACAAATTTGTAGCTAAAAGGTCAAGGTTACTCTTGAGATTTTTAAGGAAAAGATTCATACAAGTACATTGATGGTCTTGTGTCATTAATGGATGGATTTTGAAATAAATGGACATCATTTTGTGGCACATTGTTAGGAAGTCATTTGTTTGTTTCCATTGGCAGATCTTGTTTATAGCTTAAAACCAGTGATTTCACAGATGATGTTGAACTTGTCAAATGATTCCTCTCTGAAACAGATGATTTTATTGGTTGGCTCAAAAATCACAAATCAGAGTAACTAACTCTCAGATCTTCTTGGCTTAGAGGTTGGCATATTGGACTAGTAATAGTAATCTAAGGATCGCTAGTTATACTCAACATCACTAATTCCGCGTCATCACTTATTTCACGGTAATGGCATATTTTCATGAGTCCAGGGTTAAACTTGGTCAGAATTGACATATTTTATTCATACACCTAAACAACAAAGTTTTTGTGCAAAATATATTAAATCTCTAGATTTTTACATAAAACAGAAAAACATTTTACAAATTTCTGCAAAAAGCAACAATAGTCCATTAGATTTGTGTATACGTCTGAAACAATCATCATTTTCTAAATGTTCTTGTTTGTTGAAAAAATAAATTTTGAGCTACAAGGTATAGATAGTTTTAATATTTAAAATTAAGCAAAATGACGTGTAGAAATTTTAACTGAAACATGAAAAAACTTAAGTGTAACACCATTTACCGCGATTTAAATGATGACATACTGTTTTCTAAATGGCCCACACATGGTCTACGTCTGGTCCATTAGAACTGATTTTGACTGAATACACTGTTGTTTCCTTTTGTCATACAGCAGAAAATACATATATGTCACAGCTTATGACAATTTTTGTACCATAAGTTTCATTTGTTATTTTCTTTCTTGTTTCAAAACGTTAAGTACCGCGAACTAAGAGGAGCACAGTATATATGAGTTCAACCCTGTCATGGGCAGTGATTAATTTACTGAGCAAGAAACTTAACTCATTGCTCAGTACTGGTTGGTTTCAGAAATGGATTCAAGAGGGTATCTATAAACTTAAAGGTTCCTACACAATTGAAATAAAAATAAACTGTTGTATAAACTAAAACATAAGAAGATCTATTTGTCTCTATTAGTGTAACATGTTGTGTTTAATTTCAGACACTCTCTGTGAACAAGCAAATCTCCGACATGCACTGTGTGCTGACATATATCAAGAATAAAAACCCGTCACGGACTGGATATGGTATAATGGGTACTGACGACATTTACAAGTCATGGGTTGATTTCGTAGGCAAGTGGAACAGCAGTGGGTCCCCAAAACTTTATTTTGTGAAAGCAGATATATGTAAATGTTACGATACTATCTGCCAGAGTAAACTTTATGCTATAATGGAACATATTTTGACAAAGGTATGTATTTTAGTACCTTATTCTTGTAGGTAAAATTAAACAACAGCATTTACATTGTTGATGTGACAATTTTGAATTTTGCTCAGTTTTTTCAAAGGAAAATTTAATTCAAGGTGTTGCTTCATTAATTGTTTTGTTGGCCATCCCTAAGCTTTAACACTCATCTTAATGTTTTATACATCTTAATGGCATTCTTCATATTAGGACACAAAAGTCATTAGGGCAAGACATTTGAGATTATAAAATTGACTTTACAGGGGACGTCCGTGGCCAAGTGGTTAAGGTCGTTGACTTCAAACCACTTGCCCCTCACCGCTGTGGGTTCAAATCCCGACAAGGACTTTGGATTCTTTCATGTGAGGAAGCTATTCAGCTAGCTTACGGAACGTAGGTGGTTCTACTCAGATGCCCGTTTGTGCCTGAAATAAGGGCACCTGAGATCTTCCTCCACCAGTAAAGCTGGAATGTCGCGATTTGACATACCATGTCATTGTGACGTAAAACCCATTGACTTTGACTTAAGTTCATATTATTGAATTATGCTGAAATAATGCTGTAACTTTTTGAATTATTGATGGAAGGATTTGCATCAAATGCAGACACAAGTCAAATCAAAAGATATAATGAAAATCCACCCTTAGCTTCAAGTAAATAAAACATTCTATGTTACAAATCTTTCAAGAATCAACCATAAGAAACTGGAAACGACATAATTTTACTATTTTTAAATTTAACAAAAATATTTAAATGGATATAGCTTTATACTCTTTAAGTATGTCCTTACAACCAGATAAAGTATTCTAAAAATTCTCATTCATTACTTCACCTTTACTTTTGTATGTGAGATTTCTTACTGTATTGTAGTAGTTACTGGATTTGTTGTGTAAATTGTAGTGTAAATTATTGTGAAAATTGTTGTGTAAATTGTTGTGTAAATTTAAACGTTGCAGGAGATGTGTGATGAAGAATATATAATCAGGAAGTACTTTATTGTCGGAGTAAAGGAAGGGAAGTTGGTAAGGAAGTTTCAGCGTGAGGTTATGCCATTGTCAAAGTTTAACCCAGACTTCTCATCATTTTGTGCGGAGAAAGCAAAACAAGATAAGCTGAGCAATGTTGTCTTTGTAGACAAGGTAATAAACCAGTTATTCAGGGGTGGCAAAAACAACTGTTTGTATTCCCTAGGGTGTCCCACAGCCTGTACGGACAAGTGGAAATTTTAAAAGAATTTACTATACATATAGCATACAGATAATTTAAGAAATGCTTCAGATCAAACGACCAAGTAAGACAAAATACATTGTAGATTTTGTCTTTTGGCAATATTGACCCAAGTCAATGCACAGGGCTTTGATTCTTGTCATGTATCATTGCCTAGTTGACCTCTAAGGAATTAATGTATGTTATGCTCCTTGGATAAGAAAGGCTTCACCCTAGGAGCAACTTAGTTTACATAGACTTGTAAGTTACATAAATCATGCCACTGGGTTCAAAATTGGTCCAGTCACATGTGATCTCTTCTTGATGTATTGCATGATATAAATTACAATATAAAGAACAAGGACATGAGTTGGTGATAAAGAATTTTCTTTCAGTTATATTAGTTTTGTAAAGGTTATCTACAGTAGTCGCCAACGTCACAAAAACCGTTGATGCAAGAAAAATGAATATTGCAACAATTCCTGACATTATGCAGTGGGAGTTTATAAGTTTGATTATTTATATATCTAAATATTTACACTGTCCTTATACAATGACTCACAAATAAAAGATGTACATGTGTATGTAACTTGTAAATTAACAGGTAGTTTACCAGCATGAGACTTGTGAAACGCTCCTAAAGGCACTGAAGATGCACCTTTTTAACAACTTAGTTAAGGTTAGTTATAAAGTACATATAAATGTTGTTCAATTAACATTTCAGACTTTCTCATCTGGGGTAAAATTCCAGGCACTTTATCCTCTGGGGTAAAATTCCAGACATAACTAAATTCTTTCTCCCACTGTTTTATCCATATTAGTAAACTACTTGAGATTTTGGAGATCTATATTTATATACATTATACAGTAAATCTATATGAAAATTCTGTTTTAATTTGGCAGTAAAAATTTTTTGGAATAAGTGCTTACCTGCTACCAAGCCAACAGTTCGTCGCCCTAATTCCAGAGTGTCGTAACTCCAATTTTGAAAAAAATGAGTGTTTGGTATCAAAATGTTCGTAATTTTTTTCTCTATCTAATGGTAAGAACAACATTACTCTGGTCCTTGCCTGTAACAATATATTGAATGGGTCAGAGTGCTGTAAGTCCTAAAATTGTGATAAAATACAGTCCATAAATATCGTAACTTCTGAACCATAGTTTGTTAAGATTCTAGTCACGTGATGCTGTTTTGACAAAATGGCAGATTTTTCAAGGTATCAGGAATGACAGTTTAACGTTTTATATTTCTTGATAACATGTAAGTGTTTTGCTTTAGATGTTATCTAATTATCTATAGATTAATATTTTATTGAAACTGTTTCAAACCTTAAAAAGAAATAATAACTACTCTTAACCCTTGAGCTAAATTCAAAGCACCATGCTGTGTTATGAAATTCGGATAGCATGAAAATCGGATAAATTGATACAAACTTTCAATATTCACAAGTATCAACTGTTAATAACGTGATATGTGATTGATTATATGATCGATTGATCAATGTTACCATTAAATACGGACAATCAGGTTTTGCATAAGATTGTTTATACTTTTAACTTACAAACAAAACTCATCAAATAGAAACATACTACTGCCATTATTACATTTTGTACAATGTTTTTCTTTACTTATATAAGACAAATTACGGTACTGGTGCTAAGAGATTCGAATAAAATTTACACATATAACTTTACCACTCATAATTGATGTTAAATTAGGTTAATCATGTTTTTCATAATTCATAATTTCATAATTTTCATAAATTCATAATTCTGCACTTTCATCACAAAAATATCAAAAGTTTTGCTGTCCAAGGCATTATGCAATCCAGAGTGGTTAACAATACCCACTGTCATAAAGAAAGAAAGACAAAAACACTTTTAAAATGGCAGAAGTGTTCAGTCCTACATCACTCGTTTGTGGTCTTAAAACAGTACGCCCAAACGTCAAAGACTATATTGTGGGTTAAAGTTGACAATATGCCTATAAACAAAAAGTTTAAAAGCTGAGATCGAGTTGTCTCAGATGTACCATTTAGCGTTGAATAAGAGACGTCATTTGCACAACAAATACTTATTAAACAGAATGCCACCCTGTTGACCTACTCAGCTATTTTGCATAAATCAACAGGGTGTCAGTCTATACCTTTTTGTCAACATAATCATTTTCAATCTTTTATGCTAAAATTTCTTATGTAATTGAAACATGCAAAGCAAAATTAATCTCAGTTTCTAAGTTAAAAAATAATTCAGTACATCTACTTCCAACTCGTAAGGTAATACTACCTGTAATTATCAAGTGATTTGAACCTTTGAACTCAAAATTATCCATTCCCAAAACTATTTTTTAAAAAGAAAAAAAAATATGCTTAGTTAAAAATTTGTCATTCGATTGAAACGTAGAAAAAAATGATTTTTGTGAAAAAATGTTACAAAGTCTTAAAGACCATATCAAACATTAAGGAATCTTTAAATTGTCATATTTGTTTCATCAAACGTTTGTTGAAGTAAAATAGAATTAATATTTGACTGAAACTCTTAGATATTGAGCATTGCTTTTATACGAATGGGTAATTGATGTAAACAGTTCAGTTAAAAACATTAAAAGCAATTAAACGTATACTTAATTGTTATTGTATGTAAAAAGTTGTATGCCACTTGATATATAAATACATGTAGTAATTGAAGTACAGTAGATCATTGAAACACCATAATCCAGATCTGTAGCATCTTTGAAAATTTGTGAGCTTTGAGTTGTGTTTCATATTTTTCATTTTTTTTTAAAACAAAAAATTAAGTAATGCTGTTCTTAGAAAAGTAAAATTTATAGGTTTATTCTTTTTCATGTTACAGAGAAAGGAACTCATTGTTATGCCCCCATTTTGAAAAAAAGGGGGTATATTGCTTTGCACTTGTCGGTCCGTCGGTCCGTCGGTCCGTAGACCAAATGGTTTCCGAGTGATAACTAAAGAACCCTTAGGCCTAGGAACTTCAAACTTGGTATGGTGATTGGTCATGACCAGTAGATGACCCCTATTGATTTTGGGGTCAAGGGGTCAAAGGTCAAGGTCACATTGACCTTGAAAGCAAAAACGGTTTCCGATCAAAAACTAAAGAACCTTAAGGCCTAGGAACTTCAAACTTGGTATGGTGATTGGTCATGACCAGTAGATGACCCCTATTGATTTTGGGGTCAAGGGGTCAAAGGTCAAGGTCACATTGACCTTGAAAGCAAAAACGGTTTCCGATCAATAACTAAAGAACCTTAAGGCCTAGGAACTTCAAACTTGGTATGGTGATTGGTCATGACCAGTAGATGACCCCTATTGATTTTGGAGTCAAGGGGTCAAAGGTCAAGGTCACATTGACCTTGAAAGCAAAAACAACGTTTCTGATCAATAACTAAAGAACCTTAAGGCCTAGGAACTTCAAACTTGGTATGGTGATTAGTCATGACCAGTTGATGACCCCTATTGATTTTGGGTCAAGGGGTCAAGGTCAAGGTCACATTGACCTTAAAAGCAAAAACGGTTTCCGATCAATAACTAAAGAACCTTAAGGCCTAGGAACTTCAAAACTTGGTATGGTGATTGGTCATGATCAGTAGATGACCCCTATTGATTTTGGGGTCAAGGGGTCAAAGGTCAAGGTCACATTGGACCTTGTAAGCAAAAACGGTTTCTGATCAATAACTAAAGAACCTTAAGGCCTAGGAACTTCAAACTTGGTTTGGTGATTGGTCATGATCAGTAGATGACCCCTATTGATTTTGGGGTCAAGGGGTCAAAGGTCAAGGTCACATTGACCTTGTAGGTAAAAACGGTTTCCGATCAATACCTAAAGAACCTTAAGGCTTAGGAACATCAAACTTGGTATGGTGATTGGTCATGATCAATAGATGACCCCTATTAATTTTGGGGTCAAGGGGTCAAAGGTCAAGGTCACATTGACCTTGTAGGTAAAAACGGTTTCCGATCAATAACTAAAGAACCTTAAGGCCTCTAGGAACTTCAAACTTGGTATGGTGATTGGTCATGATCAGTAGATGACCCGTATAGATTTTGGGGTCAAGGGATCAAAGGTCAAGGTCACATTGACCTTTTAATTAAAAACGGTTTCTGATCAATAACAAAAGAACCCTTAGGCCTAGGAACTTCAAACTTGGTATGGTGATTGGTCATGATCAGTAGATGACCCCTATTGATTTTGGGGTCAAGGGGTCAAAGGTCAAGGTCACATTGACCTTGTAGGTAAAAACGGTTTCCGATCAATAACTAAAGAACCTTTAGGCCTAGGAACTTCAAACTTGGTATGGTGATTGGTCATGATCAGTAGATGACCCGTATAGATTTTGGGGTCAAGGGGTCAAAGGTCAAGGTCACATTGACCTTTTAATTAAAAACGGTTTCTGATCAATAACAAAAGAACCCTTAGGCCTAGGAACTTCAAACTTGGTATGGTGATTGGTTATGACCAATCAGATGACCCCCATTGATTTTGGCGTTAAGGGTCAAAGGTCAAGGTCACATTGACCTTGTAGGTAAAAACGGTTTCCGATCAATAATGAAAGAACCCTTAGGCCTAGGGACTTCAAACTTGAGATGGTGATTGGTCATGATCAGTAGATGACCCTATTGATTTTGGGTCTAGGGGTCAAAGTCAAGGTCACATTGACCTCTTAGGTAAAAACGGTTTCCGATCAATAACTAAAGAACCCTTAGGCCTAGGAACTTCAAACTTGGTATGGTGATTGGTCATGACCAGCAAATGACCCCTATTGATTTTGGGGTTAAGGGGTTAAAGGGCAAGGTCACATTGACCTTGTACGTAAAAATGCTTTCCGATCAATAACTTAAGAACCCTTATGCCTAGGAACTTCAAACTTGGTATGGTGATTGGTCATGACCAGCAGATGACCTATTGATTTTGGGTCAAGGGGTCAAAGGTCAAGGTCACATTGACCTTGTAGGTAAAAACGGTTTCCGATCAATTAACTAAAAACGCTTAGGCCTAGGAACTTCAAACTTTGTGTGATGATTGGTCATGACCAGCAGATGACCCTTATTGAGTTTTAGGTGAAGGGTCAAAGGTCAAGGTCACATTGACCTTTTAAGTAAAAACGGTTTCTGATCAATAATTCAAGAACGCTTAGGCCTAGGAACTTCAAACTTGGTATGGTGATTTGTCATGACCAGCAGATTACTCCTATTGATTTTGGGATCAAGGGGTCAAAGGTCAAGGTCACAATGACCTTGTAAGTAAAAAACGGTTTTCTGATCAATAACTAAAGAACGCTTCGGCCTAGAAACTTCAAACTTGGCATGGTGATTGGTCATGACCAGCAGATGACCCCTATTGATTTTGGGGTCAAAGGTCAAGGTCACATTGACCTTGTATGTTAAAATCGGTTTCCGATCAATAATAAGAGAACCCTTAGGCCTAAGAACTTCAAACTTGGCATGGTGATTGGTCATGACCAGCAGATGACCCCTATTGATTTTGGGGTCAAGGGTCAAAGGTCAAGGTCACATTGACCTTGTAGGTAAAAACGGTTTTTCTGATCAATTTACTAAAAACGCCTAGGCCTAGGAACTTCAAACTTTGTTTGATGATTGGTCGTGACCAGCAGATGACCCCTATTGAGTTTTGGGTCAAGGGGTCAAAGGTCAAGGTCATGACCAGTAGATACTTTATAACCCTTATTAATTGTTTGATCACTGGGTCAGAAGTCATGCATAATAACCTTATCACATGACTAATTGGCTGCTGATAGGGGGCATACATGTTTTACAAACATATCTTGTTGATGTTGTTTTTCAAAGTTTAAGCAGTTACATCTTTCAACATTTTTGTGTGTTTTGTAAGTCAAATTGTCTTCAACATGCTGTTTGTATGCAAGTAACAAGTATTCAAAATTGAATTTGGAATGAATTAATGATATAATAAACGAAACCAAAAGTAAATCTGAATTTCAAATATTTTATAGTGTACAGTGTTAATGTGAAAATAGCATATCATATGATAAAAGTTTTGCTATTTAACGTCGTAAATATCAATACAATGACGACGTTTCTAAATTTTGATTTCGTTTTGTTTAACTCAATGTGATACATTTACAAAATCAGTAATATCTTATTTTTTTTTGTTCATTTGCAAGGCTCACTATTTCATGTAAATGGTCATAAGATAATGAAGCCCGGGTTCAATTTCAACCTTAAAATGCCTATTCGTAGCTTTTCACACTTCACCGCATTGTCTGGATTTCTATTATTGACTTTTAAAACTAAATTTACTGTTTTGATCCTGATCACATTACATGCTCTGTGGTGCCTAAATAAATGTGGATCCAGACTATTCGTTAAAGCATTCAATTTCTAGAAACGTCTAAATTTAATATAATTTCAGTATAAAACAGTAAAATAGTCATTATTTCACACTGTTGTAACTCCTAAATGTAATGATATTTTAGGGTCACATTGCTGTAACTTATTACAGCATTCTGGTTCTTGTATTTTTGTCAATAAAATATATTTTTCAGTGATTTTTCATTTTTTTTATTTTGATTTTTAAAAAAACTATCTACAGGAACTTCTTCGTAATTAAAAGTGTAAAAGTTAAAATAATTCTGCACACTATGATATATTTTATATTAAAATTGGTTCAGTAAGTGTGAAGATATAGCCTGTTAAAACTTTAAAGTCGATTTTCTCAAAATGGTAAAAATACGACTTACATCATTATGGAATTAGGGCGACGAGTTTACAAAAACAATCCCCCATTTTTGGTCCAAATACCTATTTTTTTTAAAGCCAATTCCCCCTATCTTGTTGGCTGGAAGTATGGCATATATGTGTGTAACCATGTTCTCTTCATGGGTTAAACAATAAATCTAACTATGTTTTTAGCTCGACTTTTCTATGAAAAGGGGAGCTATCCTACTCGCCCCGGCGTCGGCGTTAGCGTTGGCGTCACACCTTGGTTAAGTTTTTCGTACCACCCCACTTTATTTCAGAAGTATTACAAGTATGGCTTTGAAACTTACCATACTTGTTCACCATCATAACCTCCATCTACAGACAAGAGTACATAACTCTGTCAAGGTTTTTGACAGAATTATGGCCCTTTTTTGACTTAGAAAGTGTATTGAGCTTGGTTAAGTTTTTTGTACCACCTCACTTTATTTCAAAACCATTGGAGGTATTGCTTTGAAACTGACCATACTTGTTTACCATCACGACCTTCATCAACAGACAAGAGGACATAACTCTGTCAAGGTTTTTGACAGAATTATGCCCCTTTTTGACTTAGAAAATACATTGAATATGGGTAAAATCCACTTATTGCCTTAACCCTTTGAGATATTGCTTTGAAACTTTTAATGCTATTTCACATCATTACCCCCATCTGTACGCAAGAGAAGGTAACTCTGTCAAGGATTTGTTTTAAAAATTAAGGCCTTTTATCGACTTAGAATCTTGGTTAAGTTTTTAGTACCAGTCCACTTTTTGACTGAACTGTTTGAGATATTAATTTGAAAGTTGGAATACTTGTTTACCATCATGGTCCCAAAACATGGGCAGGAGAAGGTAATTCTGTTAAGGATTTTATTTGAATTATGGCCCTTTTTGACTTAGAAACTCAGTTAAGATTTTCATTCTTGTCCACTTGTTGACTTAACCATTTGAGATATTACTTTGGAAGTTGGAGTTCTTATGTGCCATCATGAGACCTATCTGTAAGCAAGAGAAGATAACTCTGTGAAAATGTTTCTTGATTTGTACTTAGAAATTCCTAGTTAAAGTCTTGTGTGCCCTTAACTGTCAAAGTTTTGTTTTATAGGCAAGCACTAAAAAAGTCGAGCGCGCTGTCCTTCTGACAGCTCTTGTTTGTTTAGGTAGGAAACCACTACTGCTTACAGACATCTGGAATAAGTCAAGGATCAGTGATCTCTACTTTATTATGTAGCTTTTACTACGCTCACATGGAGAGAAACCTGTTTAAGATAACTGATGGGGACTTCTTGTTAAGACTGGTTGATGACTACCTGTATATTACACCAACTCAACATAAAGCTGTCAACTTTCTTAATACTATGATCTCAGGTATGTGCATCAGGGGAGCAATGGCCTAGTGGTTAAAATGTCTGCCTTTCAACCTGTCGAGCCCTAATCAGGTCACATCCATGTTTCTTCATATGACGCCAGTACTGGTTGGTTCCAGTAAGCGAACTCAAAAGTGATTGATATAAGCTGCAAGAATGTTTCGCAATAGGGCTTAAATAAATATGTTTAAACCAATCTGATTCGTGATTTTATACTTATGTTTCAATAAATCACTTTGCACTGTATATAGAAGATATTGAATGGGTGTAAGTGCAATACTAAATTTATTGAAAAAGTTAAATGCCAGCCTTTGGCGAGCATAATATTATTTAATTTAACAAGTTCAATAAATTCAGTAATGAACCTGCACGAATAAAATATTCTATTATTAAACATAAAAATATTAAGACTGTTTAAAGTTTTCCAATGACAAAGCTTATAGTATAACACTAACATTAAGCCTGTCTTTACGCTATGTTTGTATCATGCAAATGACATCACATCAAAATATATGCTTGGCCTTGCATGGGTAAAATAAAAGTTACTATTGTGCACAGAAAAGAAAAGCGAATGCCCACAAGTGGAATTAATTTTGACAGTACATGTACTTTTCTTGAAATACTATAATATTATCGTATTTGTGATTTTAGCTTTAGTTTGAAAATAGCACTTGAAAATCTTGTAAATAATAATGCATTCTAGTTATTGAGCAATTTTTAATCAAGTGTCAAGATTTTTATAATTTCTGTTTTGTTTAATATATCCTTAAGTGATAGTTGTCACTAAAGCAAAATTTTTGTTGTTTTAATTAAATCTTAGAATAGCTTTTATAAGGAACTAAAGGAACTGCATAGCATTTATATTTTGTATTTAGCATTTTCCATTGGCCTTGCGTTAAAATTATAAAAATTGTTAATCAATGAGAACATTTAATGGTTATTAAATTTTATTGTTTGAAACTGTAATGAATTTTCTTGTCTCATCATTCTGATGTGTCTCATTTTCTAGGTATTCCTGAATATTCTTGCTATACAAACAAGGAGAAAATTTTGACCAATTTCAGATGGGATGGTGACGGTGATATGTTTCCTGTGGTTTTGACAGGTGAAATATTTCCTAAACATTTTACTTGAATGCCATACACTCCTTGATTGGGGCATAAATTTGTTTTAAAGCTCCATTTATTGATAACAAGAAAGACCTTGCATAGTATCAAGTTCACAAGAGTTTGTGGCGGAGTGAATAAGGTCTTTGAATTCAAATTATTTGCCTCTCACCGCTTTTGGTTCGAGTCCTGACGGACTTCGGATTCTATCATGTGAGGAACAATGGTGGTTTTACTTAGGTGCCTGTTTGTGCCTAAAATAATTCATGGAGGGGGGCCTTAGGCCATCCTCTACCAGTTAGGCCGGAAAGTCGCCATATTACCTATACTTTATTGGTTTGGAGTAAAACCTAATCAAAGGAAAAAAATAGAAATTTTACATAGTATTTGAATGAATGTGTGACCAAAGCCCCCTTCCCATCCTCCAACCTCATGCAGTGTTTCTTCCAGCTCCAATTTTTTGGGGGTCATTTTTGACCCCCTGTATGAGATTTTAGGGGTCACTTGAAATTTTTTAGGGTCATGCCAAACCATATATTTTATTAACCAAGAAGTACATAAAAGAACTGGAACCACTAATTTATTAGCCTCTTTCCTATAATTCATTCAGCCATTGAAAAATAATAGATGAATAGAAAAGAAAATGTTGCATAAAAATAATTTGAAGAATCTCTATAAACAGAAGAAAAAAATTCTTTAATGAATTTAATTACCCCCAGTTAGCTACTGTAATTCATGCAGCTTAATATGTACTGACAACTTTAAATCTTAATCAGCAAGGCAGTTGTTTACACAGTTGCATCATCCTTTCCATATTTGGTCGTATAGCTACGTCACTAGCAGTACTGTATACAGGTAAAATGTGTAACAATAGAAAGAGGGTTGTGTAGTACATACAAGTTTGTTTTGAAAATTGGATAATTAATTGATAGAAAAGTGGACAATAATTGGATAAAATTATATTGTCCTCTTGTATGAATGAAAGGAAATTTTTGTCTGATTAACGGACAATTAAATTGAAAGGTATTAAGTCGTAAAATCAAAGCAGTGCATGATATGTATTTTAATTTGTTGCATAGTTTGCAATGGATTTGAAATTGTCATAATTTGAAATTTACTGTAAATTAATGGAGAATAGATAACTGCATCACTGGAAACGCAATAATTGAGTCTCATTGCGTCAAGGCCGTAAAAAATGCATCAAAAACGCACTCTGGAAGAAACACTGCACATGTAAAAATAACAAAGTCGACAAGAGCCCTCCCATGAATTTTGCACAAAAGGACTCCAATGGAATTTACAGGTGGTGCAAAAAGCCTTTGACACTGAAATCACTTCAGTTTAGACAACCGTGTTACTGTCTACTAAATTCTATTTCAGAGTGGTTCCCTTGGTGTGGAATGTATTTTAACACAAGAACGATAGAGACTAGCTTAGACTTCACCAAATACTCTGGTTGCAGTAAGTAGAATTTATTACTTGTACATGTTTTACATACAAGATACCATGTGACAACAATATGAATTTGATCCTGATATGTCTTTTCAGCTGGACTATTCAGAGAATAATGGGACTATTCTACTCACCTATGTGCCTGCATAGCATTTAGGTGAAAGTCACTGACCAAGAACAATTTATTCTCGGTCATGTATTTTGTCTGAATTAGTCCTTAGTGAATATTCCTGTTCAGGGCTTTATTTCAAAGGTGGGGGAAGGGGCTCTTTCTAAAATTTGGAATTAATGAATCACTTCCCATATTGAAAGATCATATTTGTTTATAAATCCAGTGTTCATTTGGGCATGTTTCCCCCACATTTGCAGTGCTCTTGTTTTACATTTATTTCTTAGTCATTCTATTTCTCTTTATAGGTATGAAAGACACGGTATCTGTTGAACAGTCAAACAATCCTGGGAAATCATTGAAGGAAAAGATTCTATTGTATGATTTATTAGCTCACCTGTCACAAAGTGACAGGGTGAGCTTGTGTGATCGCTTTTCGTCCGGCGTCCGTCCGTCCGGCGTCCGTCCATAAACTTTTGCTTTAAATGACATCTCCTCATAAACCACTGAGCCAATTTCATCCAAACTTCACAGGAATGTTCCTTTGTAGGTCACCTTTAAAAATTGTTCAAAGAATTTAATTCCATGCAGAACTCTGGTTGCCATGGCAACCAAAAGAAAAATCTTTAAATATCTTCTTTTAAACAACCCTAAGAGCTAGAGCTTAGATATTTGGCATGAAACATCTTCTAGTGAGTGTCTACCAAGTTTGTTCAAATAAAAGCCCTGGGGTCAAAATTGGCCCCGCCCCAGGGGGTCATTGATTTTCCCTATATGCATATAGTAAAAACTTGAAAAATCTTCTTTTAAAGAACCCAAAGAGCTAGAGCTAAAGATATTTGGCATGAAACATCTTCTAGTGAGTGTCTACCAAGTTTGTTCAAATAAAAGCCCTGGGGTCAAAATTGGCCCCGCCCCAGGGGGTCATTGATTTTCCCTATATGCATATAGTAAAAACTTAAAAAATCTTCTTTTAAAGAACCGTAAGAGCTAGAGCTTAGATATTTAGCATGAAACATCTTCTTGTGATTGTCTACCAAGTTTGTTCAAATAAAAGCCCTGGGGTCAAAATTGGCTCGGCCCCAGGGGGTCATAGATTTTCCCTATATGCATATAGTAAAAACTTAAAAAATCTTCTTTTAAAGAACCCAAAGAGCTAGAGCTAAGATATTTGGCATGAAACATCTTCTAGTGATTGTCTACCAAGTTTGTTCAAATAAAAGCCCTGGGGTCAAAATTGGCTCGGCCCCAGGGGGTCATAGATTTTCCCTATATGCATATAGTAAAAACTTAAAAAATCTTCTTTTAAAGAACCATAAGAGCTAGAGCTTAGATATTTGGCATGAAACATCTTCTAGTGAATGTCTACCAAGTTTGTTCAAATAAAAGCCCTGGGGTCAAAATTGACCCCGCCCCAGAGGGTCATAGATTTTCCCTATATGCATATAGTAAAAACTTAAAAAATCTTCTTTTAAAGAACCCAAAGAGCTAGAGCTAAGATATTTAGCATGAAACATCTTGTAATGAATGTCTACCAAGTTTGTTCAAATAAAAGCCCTGGGGTCAAAATTGGCCCCGCCCCAGGGGGTCATTGATTTTCCCTATATGCATATAGTAAACACTTAAAAAATCTTTTAAAGAACTCAATAAGCTAGAGCTAAGATATTTAGCATGAAACATGTTCTAATGGGTGTCTACCAAGTATGTTCAAATAAAAGCCGTGGGGTCAAAACTGGCCCCGCCGGGGGGGTCATTGATTTTCCTTATATGTGTATAGCAAAAAACTTAAAAATCTTCTTTGAAAAAACCCAAATAGCTAGAGTTTAGATATTAAGCATGAAACATCTTTAAGTAAATATCTACAAAGTTTGTTCAAATAAAAGCCCGGGGGTCAAAACTGCCCCTGCCCCAGGGGTGTCATTGTTTTTAACTATATGTGTATAGTAAAAACTTTAAAAATCTTCTTTTAAAAAACCCAATGAGCTAGAACTTAGATGTTTAGCATGAAACATCTTCTTATGGGTGTCTACCAAGTCTGTTCAAATAAACAAATAAAAGCCCTTGGGTAAAAATTGGCCCGGGGGTGGGGGGGGGGCCTATATACAGGTGAGCGACCTCAGGGCCATCATGGCCCTCTTGTTCTATTTTGTCACTGAGATATATAGAGCATACTTGTTTCTTTTTGTTTTCTGAATTATGCTATATGTCAAACTGAATATTTACACAAGTGATGTGTGATATATAGGGTGGGGATGAAGTTGGTTTGTATGTAGGTAGGTCACCTCTTCCTAGTGCAGTCAATAAATTTAGAAGGAATTAGCCATGATTTTATGTAACTTGGTGTGGAGGTTGGTCATGTACAGTTGATGACCCCTTTTGAGATCAGTAGGTCAAAGTTAAATGTCATTGTGGCCTTGACCAATTACCTTAGCATATCTGACAAAAAAAAAAAACTAGGGAATTCCTGAGAATTTGTTTGCAGAATGATCATAATAAGTAAGAAGTAATGCACTGGGGGCATTTGGAGTTGAAAAGTGGTCATATGACCATATGTTGATGTGACTAAAATGATACAGTTAATCATCAAAATCAATCTCTTTCAATATTTCATTTTTACAGCTCTATAAGACAGACCTGCCATAGGTTGTTTATAGATACAAGTATCAACTCCAAGAAACAGATGTTGAGGAACGTATATCAAATATTTCTCTTAGCAGTTTTCAAGCTTCATATACACATAAGAAACCTTCCCTGTCACCAGGCAGACAGGAATTCAAGGTTTTTCTTTGGTAAGGCACCTTTTTCATAAAATGTAAGGGCATACTGTGATGGGCTGATTGGCACATATCACCTTCTTTGTCCAGTCAGTAACTTTTGAAGAAATAAGCAGGCTTTTTATGTAATTTGGAAGTGACTATTTTCTACATACATTGCATATTTTCTACATACATTACAGGATTGTTAAATACCTTGGCATAAATCTTTAACATTTTGAGGCATTATTTATGTCAAGTGCAAAATTCAGGTTTGGCCATGGTCAAGGTCATATGCAGAAGTTAAAGGTCAGACAAAAAAATCTGTAATCTTGAATTGTTAATAAACATATTCTCTGTTGTGATGATAAGCATTTGTGACCAGCATGCTCATTCCAACAGGAGTTATTGTGATTGACGACTCCATTTGTCATTTTATCAGTTTAAATAAAGATATAGGATTCAGTTTCTTTGATATTTTGAGGTTCATACTATTAAGAAGCTTTGTAACTAAATAGCAGGTATGCTTTTCATTTTAGGAATTTTAATGGAGATGATAAATGTAGTAAGAAAACTGGTGAGAAAGTATCAGGTAGGTAAACATTATTTCCCTTTGAAAATACTGTGTCGGCATATAAATTTTGCACTTTTCAAATAACTTTTCAAATCTTCATTTTTTCTATTAAATAATTTCTTTCAAAAATAATTATAAATTGCACTATTCTGTGTCATAAAGATCAGGTGGGGATACTTATCACTCCTGTGGCAGCTCTCGTTAGACTTGTGCTAGATAAATATGCTTTAAAATTAACTTTGAAAAACTTACAGGTTGGGTTCATCACCTTTAGAAATTTTTAGAAAGTGTTACCAGTAATTGGAAAATACTTTTAATTAAAAAACTGAATAATTTGAGCACAGTACTGAAATTGAGTTATTAACTATACAAGAACTTGCAAATTGTGGTAGAGTATAAAAAAAATAACCAAATTACTGCATGAGTATTCCATCATTTTGCAACTCCAGGGGCAATTATTGTTTTCTTGTTTGAATATATATTGATACAGTTGGCACGACCAGCAAAATCTGATTTTGGCTTTCTTGTCTGTTTTTATCTGAAGCATTTCCTAACTTGTGATATTTATATAGATAATTCTTCAAGATTTCCACTTGTCTGCACAGGCTGTGGGACAATCTTGGCAATACGGGCAATTGATTTTGCCGCCCTTTGAGTTGGTGTTTTATACTTTGCCACAATTCAATCAGAAATAACTCCAAATAAAAAAAAAGCAGACAGTAAACATCTTGATAGATTTTAAATTAACATTTATTGTTCTTTTTAGTAAAGAGAGCAATTTAGAGCCATCATGGTCCTCCTGTTTATATTATTATAAAGAATCTTTTCTTTTTTTAAAGCAACAAGATAAAAGACCTGTGTGCAGTTCATTAGTTACATGGTATGATTATTTTTTTTATTATTTCTTTAAGAAAGCATATAGTAATTGAACTGTCTGACAGTTTGTCCCTGAATTTGTCAATTTTTAGCTACCTGTGACAGGGTGAGCTTTTGTGATCGTTTTTTGTCCAGCCGACTTTCGTCCTTCCGTAAGCTTTTACTTTAAACGACACCTCCTCATAAACCGCTAAGCCAATTTCATCGAAACTTCACAGGACTGTTCCTTTGGTGGTCACCTTTAAAAATTATTCAAGGAATTTAATTCCATGCAGAACTCTGATTGCCATGGCAACCAAAAGAAAAAAAACTTAAAATATCTTATTTTAAAAAACCCAAAGAGCTAGAGCTTAGGTACACTGTATTTGGCATGAATTATCTTCTAGTGAGTGTCTACCAAGTTTGTTCAAATAAAAGCCCTGGGGTCAAAATTGGCCCCGTCCCGGGGGTCATTGATTTCCATATAAGTATATAGTAAAAACTTAAAAATTCTTATTTTAAAAAACCCAAAGAGCTAAGGCTTAAAAAATTTGGCTTGAAACATCTTCTAATGAGTGTCTACCAAGTTTGTTCAAATAAAAGCCCTAGGGTCAAAAGCTGCGCCACCCAAGGGGGTATTGATTTTCGTTATATGTATAAAGTAAAAACTTCAAAAATCTTCTTAAAAAAAAAAACCCCAAAGATTTAAAGCTCAAAAAATCTTAAAGGTGTCAACCAAGTTTGTTCAAATGAAAGCCCTGTGGTCAAAATTGGCCCCACACCAGTGGGTCATTGATTTTTCGTGTATGTACACATCTTTTGGAACTGTTGTTTTCTCTTAACAATAGCAACCAGTAATGTTAACTTTGTGATATCAGTTTTAGATTTAGATTTTATATCTGCTTTTGTTTATAGATTTCAATATTACTTATTCCTTGTCATGGAGAGTTTTATATTCAGGTGAACGATTTCAGGGCCATCATGGCCCTCTTGTTCTGTACAATTACCCCTCAACTCATTATGTATTTGAATTCTGCTATAAATATTTTCATGTGGTTAAGTTATCTAGCTGGCATATTGACTGTTTATGGTTCTACTCTATTTCCTGCTAGCCCCTGAAATAATGCATAAAGTTGGACACCTGAAGTATCAGCTGGAAAGTAACCATATGACCCCTTTTTTTATGCCCCCACAGAGTGGGAGCATATAGCGTTGCACTTGTCCGTCCGTCCGTCCGTCCGTACGTCCCGAAATCTTGTGAACGCAACTCCTCTTAAACCGGATGGCAGATTTTGCTTAAACTTTCAGGGATGAACAACCTCAATGTGTAGATGGTAGTAAAGGAAGGAATTTTCGCTGCGACCAAATTTAATAGAATTATGGCCCTTTGTTGATTTTTTCACTGTATACTATGTAGAAATTTTGTGAACGAAACTCTTAAACCGGATGGCAGATTTTGCTTAAACTTCCAGTGATGAACAACCTTTTTGTGTAGATGTTAGTAAAGGAAGGAATTTTTGCTGGGACGAAATTTAACAGAATTATGGCCCTTTGTTGATTTTTTCACTATATACCATATAGAAATTTTGTGAACGCAACTCCTCTTAAACCGGATGGCAGATTTTGCTTAAACTTCCAGGGATGAACAACCTTAATGTGTAGATGGCAGTGAAGGAAGGAATTTTTGCTGCGACCAAATTTAACAGAATTATGGCCCTTTGTTGATTTTTTTTTTTACTATATACTATATAGAAATTTTGTGAACGCAACTCCTCTTAAACCGGATGGCAGATTTTGCTTAAACTTCCAGGGATGAACAACCTTAATGTGTAGATGGTAGTAAAGGAAGGAATTTTTGCTGCGACCAAATTTAACAGAATTATGGCCCTTTGTTGATTTTTTCACTATATACCATATAAATGTTGTCAGTGGGGGCATCCGTGTCCTTTGGACACAGTTCTAGTTCTTTTCATAATACATGTATAATGCTACTTCAGTAACAATAGTTTCATGAAAAATTACTTCGTTGTTATAACACATTCATGTATATTTATGTTTCGTTGTTCCACAATACCATTGTGTTTTCCTATAGTTTGGTCTAGCAACATAATACAATTTTTACACTTGCCCACAATGCTATTTATTGTCCGAGGTTACCAGTATGTATTGTCTTGTTTATATTGTTTTCATAGGTTGTGTCTTAAGGCGTGTACTGTTAAATTAAGTAGACATCATGCTCAGTATAGAAATCTGCTGAAACATTTACGTCACCAATTGTATCACAAACAAAAGACTCTGGTAAGCTGTAAATGATTATACCCCCGAAACGAAGTTTAGGGGGGGGGGGGGTATATAGGAGTCACCTGGTGGTCGGTCCAGAGGTCCTTTGCATTTTCCTTGTCCAGGGCATAACTTGAAAACTACTGGTTGGAATTCAATATAACTTCATACGATGGTCAAGCATATTGAGAGGAAGTGCAGTGCACAAGAACCATACCTCCATCTTGACTAATTACAGAGTAATTGCCCTTTGTTACTTTTCCTTGTCAGGAGCATAACTTGAAAACTACTGGTTGGAATTCAAAACAACTTCATACAATTGTCAAGCACAATAAGGGGAAGTGCAGTGCACAAGGACCATAACTCTATCTAAAGTAATTAAAGAGTTACAGCCCTTTGTTACTTTTCCTTGTCCGGAGCATAACTTGAAAACTACTGGTTGGAATTCAAAACAACATCATACAATGGTCAAGCACATTAAGGGGAAGTGCAGTGCACAAGAACCATAACTCTTTCTTGACTAAATACAGTTATTGCCCTTTGTAACTTTTCCATTGCTTTTTTTGTTCAGAGCATAACTTGAAGACTAATGGTTGGAATTCAATATAACTTCATACAATGGTAAAGCACATTGAGAGGAAGTGCAGTGCAGAAGAACCATTACTCCATCTTAACCAATTACAAAGTTATTGCCCTTTGTTACTTTTCCTTGTCCGGAGCATAACTTGAAAACTACTGGTTGGAATTCAATACAACTTCATACAGTTGTCAAGCACATTAAGAGGAAATGCAGTGTACAAGAACCATAACTTCATTTTTAAAAATTACAGAGTTATTGCCCTTTGATACTTTTCCTTGTCTTGGGCATAACTTAAAACATACTGGTTGGAATTCAAAACAACTTCATACAATGGTCAAGCACAATAGCAGGAAGTGCAGTGCACAAAAACTATAACTCTGTCTAGAGTAGTTATAGAGTTATTGCCCTTTGTTACTTTTCCATTACTTTTTTCTTGTCCAGAGCATAACTTGAAAACTACTAGTTGGAATTCAATACTATTTCATACAATGGTCAAGTATATTGAGAGGAAGCGCAGTGCACAAGAACCATAACTCTTTCTTGACTCATTTAAAAGTTTTTGCCCTTTGTTACTTTTTATTGTCCAGTGCATAACTTGAAAATTAATGGTTGGAATTCAATGAAACTTTATACAATGGTCAAGGGCAGTGAGATGAAGTGCAGTGCACAAGAACCATAACTCTATTTGGACTAATTACAGTTTTTGCCCTTTGTTACTTTTTTTTGTCCAGTGCATAACTTGAAATTTAGTAGTTGGAATTCAATACAACTTCATACAATGGTCAAAGCGCAATGAGAGGAAGTGCAGTGTACAATAACCATAACTCCATCTTCAGTATTTAAAGAGTTATTGCCCTTTGTTCCTTTTCCTTGTCTTTCTAGACTTATTACAGAGCAATTCAATAAAACTTCATCAATGGCCAACCACATTGAAAGGAAATGCAACATACAAGAACCACAACTATCTTTAATTGCCCACAACCATAACTCTATTTCAATTCTTTTACAAGGTATTCTGTTACTAGTAACATTCTCATTTCTGAAGCTGTCTCATTTAGTGATAGTTCTAGTTAAATTTACTAGTTTAGAAGAAATAAAGGTATTGGAAATAGATACCTTTCTAATGTTATTTTGATTCTTCATAAAATAACTAATATGGGAGTACCTAAATTTATATTATTTTCTTTATTTACTGACTTGTTACTAAGAAACAAATTTAACATTTATGACTGTTTTTAATTAACAAACTCTTTATTAGCAATATTAGCTTTAGCATGAAAAGTTGTCAAGGTGAGATATTGCAGTGGGTTGGTGGCTGTCAGGTGTCATGTTGTGCCAAACAATATCTTTTCAATTGCTATATCTGTAGCTAAAACTTGGCAAGAACATTTTTGTATGTGACACTTTCAATCTGCTGACAAAATTCCATTCCATGTCTCTCATGACAACAAGGATATCTGAAAGAAAAAAAACAAAAACAAAATCACAAAACCTGCAAGGCCTTAAGCTTAGGGAATTGCCTTGGCAGATCCTCTAGTAAATGTCTACCTGCCAGGTTGTTCAAAATATAGCTTTGGGTCAAAATTGGCCAAAACCTGTGGTCCTTTTCCTTGATAAATGAATTTTAAAAAATATTTTTTTCCCCTAAAACCACAATAGCGTCGGGTTTAATATTTTGCATATAAAAAAGTCCTGTGGACCTCTACATTATTGCACAAAATAAAGAAGAATATTCAAACAAATTACTTATTACCAATTAATGAAATTTAACTAGACAATTGCACAAAAGGAAGTGAAATGTAGAGAAAAAAAAGAAAAAAAGATTTGCTTACAGATAAATCATAATAAGGTGTGACCCCTCCCCACCCATCCCCCATTAGTTTTTTGCTGAAAATGTTTATAATATTCTGAAATCATGCAAAGTTTAGATAAATCCTATTTTGCTATATGTCTATAGTTAACCCTAGCATACAACTTTAAAAACTAATTAGAATTTAACATTGTGTTTTTTTCTTCTTTTATTTAAAGTAAGCGTTAAGTGAGATGCCATGTTTTGTAACTTTGATTGCAGTATAATTTTTCTTCTATCTATGTGTATGTTGACATAAATATAACAGAAACTTGTGTATGATTTTACAAGAATTATTAAATCTTATTTCAGACCCCTTCAGAGTTAAATGAAGTGAATGAAGTTGTGGGGACTGGAATGCCTGAAGAATTTCACAATATTATTTCATAATGAAAGCACACATGTATTTTAATGAAAATTTATTTATTTTGTCAATTAGTAATTGATAAAGATATACACATTTTATGTGGACATGTTGTTGTGAATAAATGACATTTTCAAGCAATGTATAGATTGTTAGCAGCTTCTTATTCATTTCTTTTACTTGATTTGAACCAAAACTTTTACAAAACTTATATTACTTGGAGATTATTAAAAGCATACTACTTATATTATTGCTTTCTTCATATTACATGGTATATAAAAAAACGTTTAAGTAAATATGTTGAGACAGTAGTAATTATTACCCCTCACTTTCTATGTAATGTTAATTTCCCATAGGCCACTGGGAGTTATTTATACTGTTAATGCAAGTGTACCATGTGACTAAGAATGTGTACTGTTACAGGATAACGGTATTTTTCACAGTATAAAATCTGAACACATGGTCTATTTTCTAAATAGATAAAATCATCATTAAAAATCATCACAGTTATCACAGTTATTGTTCGGGTGTAATAAAATAATTATGACGCCTCGGGGAAACATTATTTTCCTGGGGATGATATTTTTACTGTTACCCACAAACCCATGTGTTATTTATGTACTGTTATGGATTATGTATATACAGTCAAACCTGTAAACAAAGGTCATCCAGGGGAGAGACTGAACATGGTCTTTATAGACAAGTGGTCTGTATTTGAAGAGCACACATCATCAGAGTGAACTTTAGATTATTTAAAGTTGGATCTTCAGTTAGGGACATGTTTGACTGTACTTGTTTAAAATGTACTGCTTTTGAAAATATATATAAATAAGAGGATCTACAAATGGGGTCAGTCTACTTACCCCAAGACTACGATACACATTTTCTGTCCAAGGACTACCCCAAGAAACATATATATTGCGCAAATTGGAAAAGTCTTATTATATACGACGACTGATTATTTACATGTCATCAATACATCAAATATGGTCAATTACATGTATGTATGGACTTTTGTCATCTTGATATGCTCAACATATTTTTATTAAATCAACTTTACTGAAAAAATAAGACTATGCTAATCTCAGATGAAATAAAAAAAAATATCGATGAAACAAAATAAAATGGATTTTATCATCAGGTATCAGAAATGTTGCTCAAAAAATGACATTGTCGCAGAATTAAACTTGCACTACATCAAAACCCGGTAACCTTTGCATTATTCCATTGTTGTAAACTATTTTGCACTAAAAGAATATATTTATAATTGTACATTAAAAAAAATACAGGGAAATAAATGAAGGGAGATAATTCAATGTGTACATGTGAAATCGCATAGTTACCTCTTGTAAACAACGTAAAATTAAGTCGGTATAAGTGTCTTTGGGTGTTTTGGGGTGGTCTTGGGGTAACTAGACCTACCACTACAAAGGTATCTACAGAAAATTGGTAAGTAACTGGAAAAGACGTTTGTGATGAGCAAATGTGCTTATGATATGCTTTGCACAATTCATCAAGGTCATGGTTAAACTTTCATGTCCGCTGCGGAAGGGGATTTTGTTGTCTTCAGACTGTCTTATTACACTCACTTGAGCACAGTTTGTGATTATTTTAGAGAAACCATGTGTGAATGTTGGGAATCTTCGCCTTTTATTAGATGGGAGGCAACTGTGTCAGATTGTGAAAGTCTTAATTATATGTACATGTACTAGTTTTCTCCCTTACCAGAACATTTACAAAATGCGTTTTGGTAATTTTGTTGAATCAGAATGAAATTACAAGGTTTCAATAAGGTTAGCTATGTTTTGATGTACAAAAATATGTTGTGTTTTACATGTGTATTTTATGAGGGGCCCAACTTCCTGTCTGACAAAATGGGTTACTGTCGCGGATTTTTCCTGGTCGGTCAAATCACGCTAATATGTATGGTGCATTTTTAGCTCACCTGTCACAAAGTGACAGGGTGAGCTTTTGCGATGGCATTTCGTCCGGCGTCCGTCTGTTTGTCGTCCGTCCGTAAACTTACTTTAATTGACATCTCCTCATAAACCAGTGAGCCAATTTCATCCAAATTTCACAGAAATGTTCTTTTGGTGGTCACCTTTAAAAATTGTTCAAAGAATTTAATTCCATGCAGAATTCTGGTTGCCATGGCAACCAAAAGAAAAAACTTTAAATATCTTCTTTTAAAAAACCCAAAGAGCTAGAGCTTAGATATTTGGCATGAAACATTTTCTAGTGAGTGTCTACCAAGTTTGTTCAAATAAAAGCCCTGGGGTCAAAATTGGCCCCGCCCCAGGGGGTCATTGATTTTCCCTATATGCATATAGTAAAAACTTAAAAAATCTTCTTTTAAAGAACTCAAAGAGCTGGAGCTAAGATATTTAGCAAGAAACATGTTCTAATGGGTGTCTACCAAGTTTATTCAAATAAAAGCCCTGGGGTCAAAATTGACCCCGCCCCAGGGGAGTCATTGAATTTTCTTATATGTGTATAGCAAAAACGTAAAAATCTTCAAACCAAAATAGCTAGAGTTTAGATATTAAGCATAAAACATCTTCTAGTAAGTGTCTACAAAGTTTTGTCTAATAAAAGCCCTGGGGTCAAAACTTGTCATTGTTTTTAACTGTATGTGTGTAGCAAAAACATAAAAATCTTCTTTTAAAAAACTTAATGAGCTAGAGCTTAGATGTTTAGCATGAAACATCTTCTTATGGGTGTCTACCAAGTTTCTTCAAATAAAAGCCCTTGGGGTTAAAATGGGCCGGGGGGGGGCAAGGAGGAGGTCATTGTTTTTCATTATATGTGTGTAGTAAAAACTTAACATCATGAAACATCTTCTTATGGGTGTCTTCCAAGTTTGTTCAAATAAAAGCCCTGGGGTTTAAACTGGCCCCGCTCCAGGGCCTATAAACAGGTGAGCGACCTCATGGCCATCATGGCCCTCTTGTTTGATATATCAATTTCGATATACATTGTCACTGTCATATATGATATCAAATAAATGCATGTGTTGACCACTCCTATATACTTGTTCGTTATTTCTTTACAGGTTGTTATTTTGTTAAATTATTTATAATATAACTATATTAAAGCAAAACAGTCTGTTTAAAACTTGAATAGTCCAAATTTCTCTTATATTACACGTGTGGAATATTATGTAGTTATTAAACAACTGGCGTAAATACTTAATCACTGTAACTGTTCTAATTGCCAAAAAGAAGCAGAAAAAAGGAGTTCCAAGTTATTGCCCAATTGAGTAACTTTTTGGAATCCACAATAGTACACGAAAATTTAAAATAAAAAAGAAGTAGAATAAACAGATTCTAGGGCATAATAGGCCTTTAAGATGAATAATAATATAATATAAAGCCGCTCTTCCGTTCCTGTCCCTTTAAACATTCAATGGACTGTTCCAAATTCAAAGTAAAATAAGCAGTTTGGGCGTAATATTGAAATTGCCATTTAGGATTTTATTAAACAAATTTCTGGTGTAGGTGGTAGTGGTACTGGAAGTTTTGGCAGTAATCCACTTTGAATTCACCAGAGCACCGTTCAGCCGCTGCATCGTTTCTGAGCAGGCTGTCAAGTAATTTACCAATATTTGTTGCCTTCACTTTCACAAGAAACTGATAACTTCTGTGCATGCCTGAGTAGAGATACAGTGCATATAAACGTAGAAAGGATTTCATGGTCAATCACAATGAAAGTAACCTGCACTGACCGGATTTGAATCTACCCGGTTCCACTCCAACGCTGTACCTATTGAGGTATTCGGACGGGTTTTTTAATTCATTGGAATACATACTCGTGATATATATTAAATTTTCTGTAAATCAAATTTAGATATTACAAATTTGATTTACATTCATTTCACTGATAGCATAAGTAATAATGCGAATTCATATTAAATTGATTTTATTGTTTAGTACAGGGGTTAGGTATGCGTGCACTGTATTCTTGAAAGTCCTTGAATACTTTAAACTTGAATAAATTATCCTTTCCCCGATAAGAGAATACCTTGGATAAGAGGTAATTTTCTACGCATTTCCCTCTCTTTCTTTCAAAGTAATAATGACTTTCTATATTTTCAAACCGATAGCTCAGTGAAAGCCAGAATCTATACTTCAGTACTTTGATCTTTGGAGTTTTTGTTGATACGTAGATGATACGTAGAAGAAAGCGGGGTAGTTATATCACACGGTTTCTAATTTTCTTGAAGAGATTTAATTACTTCTTGTCAAAATTAACTTGGAGATTTTTGCATTCCAAATAATCAGCTGTAGAATGGAATGTTAGGCATGCGGAAAATTACAGTTACAAGTTACAGCTATAAATAAAGAAGGTATCACCATTATTTATTATACCTGCCACTAAAACAAATTAGTATAATGATGACATGATGTGTTGGAGTGATGTGGTATCATGAGGCCAAAAGGTTAAAGTATTTCCCAATAGAATTCAATTTGAAGCTCGGAATAGCTGTAAAAAGATCTACTTACATGTATATGCTATTAGCGTTCAGTAATTTTAAATGAAGAACGTTGCGCAATTTTAAACACATCGATCATTTGTTCGTAGAATCTATGTGAAACAGAAGTATGATGAGACTGAGCAATATCAACAGGATAACTTGAATTTTATTTACCCCACCCCAACCCACCCCGGTCAAAGGCGAATGGGGGTATTAGAAACAATCTTCAGTACGTGGAGAATAACCATGATGACCTCAAACGTATTAAATTTCATATACTGAAAGTATATTGGGAGGAAGTACAAAGAACAGTTACTCTACCTCACCTATTTTAAGAGTTGTTTCCCTTTATCAGATTTAATTTGAAAAAAGAAATTTTGCCTGAAGCATAACAGAGATTGAGCACTATGTGTGTAAGAACAATAACTCTTCCTTGCCTACTTTTAGAGTTATTCCCCTTTATCAGATTTTCTTTCCTGTATTCTTCATTTTTTTCCAGTTGTCAAATAAGAAAGTATCAAACCTGAACTGATAATGAATATGAATATAATTTTGCAAACCTTCGCTTAATTGCATTAAGCAGGACTATCAATATTTTTAAGGATTTCCTCTCACCTAATTTATTTAAAAAAGTGCAACAGTTAGAAATCTTCTTCCCAGTGGGGAATTAATCATGCCTAACATGTTCTTATCTATTCATTTTAATATTATTATTTTTATTTATTAAGCTTGTGTAACATGTTCTTATTTATTTATTTATTTATTTCATTTTTCTTTAAATAACATTACTTAAACTAATACAAATGTATTTTTTGTGCAGCCTTTTAGCACACAGCAGTTTTTATACAATAATTTTTAAATATCTATCGCATTTAACAAGTCTTATTTATAATAAAGTAAAGCTTATTTAGGAATTACACCCATAGTGTTTTTATTTTTGTATTGGTCCATTATAAACCAGGGGAGGAAGGTGGATTCGGCTGGGGTTGTGGGGAAGGATGACAATTAAGTTGTATTGTTAGTCAGACAATGTCTTATCAAAAATAATACAAGGTATATATTACCTAACACTTGTAGACTCGAGTCTTTAAAGTATATGAGTTACTTGAAGTAAATGCGTAATTATTGTTTTAGTTTTTTCCCCCGGAGCATACTTTGCTACTCTTAGTTCGCGGTACTTAACTTGAAAAAAAATATAATAATTTACCGTAAAAATAATTGTTTTCAGCTGTTATATTTTAGTTTTTATGTGAAATATATCACAAGGAAACAATATATTCAATCAGAAACACATTTTAATGGGTCATGTTTCTACAATTATGAAAACATTACCTCAGAATTTATATTGTGTTGAATGGATTTACACCCTCTTTTTTCATAATTGAGCTATAAATTACTAAAATTTATACGTAATAGTTAAATCATCAAACTATATGTATATTAACCTTTTTCACCAAAATAGTTTTTTTTGTATTAAGAAAGAGATTAAATTAGAATCAGACGATTGTTTCAAACACGCATTGTCGTGATATACATGTATATATAAATGTGATAATGTGATTTTTAACACGAAGTCAGGAAGTTAGGTTTGAAGGAGAGAGTTTCTGAAAAAAGCTTTTAGCTTTATATTCAAGCCCTTTTTCTTTTTTTTCTTTTTGTATTGGATTGTAATTACATATTTGTGTTTATGTTTTATTGAACTCAAATATTGTTTAGAAATAGGGAAGAGGTTTAATTAAGGTTAAGGACGTTATAACAAGAGTCAGTGCTCTGAGAGGATTGTGAGAAGCGAAAGTTAGAATGTGTGAAAAAAATGTTATATGTTCTTTTTGTTAAGATTTGATTACTTTTATTTGATCCTTTAATGCTATAGTACGTAATTCAATTATACTTATTTAATAGAACAGTAGCAGTAATGTTATAGAATTTCAACACGTCATAGAATATTATCAGACGTCATAGCTAGAATATCATCAACACGTCACAGGATATCATCAACACAAAGTACATGCTGATACGTAACACATAAAAGACAATGATAAATGGTTATTTTTAGGGCTCCCCGAGCATCTTTGCGTTAAATAATTTCTTTAAACAATATATCCTCTGAAATTGATTACTGGATATTAATCAGATATAGGAATGGCCTATTGAAGTTGTTCAAACAGTTAAGGTCGATTACATCTCTAAGGTCAAAACTATTTATGGGGATTTGACACTCGTTTTCTTTATATATTTATTCTACTAAAAGGAAAACTTTCCCCTCTGAAACCCGAGGGACAGAGTTATATTTGGTTATAAAATGTACCACACAATGTAAACACAAACAATAACAACTACTTATTTTATTTAGATTTTGTCCTAAAACTTTTTTTGACAAACATTCCTTTTAGATATTAAATATCATTAATACAATTTTCATTTAGAGCGGGTGTGGGTATTACCGAATACTACTTATTTCACCTTAAGTGTTCGGTAATACCCACATCCGCTCTACAAATATATATGCATAATAAGTATAATAACATAATGATAATGACATAATGACAGAGTTATGAAGATTTTAATTTGATCTGCAAGATATGTTTTTATGCCCCCGCCATATAATGGCAGGGGCATATAGTGTTACCCTGTTCCGTCATTCCGTCATTCCGTCCTTCCGTCATCATCAGTTTCCGTTCATTATCTTAATAACCCTTGCACATATTGAACTCAAATTTGACATATGGATATGTCATGAGAAAATACAGGTCAAGTTCAAAATTGGTCATGGTTCGATGATTTTTGGCAGAGTTATGCCCCTTTTACATTGAAAATAATATGAAATTTTCAGTTTCCGTTCATTATATCCCAAACGGTTCAAAACATTCAATTCAAAATTGACATATGGATATGTCATGAGAAAATACAGGTCAAGTTCGAAATTGGTCATGGTTCGATGATTTTTGGCAGAGTTATGCCCCTTTTACTTTGAAAATAATATGAAATTTTCAGTTTCCGTTCATTATCTCCCCAACGGTACAACACATTCAACTCAAACTTGACATATTGATATGTCATGAGAAAATACAGGTCAAGTTCAAATTTGGTCATGGTTCGATGATTTTTGGCAGAGTTATGCCCCTTTTACTTTGAAAATAATATGAAATTTTCAGTTTCCGTTCATTAACTCCCCAACGGTACAACACATTCAACTCAAACTTGACATATGGATACGTCAAAGGAATGCGCAGGTCAAGTTCAAATTTGGTCATGGTTCAATGATTTTTGGCAGAGTTATGCCCCTTTCACTTTGAAAATAATATGAAATTTTCAGTTTCCGTTCATTATCTCCCCAATCGTACAACACATTTAGCTCAAACTTGACATATCGATACGTCAAAGGAATGCGCAGGTCAAGTTCAAATTTAGTCATGGTTCGATGATTTTTGGCAGAGTTATGCCCCTTTTACTTTGAAAATAATATGAAATTTTCAGTTTCTGTTTATTATCTCCCCAACAGTATTAAACATTCAACTCAAATTTGACATATTGATACGTCAAAGGAATGCGCATGCCAATTTCAAATTTGGTCATGGTTCGATGATTTTTGGCAGAGTTATGCCCCTTTCACTTTAAAAATAATATGAAATTTTCAGTTTCCGTTTATTATCTCCCCAACAATATTACACATTCAACTCAAATTTGACATATGGATATGTTTTTGGAATGCGCAGACCAAGTTCGAATCTGGTCATGGTTCAATGATTTTTGGCAGAGTAATGCCCCTTTCACTTTGAAAATGATATGAAATTTACAGTTTCTGTTCATTATATTCTGTTCAATATGTGTTACATATTCAACTCAAAATTGACATAATGGATATGTCAAAGGAATGCGCAGGTCAAGTTGGAATTTGGTCATGGTTCGATGATTTCTTGGCAGAGTTATGTCCCTTTCACTTTGAAAATAATATAGATACATCTTAGGAATAAGCAGTTTAAGTTTGAATTTGGTCGTGGTTCAATGATTTTAGACAAACTTATCTTTCCTGAATGTTGGAAAAATTTTGAACTTTCAGTTTCAGCACTCATACTTTTGTGGAAATGTATATAGCCATTATGTTGGCTACAAATATGCAATATGCTATTTTTAAAAGGTTAAGACTGAATAATTTCAGTGCCTTGAACATTGTATAAAAATGGTTTGTGTTAACATTGAAAAGTTTTAAGGGCTTTGAACTTAGAATGAAAAAAATAATTTGTGCAAACAAGTTTGGAACTAAATATTATAACATTTGAAATTTTGGCTGCATGCGGGGGCATCCGTGGCATGATGACACATTTCTAGTTTTTATACTTATTTATTTTTAAAAGATGTCAGAGAATTAGAAGAACATATATTAGATGATATTATTTTCTAAATATTTGCACAATTGTAACACAAAGTGTTTTTACAATAGTTTGTGCGGTGTTTAGGTATAGCTATGCCATGATAAGATGCTGATCTTAAATAGTGAATTTCATGGCTGGAAAAATTTCAGATATACATGTATAAGATGGGGCAAAGTTATATGAATATAAGCCCTTTGAGGCTAATGCCCTCACCCCTTTTGTTAAGGCTGGACATATTGATATGGGTCGAAAGTGTGGCAATGAGTGGATCTGACGCATTTTGCGTCCTTTCGAAATAAATTCTGTAACATAGCACTACGTTTTTATGTCCTTTCGAAATAAATTCTAGAAAATAACACTACGTTTTTATTCTCTTATTTTTTACAATAGAATGTGAGGCTTTCATTTTTGTTAACTGCACCAGTTTATTACATCTAAATTTCAGATTTGATAATCCTTAAGGACGGCAGTTATCATAGGTAACAATATCACGGTCTTGAATCTAATTGTATCTACCACTTCCGCTTCCGGTCGTGCACAAAACATAGATTTTGTTCACAGTATGGGTACATTGCTGCCTTGTAAACATCCGGCTAGTTTCCAAGGTACGAAGTTTTAAGAGTAATATATCGGGTTAATACAATCCAGAGCAAATTTTAAAGATGCAAGTCAAGGTTGTGCGTGTAACGCCAAATGATTGAATTGATGGTTTCAATAGCAAGGAAACTTTGCACAAAGAAGAATGCATACGAAACATAATGTCTGATTGATAATTTACCACGTATTGGACTAATTGTGTCACGATTGTATCATATTAAGAATGGATCCTGTATCAAATCTAGCGAATTTACGACGTCAATTGACATCATATTTTTATCGAGTTAAACAAAGGTAATAAGAGCAAATTTTTAACATATTTCGAAATATAATTCTCTGATATAAGTTCATTTGTACGGTTTCAGGTCAAATATGAAATAAAGTTTGTGTGTACTGCAATTTTGCAAGACTTAGAGAAAATTATTTATCATTGTGTAAACAATTACGAAGACGAAAGATTTAAAAGAATTAAATATACTCGTCCAGAAATGAACTAAATCCTAGCTATTCAAAAGATTTTCAAATCATTCGAAACTATTAAAAAATGTTGTTCCAAACAAGCTCATCCCAAAGCAATGATGTTAGATATTATACGATGTAAACATATCTCTTTGAAACATCAACTACAGTGCAGACGAACCCTTTTCTGTTATATAAGACAGAAAACAACTGATGAATCAACACATACATATTTTTATATGCCCGAAAAAATTTCGGGCATATTATGTTATACCCCCTGGCGTCCGTCCGTCTGTCCGTCCGTCCGTTAGCAATTTGGTTTCCGGAGCATAACTTAAGTTCCATTTGGCCCACAATATTCAAACTTCATAAGATGATTGTCCATATTGGGTAGAAGACCCCTATTGATTTTGGGGTCACAAGGTCAAAGGTCAAGGTCACTATGACCTTAAAACTGAAAACAGTTTCCGGAGCATAACTTAAGTTCCATTTGGCCCACAGTGTTCAAACTTCATAGGATGATTGTCCATATTTGGTAGAAGACCCCTATTGATTTTGGGGTCACAAGGTCAAAGGTCAAGGTCACTATTACTTTAAAACTGAAAACAGTTTCCGGAGCATAACTTAAGTTCCATTTGGCCCACAGTGTTCAAACTTCATAGGATGATTGTCCATATTGGGTTGAAGACCCCTATTGATTTTGGGGTCACAAGGTCAAAGGTCAAGATCACCAAGACCTTAAAACTTAAAACAGTTTCTTGAGCATAACTTAAGTTCCATTTGGCCCAGAATGTTCAAATTTAATAGGATGATTATCCATATTAAGTAGAAGACCCCTATTGATTTTGGGGTCACAAGGTCAAAGGTCAAGGTCACTATTACCTTAAAACTGAAAACAGTTTCCAGAGCATAACTTAAGTTCCATTTGGCCCACAGTGTTCAAACTTCATAGGATGATTGTCCATATTGGGTTGAAGACCCTTATTGATTTTTGGGTCAAAAGGTCAAGGCCACTATTACCTTAAAACTAAAAACAGTTTCTGGAGCATAACTTAAGTTCTATTTGGCCCACAGTGTTCAAACTTCATAGGATGATTGTCCATATTGGGTTGAAGACCCCTATTGATTTTGGGGTCACACGGTTAAAGGTCAAGGTCACTATTACTTAGAAATTGAAAACAGTTTCTTGAGCATAACTGAAGTTCCATTTGGCCCACAATATTCAAACTTCATAGGATGATTGTCCATATTAGGTAGATTTTGGTGTCACAAGGTCCAAGGTCAAGGTCACTATTACCTTAAAACTGAAAACAGTTGTCGGAACATAACTTAAGTTTCATTTGGCCCACTGTGTTTAAACTTCATAGTATGAGTGTCCATATTGGGTAGAAGACCCCTATTGATTTTGGGTCACAAGGTCAAGGTCAGTATTACCTTAGAACTGAAAATAGTTTCCGGGGCATAACTTAAGTTCCATTTGGACCACACTATTGAAACTTCAAAGGAGGATTGTTTTGTGAAGGAGGTAATACTTTATTTAATTCCCATGTCTTACAAATGCTTCGTCTTTACTAAAAAACACTTTCGGGCATATAATGCTCCGCCTAGCGGTGCTCTTGTTTAACATATCACTAGGTATTAAATTGAAAAATAAAAGTAAAATTATCATCTCGGATTATCAAATACGGAGCCACTAATGTGACATTTTCCACACTTTTTTCCCCAGGACTTGATTCGTTTTTAATTAATTAATTAATTAATTATTGTAATTACGAAACATTTAGTCGTTTTTCCGAAATATTTCGTTTTTAAGAAATATTTGTCCGTTTTTACCATATAATAATTCGTTTTTACGAAAAAAACAATACAATGCAATACAACAATTGTATTGTATTGTTTTAACGAAATATTAATTCGTATTTACGAAATAGATCTACTAATTCGTTTTTAGTGCATTTTATTTTTAAATTTATTTTTTACGAAATAATAATTTGTTTTTACGAAATGATAATTAGTTTTTACGAATTATTAATTCGTTTTTTACGAAATAAATTTTCGTTTATATGAATTAAGGTTTAGAAATGGATAAAAGAACTGTCTCAAACTTATAAGAAAGGAATTACATTCAAACTGATCGTATCTACTCAATCACGATACCTACATGCATTAATGCTTAAGTAATTGGACATAGAGTTTGAATCGAAGGTCATTGAGAGCTTGACATAGAATCTACTGACCTCACAATCAAAAGGGGTCATCTACAAGCCTGAATTAACCTTGCAACTAAAAACCAAATGGCTCTCAATTATTATATTTAACTGAACAGGGATTTTGATCTCAATCCAAATAATCATCATTTCCCCCTTTTATCAAAAACATTCCTAACAGCTGGCAAAAAATCAAAATGTTTTAATTTCTGACACAATCTTTTCCGACATTTTTCTTTCAAAAAAAGTAGCAGGCTATATAATTACTTTCTTTTATCATGCACATTAGTAAAACTCAAAGGGGCTGGTCTTCAGATTTTCACTAAACATATATTTCGTTAAATTTATGTATGGGCATGTGCGATCATAAAGACATGATATTTTGTTTCAAAAGTCAATAAAGTTGACAAAACGAAACAGAAACATTTTTGTCTGTGTCTGGATTTGACGATAAAAAATCCAAGCAACTATACAGGCCTATATATTTATTCCGCCTACAATTTCAAAAAACTATTTTAAATAACATATCAAATCAAGTACAATCCTTCTTCAAGAAAACAAACATCATTCATAAAACCCAATCAGGGTTTAGACAGTACCATTCATGTCACACAGCACTAATTCTGATATTAGAAGCATGTTTAACAGATATAAATGTTGGTAAATATGTTGGGACTGTATTTTTAGATCTAAGAAAAAGTTTTGATCTTGTCGACCATGAAATTTTATTGCATAAGTTTAAACTTAAATCATTTTTCAGATAAAAGTGTCCATCTTTTCAAATCTTATCTGTCATATAGAACGCAAGTTGATCAGGTTGGAGGTATCATGTCAAATAGCAGACTTATAACTTCTGGGGTTGTCCAGGGATCTATTCTAGGCCTCCTTTTATTCTTATTATACATACATAATATTGTTTTAGCTACTACAAATGGTAATATAGATCTTTATTCTGACGATTCTACTATATATGTATCTGATATTGATTTGAATGTAGTAGAAAGTAAACTTCAACAAAATTTGGATGGCATAGATTGATGCTGCAATTAAAACAATATGTTAATCCATCCAAATATAACAAAATAAAATGTATGATAATAATTATTATGTACGAAACAAAACAAAATATTTTTTGTAATAAACTTACTGTATGTATTGCAAAAGAAATAATGTAAACATACAAAAATTATTCGATGACTATATTCATAATAACTTGTCATGGAATTACCAAATTGAAGCACTTTATTCAAAACTTAACTCATTCAAAGGGACACCACGGATGATTTTTAAATGACGAGAATGGAGATATTTTGCCGAGATTGTTCCATTTGATGTCGTTCTAGACGTGCATAATTTCTGATCATTTGCTTGCTCGGAATTTTCCTGAATAGTTTTTCCAAATGTGAAAAATGACCTTATTTAATTGAAAAGCGAATCGGGCTAAGAAAAGTACTAAAATACGATTTCCAATTTCTTTATAGAGTATAGTACTTAATTATCTTTCGTATATCTTTCTGTTTTAAATGTCCCAGTTGATCTTTGTTAGAAATTCAAATTTTATGAATTTTAGTCATCAGTTTCCCTACCCCTTCCCCCCGCCCTTCCGCTGTGAAAGAAAGTTGTCCCGTACTATACTTCAGTTTCTGAACTAAATGAT
Organism: Ruditapes philippinarum; assembly: GCF_026571515.1. Classification (NCBI taxonomy): domain Eukaryota; kingdom Metazoa; phylum Mollusca; class Bivalvia; order Venerida; family Veneridae; genus Ruditapes; species Ruditapes philippinarum. The sequence goes on along the minus strand of NW_026857866.1, from coordinate 211,086 downwards.
AAAGAAATACTGCTGCTTTATGGTCGATGATTAGTTATAAAATTTAACATTACAAAGAGTAACAATCGTGTTCGCATTATTTACCAGCAAAAAGTAACTAGTATTCAACAGAACTTCATTAAAACAATCAATATTATGTAGGTCATGTCAAGGTGACTTTGAGTTCAAGCCTGTCTGTCTGTCTAAGGTCAGGGTCAGCATAGCCTTAGCCATTGAAAGCTTGCTCGGGATAGAGATTGCTTTAATCTACAGTTCTAAGATTTGTTAAGGTCTGGTACAACTAGACAACATCACTTATAAGGTGGATTATATCTAACAATTCTGATCAATTTCGAGTCAGGTGATTTAAAGGTCAATGTCACCGAGGCCTTGATAACTTGTCTGACCAATCACTAGGTAACATTTATGCCTATCGTCTTAAGATAAGTTGTCAGTGTTCATCATTGTAAGTAAAGGACCCCTGCCTATTCTGAGATCCGTGAACTGAAGGTGAAGACCTTGACCGTTGAAAATTTGCCGGACGAATAGTAGTTTGGCTTAATATATAAATTTGTTATAACCGTGATTCAGTTGATCGCATGATTGTACCTTAATTTAATTCACATTTCATTCAATGTAATTGCTGACATCACGTTCTCCGCACTTGTGCCCTTTCCCCTTCCCTCCCCTCCCATTTTTTTGTTCTGTACATTCTGTGTACCTGGGTTGTATCGGCGGCTTCGTTCTGTTAATATCGCCTTGCCTTGTTGATATTTGTTCTCATATTTTTGCAAAAAATGAAGAGGCAAGACTGTCCAAATAGTTTGATATATTGAGATAAAAACCTAAAACGTTCTATGGTAATGGAACTTAGAAAATGTAATATCTTTATTTTCAATTTACGAGAAGAAAAATAATGGAAACAGCGAATTGATTATGATTCTGTTGATAGCGTATCTTGTTTTAGAAGTGAAATTACGTTGTCTTCACTTAAAAGTAAATAACGAGCACATAAAGTAAACAGTATTTGACTTAGAAGCAGAGTTAAAATAACCACTTGTCAAGATGAAATGTTTAATTTGGCACTTGAAATGCATTTTTCATCTGCTGCCAGTACTTCTAAGATACGTCAGAAAGTAAAACGTTGCCAGGTTTGCATTCCAAAGAATCAGCTGTAGAATGGAATGTTAGGCACGTGGATCATTACTGTAACAAATTACAGACATAAATTAAGAAGATATAAACATTATTATTATAACTGTCACTAAAACAAATTAGTGTAATGGCGAGTTCAAGTGATATGTTATTATAATGCCAAAATAGTTTAAAAGTACTTGCGAAATACACCAAAAGAAATTAGACAAGAAATAACATTTCTTTTAGTTTCCAAAAGATTTATTACAATTGGTATTTGAACAAGGCATTCTGAATGCTGACTGTCACATTTACAAGATTTACTTATCATGTAAGAGAAACAGCTAAACAAAGTGAGAAGGAAAGTATGTAACCACGGCTTCAATAAAAACCCGTGATGTAACGATACTTGCTATAGTAAACCTATATAGCAGAATAAAAAAAATGCAGGAAAGAATTTATTTTAAACTTTGCATGCTATTTGAATATGACCACAGAAACAGTTTGAGCGAAAACTAATTTTAGATCACCGTTTGCAAGTTCTCTGGCCTTGAATTGAAATGTTTGCTTATTTCAAAATCAGATAATTCACAAACAAAGTATGCAATGCCTTATTTTTTTTTACAAACTGACTTTCATTTAAAGTTATAACGCAAAATTTCAAGAATTGTTGTTTCTACAAACTGACTTTCATTTAAGTTATTACGCAACATTTCAAGAATTGGTACTAAGTAAGTTTGTTGTTGTTGTTGTTGTTGTTAGGTTTTTCGTCGCACCAACACAGTAAAGATCATACTGGTGAAGGAAGAACTTAGGTGCCCATTTGAGCATTATTTCTAGAAGCACTAACTGTAAGCTAGCTGGATAAATTTTCACATAAAAAAACGAGATGAAAGGCAAGGGGGTTGATGTCACAAAGCCATTCCAATTTCATTAAAGAATTACCTATTTAAAAAGATTTAACTGCATGAAGGGAAGACAAATGTTTGATGAAATTTCCATTTTAAAACTTTGTATTGTGACCAAGAATAAAATTGAAAAACATTTACTTATAGTGAAAATAAGGTTTGAAAGAAATATGTTTAAGTTATTTGCCCTTGAAATGACCTAAAATTAAAAACAAATCAAGGGCAGATAACTCTAAAAAGTGTGAGACGCTAAATTCTGTTTCGCTTAATATATTTTTGTTAATCATATTCTGAGCAGATCATGCAAAGTTCAGATAAATCATATTGCGTAGTTTTCAATCTGTCTAACAATCAAATTACTTATTTTCATTTAATTAGATTATGTTCTATCGGTCATAAATTTAGTTACTAATCATTTTAATAACTTTGTTTTGGTACCGAAAAAACACAACATCTGGTATGCATATAATTTGACTAAATTTATTAATTTCATTTTGGGTTTCCGATACGTAATAATTCAATATTCCAGATAACAGCAAGTAAAACTATTCAAGTTTCAAGTGTTTATGTCTTTGTTAATTGCCACAACTTACTGACATATTTATTTGATGTGATAATTGAGTTAAATTGTATGCACTGTGCATTTTATGTTTGTAAAATTTCACTATGTCATTTTCTTATAACATCATTATGGAGTGCTGCAATCAGATTAAAATTCTGATCTCATAAAAGTTATTTCTTGCATGTAGGTTTTGTCCGTCTTCCGTCAGATTGAGTCTGTGCATGAGGGGTAATGAAAAAGTGCAACATCCCATACGCCTCCTAGCACCGGCTTGAGAGCGGTACTCAATTTCAGTAAAAAATAATATTTCTTGATCAGTTTTACTTGCATTATAGTATAATTTGTTGCACGTGCTTTGTAAATTATCACGCAGGCCTATCGGCCTTGTGATTATATTCCTATGTATTTGAACTTTAACCGTGCATTATTCTACAACAGAACAAACAAAATTGGTATTTAATTCCTAATTTACTTGCGTGGCTGTTTCTGAAATCATATATGAACAAGAATTAAATTATTGGATATTTTTACTAAAAGTACAAAAAGTTAAAGTTGACTTGCCAATTGTGAAAAAAACAGCAACTTATATTACATTTATGTGGGTTCAACAACGTGGAAGTGATACTTGTCAAGATTTAAGACTTCAAGATGTCTGTCACCATTCAGATTTTTTTAGATTGTAAAATACCTTTATCATCATATTAGGAAAAATACAAAAAGAAATTGAAAAGGAAATTAAAATTGAAATAAGATTACTCTGTGTCTAGACTATTAAACATTAAATTACATAATGTGCATTTTGTAATTAAAATTTGACCTAATAACTAATACTTTCATTTTTATTTTTTATGCCCCCACAGAGTGGGAGCATATAGCGTTGCACTTGTCCGTCCGAGTGTCCGTCCGTCCGTACGTCTGTCCGTACGTCCCGAAATCTTGTGAACGCAACTCCTCTTAAACCGGATGGCAGATTTTGCTTAAACTTCCAGGGATGAACAACCTTAATGTGTAGATGGTAGTAAAGGGAGGAATTTTTGCTGTGACCAAATTTAACAGAATTATGGCCCTTTGTTGATTTTTTCACTATATACTATGTAGAAATTTTGTGAACGCAACTCCTCTTAAACCGGATGGCAGATTTTGCTTAAACTTCCAGGGATGAACAACCTTAATGTGTAGATGGTAGTTAAGGGAGGAATTTTTGCTGCGACCAAATTTAACAGAATTATGGCCCTTTGTTGATTTTTTCACTATATACTATGTAGAAATTTTGTGAACGCAACTCCTCTTAAACCGGATGGCAGATTTTGCTTAAACTTCCAGGGATGAACAACCTTAATGTGTAGATGGAAGTAAAGGGAGGAATTTATGCTGTGACGAAATTTAACAGAATTATGGCCCTTTGTTGATTTTTTCACTATATACTATGTAGAAATTTTGTGAACGCAACTCCTCTTAAACCGGATGGCAGATTTTGCTTAAACTTCCAGGGATGAACAACCTTAATGTGTAGATGGTAGTTATGGGAGTAATTTTTGCTGCGACCAAATTTAACAGAATTATGGCCCATTGTTGATTTTTTCACTATATACTATGTAAAAATTTTGTGAACGCAACTCCTCTTAAACCGGATGGCAGATTTTGCTTAAACTTCCAGGGATGAACAACCTTAATGTGTAGATGGTAGTAAAGGAAGTAATTTTTGCTGCGACCAAATTTAATAGAATTATGGCCCTTTGTTGATTTTTAGTTTTCAACTTTTGGCACATGTAGTCCAAAAAATATTTGACCTAGAGTCATAAGATTGACAGAACAGTGGCGTTTGGGGGCATCCGTGTCCTATGGACACATTTCTAGTTTATTTTCAAATTTCGAGATTGTGTCTATAAGTTTTAAGTTTCCTACACAATCGAACAAAAACAAATTCTGTATGAACCAATTTTTTAATAACTTAACATATACTAATAAATTATTTATTAATTAATTTACCAATTATCCCTGGTATCAAGTGATGTGATATGTGGTAGCATATAAGTTATATCTGAGTTGAGGATTGAATCCTCCCTAAGCCGGTGCTAGGAAAGTATAAGAGATGTTACATTAATTAATTTTGATACTAAACATGCAAATAATGTCTTTTCTCAGTAACTGCTTTCTTTTGAAAATCAGTATTTATGACTTATAATTTTGACACTATATGAACGGTTGTTTGTATATAAAACCCTAGCAGAAAGACCATATAGTTGCTTGTCAAGAATCTTTATAACGGATTTATTTTAAAGCAAACTTCCTATATTAGACTCGGAAAAAGTGAAACTAGCCATTTCATAAATTGACAGCAGCAGCGAATATAGTTTATATAAAAGTCACGATTATCCAATGAAAAGTTACGTTTTCAAACGTGCAGTATTATAAATAAATAAATAATTATATATGATAAAAAAGCATTATCAGATGTCACAGAACGTAACTGGATGAGTTATTTATTTGTTATATGGATGAGTTATTTATTTGTTATGTATAGTTTGTAAAAGAAAGTATAAGTGTGTGTTAATATTACATCAGAACATTAAAACGTTAGTTCGCAGGAAAACACATTGCAAAAATAGCCAACAGTGTGACGTTTTCCGTCAAAATACACGTCAATTAAAATATACGTCAAGTAAATATGGTGATATATGAATATAAAAGTAAAAACAAATTAACATATCACAGATAAGTTTATAATCGTAAATGTCAACATGACACGTGTGACCTTGAGGCATATTTCAGCACACATAAAACATCATTGTATCGTTTTCACTTTTGATTGTTCTTATTTGCATCAGTCAGAACGCTACTTAAACTGTAACTGACCAATTCATTCCAGGTAGTCCTTTAGATTTGGTAAATACTTTCTATACTTGTATGTGTTTATTTCCTGTATAGCAACTGTGTTCTTTCATTTCCTCAGGGTTAATCTGAAATAAAAACAATATAAAGCAGAAAACATTGTAAAAGGCAAATTGTTTTATTATCATTTAAATTTGGATTCTTTTACACTTGTCTCGGTGAAAGAAAAAAATTAATATTTTGAAAAAGCATTTTTGTTATAGTTGAATAAGATTTTTGTTTTGCCTATTTGCACGGCTAAATAACGACACGTTAATTATAGCTATAGCTAGCGTGTAACTTATTCAGAATGGAAGCTGAGTAACGTCATTGTAAATGACTTATCTACGATCCGATGCAAAGTCTAAAATAAAACCAATAGAAAAAGAAGAAAAAATATTAGAAATGCAATGGAATATCGTTTTCCTAAACACTTTTTTTCTAACCGATAATTAGAAAATAAATTTAAAAACTTCGCTTGAAGTAGATTCTACACTGGTTTGGCAAAACACCAGTGTAACCGCACCCAGACTTTATGTAACATCGCCCTACCCAGTGCCGCCAAACCTACAGTAAAAAATGACGGATTCACATTTCGTGTTCTGTACTTTTCATCATAATAACTATTTAAGTAAATATCTACACTCTCTGCCCACAACATCACCGGAAAGGGACAATTGTGAAGTTAATGCCAAATCGTGAGAAGTATTGTGTGAAAGTGTAAAATGATCAGTAACCAATAACTTTTTCTGTGCAATGCAACCTTCATATAGTTCCCGATGGCTGAATTCAATATGCATCTATACTGTTATTGACAGACTTATTTTAAGCAGGAAATATCGCATATCTTTAAAATGTTAGTTTTCTTTACTTGCAGCGTCATGGGGAGCGGTCGCTGCGTCATGGGGAACGGTCGCAGCGTCTCGGGGAACGGTCGCAGCGTCACGGGATCGATCGCAGCGTCAGGGGGAACGGTCGCAATCACCAAAGAACATCAAGAACTAAGTTCACTGAGTACTACAAAAAAGAAAGACATATTAATCGCAATAAGCTACGAATTTTTAATATATTACCATCATTAAGGCAGACCTTTTTGCATCAAACTTTTGTACGTCATAATTCAGGGTCTATTCATGCAGCGTTTTTGTAAATTACATATATTAAATATTTGCTTTTACCATCAGAGTTGTTTTCCGTTAAAAGACAAAATCAAAGCAAATTACCAGTAGGGAGACCGGGACAAAGTATACGTCCCTCGTGACTTCCTTATATTTGAAAATATTTGATTGCCATACATTAACGTGGGAAAACACCAGCTACTTTCGAAAACGGGAGAAAATTGTACCTTTTATATTATTTATTTTGAAGCTCAATTTTTAAAGGATTTGAAAATCTTTAAAAACAAGAAATTATATAGTGATATCTCATATTAGAAATTGTTAGAAATAGTTTATACGCGGGAGATCAGAAACTTACTAGTGAATAATGAGTGAAGTATTTTATTAGTGAACTATCATAAGTTCATGTGACAGCAAAGGGCAAAGTGGATCAGCATGGTCGGGCAAACTTAAACAGTGTTTGACTTTGCCCCCGACATACTATTTAAATATAAAAACAATCGTTTTAGGATAAAAATGCGTAGTTTAACATAACTGATATTATCATCATTGATTATTTTATTTTTTTTGGTTTGGTGGTTCGAGCCAGTATTTCTACTAGGATATTGTTTAATTAACCTCAGCACACATGTTACCTGCTTTTTAGCTCACCTGAGCATATGCTCAGGGTGAGCTATTAGGATCACTCTTCGTCCGTCGTCTGTCGTCCGTCGTACGTTGTCCGTTGTCCGTTCACACTTTTAAAACGACATCTCCTCTGAAACCATAAGGCAGATCATAATGAAACTTCACAGGGATGTTCTTTGTGTGAAGCCTTAACAAAGTTGTTCAAAGAATTCCATTCCATGCAGAACTCTGGTTGCCATGGCAACTGAATGAAAAAACTTTATATATCTTCTTTTAAAAACCCATAAGAGCTAGAGCTTAGATATTTGGCATGAAACATCTTCTAGTGAGTGTCTACCAAGTTTGTTAAAAAAAGCCCTGGGGTCAAAATTGGCCCCGCCCCAGGGGGTCATTGATTTTCCCTATATGCATATAGTAAAAACTTTAAAAAATCTTCTTTTAAAGAACCCAAAGAGCTAGAGCTTAGATATTTAGCATGAAACATCTTCTTATGAGTGTCTACCAAGTTTGTTCAAATAAAAGCCCTGGGGTCAAAATTGGCCCCGCCCCAGAGGGTCATTGATTTTTCTCTATATGCATATAGTAAAAACTTAAAAATCTTCTTTTAAAGAACTCAAAGAGCTAGAGCTAAGATATTTAGCATGAAACATGTTCTAATGGGTGTCTACCAAGTTTGTTCAAATAAAAGCCCTGGGGTCAAAATTGGCCCCGGCCCGGGGGTCATTGATTTTCCTTATATGTGTATAGCAAAAACTTAAAAATGTTCTTTGAAAAAAACCCAAATAGCTAGAGTTTGAAATGAAGCATGAAACATCTTCTAGTAAGTGTCTACAAAGTTTGTTCAAATAAAAGCACTGGGGTCAAAACTGGCCCGCCCCAGGGGTGTCATTGTTATTTACTATATGTATATAGTAAAAACTTAAAAAATCTTCTTTTAAAAAACCCAATGAGCTAGAGCTTAGGTGTTAGGATGAAACATCTACCAAGTTTGTTCAAATAAAAGCCCTTGGGTTAAAATTGGCCCTGCCGGGGGGGGGGGAGCGAGGCGGAGGGAAGATCATTGTTTTTCATTATATGTGTGTATTAAAAACTTAACAGCATGAAACATCTTCTAATGGGTGTCTTCCAAGTTTGTTCAAATAAAAGCCATGGGGTTTAAACTGGCCCCAATCCGGGGGCCAATATACAGGTGAGCGACCTCAGGGCCATCATGGCCCTCTTGTTTAATTTGTCTTAAGTCGTTTCTGTGTGATATGCAGGCTTCATAACATCTGATCCCCTTTCAAAAGTCCATTTTGTTTAGTTCCGCCTATCGTTTTCACTGTTAGGGCATGCGTATATACCTAATGGCCATTTTTCGTGGAATGACACGGACGTGTCCATGTTATAAAACAACCTGCCAATGGTTGACTCTTGGCGAAAACTAACAAAATTGTTACTGAACATACCATTTTATAGGTAAATCTTACGGTAATATAAACAGGCCTGTCATCGTTTATTACATCGTTAATGTGTTAGTTGTACTGACAGATATAGAAACTATCCACTATTTGCTAAATAATTATCCATTATTCAAGTATTTGATCTTTTTATAAAATAAAAATATTGTTATTTTTTTAGTTCTAACAGATGTATGAATTTAATAGATAAAAATTTTCAAGTGCGGGACATAATCAAAAACTTGCACTGATATATAAAATTTACACATCTGCTACAAAAGTGTTTACATCTGTTACTTTAAGTACAAGAACCATTAGATTCTTAATTTGAAAATTTATGTTCCATATTATAGAGATGTTAATTTAATATTAATAGTAAGTAAGGTAAGTAAGGTAAGTAAGGTAAGTAAGTAAGGTAAGTAAGAAAGTAACTAACTTAGTAAGTAACTTAGTAAGTAAGTAAAGTAAAGTAAAGTAAAGTAAAGTAAAGTAAAGTAAAGTAAAGTAAATAAGTTGTTTATTTTTGATACATGTTCAAAGTCAGTCTTAAAATAAATAACAATAATATAATTGTGTACAATTAAAGCAAACCGTCCCAATGGGCATATAAGTCACACATTTGCATAATGCATCATATAAGATATAGAATGTAGAATTCATGAACAAATATAAAGTGAGGTGGTTCTAATTAATGGGAAAACAATATTTACAAAAGGCTACAGCTACAAACTTTTAATATATAGCTTTATGCAAAGTTGCGTTTATAATTATTATTATCATTATCATTTTGAGATACCACAGACATTTGTTCTGCTAAGAATAAATTCGTTTTCGTCTGCACATATAGGCAGGAACAAGATATTAAGACATTTTACATGAATATATTTTGTCATTAAGAGTTTGAGTTCGTGTTTGAACATTAGGTTTACAAATGTATTGTCTGTTAATAAATTGTCAAATGCAGTATTTCTCATATTATAAAATAAACTGTACTTTAGTAAGAAGTGCGTCTCTGTTTCCATGGCTCCGAAATCACACAGTGTACAGTGTCTATATTTTATTGAGATTATATTTCTCAAGACCTCAAGAGAACTTACGGAGGCGGTCTTCTGCAGATATGGAACACCTTGGCGTATTCAATTTAATTGCAAAATTGCTAACCACAACGCAAAGTTTATATCTGGTCTTGATGAAGCATGGTTTGTCAAAGTGTATAATCGATGGATGCCGTAGGAAATTATTTCGAGAAATGTTCAGTGACTGAACATTTGGTGTTGACGCCGGTAATCTTACGATAGATGTTGACGTCAGATTATTGTGGGAGTGAGTCCTTGTCACCAATATTTGTTAATGTAATTTTTATGATGTAAAGAGCTCTATAAAAATGATACTTTTGTGATTATCATTATATAATACTGTCTTAGTCGTGTTTAAATTTTAGATACACCTCTCAAATAGATTTAACAATATAAGAATGTCCAGGTAGTTTTGGATATCACCCCGAACATTAAACCAAGCACAATTTTCACGCATACATGTACATGTACTTTATTTTATGTTGTTCACATTATCCCTTAGAAACGAATGCAATCTTTTTTCTTTAGAAAGAGCAAACAGGAGTTTTATAACGTTTAAATAAATGGTTTTAGAGCATGTAAGATGTTTATTATCTGAAGAAAGTAGAAACGAATGTGAAATTATTTGTCATAAAAATAGTTAAATGTAAAGAAAGTAGTACTTTGAATTCCATACATAGAACTAAATCACTATTAATGTAATTGTAATTGGCAAAGATGAAACAGAAACAATTAAAGTACAGATAATTAGCCACTGGGTAATTATTTAAAAACTGTTACATATCACAAACTGAAAAAAAGATTTGAGAAATATAAATAAAAGAATTCCTGGATTATAATGGCGGGCTATCATGTCCTCTAAGTTGTGCTAGCCCGGGTAATTCTTCGGGAGAACAGTTCAGAAAGAACTGCACGGCATTTTTGATGAAGTCCCGCTTAAAGGCAGTACTTGCCTGTCGCCTTGTCAGACAGAGCACGTGCGACCTAGTTTCATGTTCACACACGTTCATGCTGTCGCATTCCTTTCTCAGAATCAAAAATCACACCAAAGGCCGTTTGGACACCTTTCTCGATGATAAATAAATAACTTCTGTCAGTAGCATCTTCGATAGGTAAACTGTTTAACATATGTGATTCTTTTATTACCTCGAACATTTCACGCGTTAGTTAAATATAATCAAGAACTTTAGCCTCTTTAAAAGGCAGCTGCATACTTTCCTAATAAAAGTGATGAAAGCATCTTACAATAGAGGGTAAGTGCACCTGTTTTAGTGCATTAACATCTGCAGAAGCATGAGATCGCATTTACAGCCCGTGCTCATGTAGTTTTATCCTCCGTTAATACATTTACGTTTTCTTCCCCGTTTATGTATACCTGCATGTACAGTTTTTATGCAAGAATCGGCGTTCCTACGTTGAGTAACAGTAGCGCTTTCGGCATGTTGTTCTTCAACTCTTTCAGATTCACTATCCGCTTGGTAACCGGCAGGAGGAGGAGAGGTATTTGACATCATCAACTCATCAACCACGGTATCGGTAATAGGTTCGGATCGGTAATGAAAAAAAGGTACAAAAAGTATGTGTCTACCGGAAAAAGTGAAGTATATAACATGCCTATCATTTACCTTCATCATTGTCCAAATCAACATCGTCGTGGTCTTCGTATGGGATGAGACGCCAATGAACACCTAATTAAGAAATTCCTTTTGGAAGAGGGGAGACAATTTTTATTTACAGACATGAACTAAATAGAAATAATATGTAACGATATATTGCCATTTATTACTATAATTTGCTTTGTTTATATAATGATTACAGATATGTATTTCTCTTTATTTCTTTTTCTATTTTATTACTAATATAAAAAATCCACACCTACTCATTATGTTTCCATTAAGCCAATAAAAAAGACCTTTAGTGAATGACCCCGGGTAATGTTGGTACAACTTTTGGTCCAACCTTTTTTGTATGTATCGTATTTATGCTTACGTTAATGATGTTAATTTATGTTAATATGTCATGTACAAAAACACAATGAAATATAATAAATCTTGAGTAAAATTCGTAAGAAAGCGGTCAATACTGTCATGCGAGTAGCTCCCGCCCTTTTCGTTAGTCTTCGAATTATGAATAATAGCCTGACAGTTCCCGCACAAAAATCGCAATCGAAACGTCAGCTTTTTGTCATGTAGAAATTATTTATATTCAAATATTTTTTGCTTTAAACGCATTTTGTTCAATTTCATCAACATGTTGCAAAACTAAAACCAAGGGCGTTCCGTATGGAACAATTTCATCACAACAGGTAGGTATCATAACGAGTAGGTATCACGGGTAGATATCATAAAAGTTAGATTTCATAACGGGATGGTTTCATATCGGGTAGTTTCATAACGTATAGGTATTATAGCGGCTATAGATATAATAACGGGTAGGTATCATCACGGGTAGATAACATAACGGGTAGATATCATAACGGGTAGCTTTCAAAGCGCCTAAAGATATCATAACGGGTAGATATCATAACGGTTAGATAGCATAACGGGTGGATATCATGAATGGTAGATATCACAACGGGTGGATATCATAACGGGTAGTTTTCATAACGGGTTGGTTTCATAACGGGTAGATATTATAGCGCGTAGGTATCGTAACAGGTAGATATCACAACGGGTGGATATCATAACGGGTAGTTTCATAACGGGTAGGTTTCATAACGGGTAGATGTCATAACGGGTAGATATCATTGGGTTTCATAACAGATTGGTAACATAGCGGCTTTAAATAGCAGGGCGTAGGTATGATATCATGCATAACAGGTAGATATCATAACAGGTAGATATCATAACAGGTAGGTATCATAGCGGCTAAAGATATCATAACGAGTAGATATCATTCCGCGTCGGTATCATTACTGGTAGATATCATTACGGGTAGGTATCATAATGGGCAGGTATCATAATGGGCAGGTATCCTAATGGAAAAGTACTATAAAAAGTAAGGACTATAACGCTTATTTTTCAATCAGGGTAGATATCATACAATGTAGGTATTATATCGTTTATGTACTAATGTACTATAAAATGTACGTACCTTAACGGATAGGTATGATAAAAGGTAGGTATCATAACGGGTAGATATTATAACGGGTGTTTATTATAACTGGTATGTATGATAACGGGAAGGTGTCATAACGGGTAGGAATCATAACGGGAAGGTATCATAACTGGTAGATATCATAAAGGGTAGATACCATAACAGGTAGGTTTCATAACGGGTTGGTTTCATAACTGGTAGATATCATTACAGGTAGTTAATAACGCTTAGGTATCGTAGCGGCTATAGATATCATAACGGATAGGTTTCATAACGGATAGATATCATAACGGATATGTTTCATAACGGGTAGGTATCATAGCGGCTAAAGAAATCTTAAGGTGAATGTGTCGTAACGGGTAGGTATCATAACGGCTAGATATTATAACAGATAGATATCAAAACATATATCATAGCAGCTAAAAATATAATTGGGGGTTGGTTTCATAACTGGTAGATATTATAACAGATAGATATCAAAACAGGTATCATAGCAGCTACAAATATAATTGGGGGTTGGTTTCATAACGGGTAGGTATCATAACGGGTAGGTATTATAGCGGGTAGATACCATAACGGGTAGGTTTCATAACGGGTAGGTTTCATAACTGGTAGGTTTCATAACGGGTAGGTATCTTAATGGCTATAGAAATCATAACGGGTTAGTTTCATAACGGGTAGTTATCATAACGTGTAGATATCATTGGGGTAGATATCATAACGGGTTGGTATCCATATGGGTAAGAATCATAAAGGGTAGATATCATAACAGGTAGGTATCGTAACGGGTAGTTTTTATAACGGGTTGATATCATAAAGGGTAGGTTTCATAACGGGTAGGTATAACAGTGGCTTAAGATATCATAAAAGGAAGGTATCATAACGGGAAGTCTCATAAAGGGTAGATATCATAACAGGTCGATATCATAACGGGTAGATATCATAAAGGCGATAGATATAATAACGGGTTGCTTTCATAACGGGTAGGAATCATAACGGGTAGATATCATAACGGGTAGGTATCCTAATGGGTTGATATCATAACGGGTAGGTATCCTAATGGGTAGGTACCATAAAAAGTAAGTACCATAACGGGCTGGTATCAATCAGGGTAGATATCATAGCCGGTAGGTATCATGAAAAGTAAGTATCATAACGGGTAGGAATAATAAAAGGTAGGTATCATAAAGGGTAGATATCATAACGGGAAGGTATCAAAACGGGTAGGTATCATAACGGGTAGGTATAATAAAATGTATGTTTCATATCGGTTAAGTACCAAAAGGGACAGGTATCACAAAAGGTAGATATCATGATAAGTAGTATCACAACGGGTAGGTGCTATAACGGTTAGGTATCATAATAGGTAGGTATCATAACGGGAAGGTATCATAACGGCTCGGTATCATAACAGGTAAGTATCAAAAATGTACGTATCATACCGGTAGAGTACCACAAAAAGTAGGTATCATAAAAGGAAGATATCATTTTGTGTAGGTATCATAACGGGTAGGTATAAAACGGGTAGATATCATAACGGATAGGTATCATAACGGGTAGATATCATATGTAACGGGTAGATAACATAACGGATAGGTATCAGAACATGTAGGATATCATAACGCGTAGATTTCATAACGGATAGAAATCATAATGGATACATATAACAGGTAGATTTCATAACGGGTTGATATCATAACGGTTAAATATCATAACGGGTTGATATCATAACTAGTACATATCATTATGGGTAGTTTCATAACGGGTAAGTATAATAACGTGTAGATATTGTAACTGGAAGGTATCATAACGTGTAGATATCATGAAGGGTAGATATCATAACGGGTATGGTATGATAAAATGTAGGTATCATAATATTGGATCACAATAATCTATGACTGTACGACCGCAAGTAGAAACACCACTGTACTTCACAATAGGTTATTCAACTGCACCTTTGAAATCAATTATCCTGTTTGGTTAAATTAATTAAGGCAAAAAATCCCGATTTTAAATATTCAAAGAAAACGTTGTTTAAAAATTATCACAGTCGGACTTATTATTTGACAGTTAAACGGTAGATCTTAACATATTCATAAAATACCTGTTTGAATAACTTAATAAAAATGTACATGCATGTATTAATTTAGGTATAATATGCCCCAAAACCTATTACAGAAAAAGTCGTATCTCTTATACTGACAACATGGTTTGGTATGTATTTTAATTTGACCTGTCTTGAGAAAACACAAAACGTGCCAATTGCCAGCATTCCATTGTCCAAACATATTAATCAAGTAAATTGACCATTGAATAAACTGACCATTTAATAAATGTGAATGGTCTATCTACATAATTTATGTAAACGAGACATAACTACTGACCATTCTCCCCAAAACTGATTTATATCACAGTAAATAGGTCAAACTGCCCTAGATAACAATGTAAATCATCGTTTACAGCTGATAATGCTAAAATATATTTTGCTGTGTCATCATTATTACCTATATGACCAACAGTTTAAAAAAATGAAAGAAAGAAATAACTCAGCAAAATTTTAATGCAAAATTTATTGAAATACTAAAAATCTGTACATCATTTTCATATCCATTTTGAACTCGTCGTTGTTGAATAACGCAAAGTGAGAGTTAGTTTTAGTACAATTAATTTTAAAGATAAACCATGCATTTTTGTACTACATTGCAATAATAAATTATTTATATATTTCTATTCTTGCTAACTTATGAATAGATAGAGATTTAATAAATATATATGTTTAAACTACATTTATTAAATTTGCAATAGAAAAGTGAAACCTGCGGCATATACATGTATAGCGTAATGGATTCTGAAATAAAGCCAAGATATAAAATATGTTTACGTGTAAATAAATTTCTTCATGTAAAATGAACGAACACCGCATACCTTATTTCTTTATAAAGATTATAATATATGTATTCATCAAATTTGTATACATTATATTTAAGGACATATATGTTGTCACAATAAAAGTTATATAATATGGCTGTCACAAACTAAATAAATTAAGCATTTAAAACAAACTAAAAAAATTAAGCATTTAAAACTGCTCAGGTATCGGTTCACCGCCATCGCCATGTCCGTTTCTGGTGGATAATGATTATAGACGTGGGGCCAGTGCATACCAATATCAACCGTCTAATCCGTGCCTCTTGCAATGTTAACTATTCAGTCAGTTCTTACTTAGTATCTTGAAATGTTTCCTAAAGTGGGGAATGGTTTTGTCCAGATTGAAAGATGGACAAGTCCATTTATGTGATTTAGCTATGTAAGAAGTAAATATTTTAAGATTTATTTTATTTATCATGAGAATAAATTAAATATGAATAATACATACTATTTTTATTTCAGTTGAGTATTTTTGTATATGTACACCTTATTATTTATATATAATCTTTATTATATACATATGTCCTAATTATAAGTGTCACTCTAGCTAAATGGGAATATTTCTATATGACATGCTATTGCAGTTACCTATTTCATACAAAAATAATAAATGTGATGTGTTAAGTCATTATATACATATTTATAATATATTAACATCACTGACATTTTTGCAACATAGGAGAATTGTTAAATCGTATATCACGTACGTAATAAAAACGCTGGATATAGAGAATTTTTACAGAGAAATCAGACGTATGTATATTATATTATTATATAATTATATTATACACATTTGTAAAAATCAATATGTACTGTATGTCTATGAACAGTAATTAAGTATTACTTACTTATTATTGATACTTATTTAATCAGAAGTGTGTATATTTAAAAAAAAAATACGGTTACCAAATTGATTGAAATAAATTTCTACAGAATGATATCTATGTTATCACTTATCGATAAAATTTCATGAAAATTTTTGCTAAAATTATAGATGATTGATTAAGGTTTTCACTTCAATTTTACATTATGCTGATAAACTTAAGTTCGATAAACTTTCAAGAAACCTGATATCTAGGAATATCTAAACGGATAGGGTTCGCCAAAAAGCAGTGTCTGTTTTTGTGAAAATCTTTAGGCTTATCAGATACGTGGGTCAGTTTAAAGCACTAACACGCAACCGCTCGTGCTTAAACAATGTCTTATTTTCAGGCAAAGTGGTGGCGTATTTATGCTTCCGTAATTTAGTGCTTAAATTTTTGTATACCTATAGTCAGTTTTAAATAAATAAATAAATAAATAAATTTTCTTCTCTCTAGATCTTAGTTAGTTTTAGAATAAGAGCTATAACAAAATGAATGAAGCGCTAAATCTAAATTATGCAAATAAACGAAAAATCGGCATATCATGTATGAAATGAGAAAGAAAAAAAATTAAGGACGGAAATTAAAAATAAATACATAAAGGTAATTGAATATAATTGAATTTTTATTGCATAAATATATAAAATGTAAATAAAAATAATTTAATTTAAATAAACTATTATTTAATATTCATGATATTTAATTGATACATAAAATATCATAACATGTGAATACAGTTTCTAGCATATAAATGACATTAATTGAGTTAAAATATACCATATTAAATAAACATAAACTATTGCATAGCCGCAAAAAAAATGCATATTGATAAAAAAAAGAAAAAAAAAAGAGTTTAATATTTACCATAAAACAAAGGGGATTGGGTTGGGGGCTACTGGTCCAAAAACACTCACCTAAGGAACTTTTCTCTGTAGTTATGAGTTGAACTAGAATTAAGTGGTCAAGGTCACTGACAACCTATCACCCCCCCCCCCAAAAAAAAAAGAAGAAATAAAATGAATTAAAGGTAATTAACGTGCATTTGTGTTATTATACAACTTTTCGTAATGCAGGCGTCACACTGTCCCGAAATTGACACAAGATGGGCATACGAATATGAAATTTTTAATTTCGTGCGAAGATAGCCCCGAAATTGGTCGACAGTCTTTGAACAGCCGAAACAAGTACGATTCCTACAGAAGGTCACGCAATCGTATCCGAGTCACACACGATTCCTACCGAAGGTCACGCGATCGCATCCGATACACACACGAAGTCACCTCAAAGATGCAATTTTGTACCAAGTAGTTTACCAGCAGGACACGCGAAGGTCACAGGATAGGTACACGACGTCGTATTTTGAGTACGATGCCTTCCTACGTGGTTACGAAGGAGTCAAGTGACCTTCACCTCCAGTTGGTATACAACCCACGGCCAACCGCGGCAAATTTCAGTTGCAGATAGTATCGGGAGCTAATTAAACTACATGTACGTTTAAACTTTATTTTGGCTCTTCATATTACTATCAAAAACTATTCTATTCACACAAAAATCTATGATAAAAGTGATGACTTTGACTATGGTATAGTAAACTATCCACATTTAGATGGAGACGCATGCAACATCTGACGGGGTATATGTATCTCAGTAAGTTAGATTCGCTAGAGCTTTTAGCAACGAGAAAGATTTTAACAAGCTAAATATTTTCATTACTAGCAAGCTATTCAAACAGGGCTACCGCTATTATAAATTACGTAAACATTTTACAAAATTTTACAATCGTAACTTTGATTTAATCTCGAAATTCAGTAGTGATTCAAAATGATTTTAATGGGGATGTCATTGTAATTTTTCTGTGGCCTTTACTAAAATTATTAAACGTTTAACCAAAAAAGGTTTTGACCCTACTTTTTAGATATACCGCATGTTTAGTGTTCAACACTTTAACAGTTGGTCCTTTCCTCTTTTGATTACATCTGACGGACCAACTATACCGCATGCTTAGTGTTCAACACTTTAACAGTTGGTCCTTTCCTCTTTGTATTACATCTGACGGACCAAGTGGGATCCTCTATGATGGACAGTTCTTAATGCCATTTTGGACTGAATTGCCTTAATGTTCGTCTTCTGCCTTGCTTCGTCGGGCCCTTGTAGGTGATTTTTTTGTTACTCTGTCTTCCTTTAAAATATTGAGTACTTTTGTTATGGTCATATGGGCACGTCTTTGTTATTTCATACTGTTTTGGTGACACTTTTGCCGGTGTCCCTTGTTGTTTTCTCGTCTACGATAAGTATTTTCCCTTTTGCCACTAGTTTTATTTATTTAATAAATCAAACATTTATTTGTTTTCTTTGATTTCCTTGTCGTTTACCATTATTTCGTCTTATGTATCATTTAAGTGATAAGCCTATCCGTGCTCTACCTTGCGCCCTGTCCGTTTTTCTAGGAGGGGGGGGGGGTCCTTTTGTGTTACTTGGTTCTTGTTGCTGGGTCGTTTGGTTGTTGCGTTCATTGAACGCTGCCTTTTCTTGTTGATCTTGTTTATCATATTTGATAAAACTTTATCATATCACCAAAGGAGGGCCTTTGGGCCTCATCATATTTTCTAAGGTGTCTTAAAAGTAGCAATGCTGCTGCTTTCTTTTTCTCGGTTGACTCATCACCAAAGCATGTAATTCTGCAGGAAATAAACTGAAAATAATTGTAAATTAATTGCAAATAATGGAAGCTTTTGATGTCTCTGTAGAGATGTGCAAGAGTGACAGATGAGGAAGATGGTCTAGCCGTTTATATGTCCACCATGATAAACATGCAACGCTTGAGCCATTAAAAATTGCTTTCTTCGGCCTCATCGTGGTCCCATCTCGATGACATCGTACCAAAATACGATGGTGACACGACGGTATTGCGGGGGCTTCACGTAGTCGTGTTCCCTTTTTAAGACTATCGGGAATCTTCGTGTTTACTTCGTATTGTCTTCTTGAGGCTAAAAATGCCAGATTGCACCGATGATCACAAGAAGAAAAGACGAAGACTACACGATTTGACAAGATGGCTTCACGACGGCCTTACGAAGGGCAAAATTGACATACGAATTCAAACCTTCGCAATGTCCTCGGGCAATTTTTTGGCATGCCAAAGATTTTGGAACCGCTCACGAAGTTACTGCCGGAGCTTGAAATAATTAGCCGGGGATCATACGATGGCAAAAGATGCCCTCACGAATGGCACGATGTTATTACGATCAGACCCGAATTTGAACATTTCCTTATTCGTGTGTCCATCTGATGCCAAATTCGGGACAGTGTGGCGCCTGCATTAGCCTCCGCTTTATCTAAAAAGAAATAACGTGAATTTAAAGGTTCAGCTTGTTGAAGCTAACCCCCCCCCCCTCTCCCATCCAAAAAAAAAAAATATAATAAAATAAAACCACGTGGTATGGGCACACTGATCATTGTGTACATGTATTAAAGATTCCGCTGTATTTTTAACCAGTTATACATAAAAATATAATAACCTTACATGTCTCACATGTAAATGTTGGCAGTTGTAAGCACTTTTAAGTGTTTTTGGCAGTTATATACTTATTTTTAGCAGACATTATATCTAGATTATAAGATATATACCTGCTATAAATCATCATAACACGAAAACTAACTAGTTAGTTAGTTAATTAACGTGACAATTAAAGTGTTTAACTATCGGCATAAATCTGCCACTACACTCCTTAGTTTAGAAAAGAGAGCAAAATTCAACGGCTGACTTCACAACAAAACCATTTTTGATACATGCAGTTTACTACTCACAGCCCCATTCCAACACGACTTTCACGTCATTTTTTTTTTTTGGTAATACAAACCGTAATGTATGGCAATGATTATTTTGATAGAGGGACAGTTTTGGCTCTATAAAGGGAAAACTATACATTAGGGGGAAATTATACTTTCCCGATTTCGGAAAAACTATCTATCAAAAAAGTATTACCTTACAGTTATGAAATACAACTTTTCCCTTAGCCCCCGCTTTATTAATTTCGTCATATCTTTCAACATTTGATTAATAAACAAATAGCATGTTCGTGGCAAATATTTTTCCAATGCAGATTTTTTACTCTCCATACATTTCCATCCCGCAAGTATAACGAGAGAAGTACATGATCGACAACGGAAAGTTATACAGCATTGAAACCTAGAACATGGTTTAATATGTTTATCATTCAAATATTGAAGGATAATGCTAAAAATAAACAAAAATCATTAGCTGATGCAAAACGTGTCGACAGGAAACTATACCATGATTTTACTTGTACAATATAGTGTGAATTGATATTAACAAGGCTTCAGTGCATGACAAAATGCGTTAAAAAACATTTTGATGGTATCAATTTTATCACAAAAATTAAACGAAGATTAACTTACTGGAAATTTCTATTCTAAACAGGGGCAATGCAATCATGTTGTCATAAATGACGCCTTTACAGTAACCTCATATCAATTACAAGTAAGGCAGCAATTGAAAAACTGCATTAGCATTTTTCTAGCGGCTCGGGTTTTACATGTATGCAAATAACCGTTTATATAGGGCCATATAACCTGTCAAAAATCTTAATAAGTAATACATGTTTATGTTTTCAATGAAATCTAAATATGGCTACAATCTTATACGAGTTTTAACGCAGAAAAGGTTTTCTATCAGAAAATAAGGTATATAAGATATATAAGTTCGACCTTTTTGTGCTTATCACGATACAATGGTTATTAATAAAAAATCGTATGAGATATTCTTATTTAGGGTAACATTAGACGGTATCCGGATAATATGACAGCATTCTTATTTATCTTCACACTTTAATAAAAAAAAAATATGGTTAATAGAAATCCTTCGCTTTTTTGTGGAGGAGGGGGGAGGGGGTGTAAAATAACACTTTCCATATTTCCGTGTTAACCGGATGTTCTTTTTCTAAAGCACACATACAACCATCATGTGGAGATACAACAAGTCCAAAACCCACCCTATTGTAAACTGTGCAACATTCATGTGTTAAATAAGTTTTAAATGGCGTATATACGCGAGTTAGTCTGTCACGTTTCTTTATTATAATAATGTTTTTGTAACATTATTTATTATTTACTAAGACTTTGATTCATATTGTGTTGATAAAAGTTGATAAAAGTGGAACTTGTTGTTATAAACATGTTGGGAATAATATAAAAACATCCGATTTTACAAGAAATATAGTCAGTCCAACAAATTTGACAAAGGCCCCAGCACGCCCAATTTTGGCCACTCCGCGATACTTTCCTTAGATGTCCCACACGTGAAGTATAGGATCGTTTTATTCACATGGATGAGAAGAATATGATTAGTGAAAAGATATGTTCGAACAGGTGGGATACAATACAACGTCTGAAGAACGCCTGAACGTACAAATTAAAGAAAGCCTTGTGTTTTTTTTTAGGTCGGGCGTGAACATGCCATTACTAAGTTTAACTTTAACTTTAATAGTTTGTCCAGGCACCCGTTTCTCCATCTCCATCGTTCAACCGCACTGCCTACTATATCTTATAATTATTATCTAAACTCTTGGTAACTCATAAATTTGGCTATTCTAGTAATGTTAATAAGTCGAAATTTCGAGTTAGTAAGTCGAAATTTCGAGATAAGTAAATCGAAATTTCGAGTTAGTAAGTCGAAATTTCGAGTTAGCAACTCGAAATTTCGAGTTAATAAAAAACATACACCTGGCACTAGTGCTCCTCCGTATAATTATATATGATATTAAGTACGGGTGGAGAAAATATCAGCTTTGGTAAAAGTTTGTAGTCAACATGATCATCAAATTTTTTGTCGGTACATTAAAGCCTGATAAGCCATAGAATAGATTGGTCTATAATAGAACTAGTATAGAAACGAATATAATAATACGTATAATATATATGTGAATATATAGCAAGAGATGTGTGGCACATGTGCGACATGTGTGATTCTAGGAAACTCGAACGCAAACATCACACCACGTGTAAATAATGTCTATCCGAAATTATATTTGTCAGACATGTGACATTCATTTTTATTTTCTAATTCGAAACGAAATTAAACGAAATTAATTAAACGAAAATAAATTATTTATTCTCTTTAAAAGCTATTAAGCATAATAAACAACGAGACATAATTAGGATTGGCCAATTGCATTTATTTTATTATATCAGAAATACAGAAATAAATTCAAATAAAAATCATGTATTGAACTTTGCCTCTTCTCACTTCATACTTGAATGAAAGCACCACCTGTTAAATATAACAGAAAATGTATTGCCATCGAAAAGAGCTTTTTTTCTTTACAACAATAGCCTGATATGATACCAGTGTATTCAATCAAATTTTAGGGGTGGGAGGGATGGGATAGGAAAATAGACATGCGAATAAAGCAATGCAACTACCTCGAGTGATTTGAAAACACCTTTCGATACTTTATATAGAAATCTGATGCACGAAAATCTCGTGCAACACAATCTTTACACAATTACTATATATTACAGCGTAACTTAATAGCTCTACCAAGAATAAATATATTTATCACACGAGTAACAAATATGAACCGTGCTAAATGTGCTCCTTCAGTATTCGTATAATGCTTAAAAAAAGCACAATCTGGATGGACTGGGACTGGATACAGGGAATCCTAATAATAATAATAATAATAATAATAATAATAATAATAATAATAATGATGATGATGATGATGATGATGATGATGATGATGATGATGATGATAATAATCCATAAACATTTTTATTGTTCATAAATAGAAACTAACAGATAACGCAATTTGTATGATCGGGTAGTTTTATATTTACATGACATCATTGACACATGTAGTTGTCATCATTTGTCAAAGAAAAAAATGACATGTAACTCGTCAAAATATAAAATTCAATTCAAATTTAAATTTAACTGTACATGTCCTTAATTGTAGGTCAGTTATGTCCCTCTTGGGCAAAAAAGTTAGTAAAATAATTCATTGATATTTAACAAAAAAAATACGCTTAAAACACTTGTTACTTATTAGGGCTGACTAATTTTTACCTACAAAAAAAACCGGCCCTTTTTACTGCAGGGCATTCTAAGGTTCTTTTAACTCCAGGGCAGATAACAGTACATGTACTTCCTATATCAATGTAGTTAACTGTACTTCCTAATAAAATGTAGTTAACTGTACTATTTAAAAAATGTAATTAACGGTACTTTCTAATATAATGTAGTTAACAGTACTTCCTAATAAAATATAGTTAACTGTACTATTTAAAAATGTAATTAACGGTACCTTCTAATATAATGTAGTTAATGGTACTTTCTAATATAATGTAATTAACGGTTCTTCTCAATATAATGTAGTTAACTGTACTTTCTAAAATAATGAAGATAACGGAACTTTTTAAAATAATGTTAGTTAATATGTAGTTAACGCAGTGCAGTTAACAGACCTAATAACATGTAGTTAACAGTACTTTCTAATGGTAACTCTTACTCACTGTTATCAACGATGCTATTAATTATACATAATGCAACTTTTGTTAATATCTTACAACATAGATTGTCAACGGTATTCTGTGTTGGAATGTTGTTTGCGGTAATATTCACTGCTAAGTTGTTAGGAGTTTCTATTGGATGGCAGTTAACAGTAGATAGATCGGCAAATGTGGATTTTTTATGTTCTTGTATTTTTCCCCCATCTATCCCAAACAAACTTTTACGGTTATAGTTTCGCGGTGCAGCTTCCTGTTCACACTAGAGTGAAAGCAACATGGTGTGCTTTTTATCATTCTACACTAGTGAATAAATGCAGCAAATTGAACTTGTGCAGGCGCTTTTAATCCATTTATGTGGAATATTTCTCCATTTCTGAACAACGGCTTTTTCGAGTTCAAGCAAATTGTGAGGGGCTACTGGTCGCTTTCTCACACGCCTGTTCAATTCATTCCACAATTTGCTGGAACTCGAGCAAGCCCTTGTTCAGGAATAGAGAATATTCCACAAGCCTTCATGAGAAACGTCATTTCTATAAAACAGGGTTGTTTACACGTTGTTATAGCCATGGGAGGACACACAAAGTATTAAAACTGGTTAACTTACAATACAGATTTAGCGGGATTCAGAGACTGTTCATTTTGTTACGATATTTACAGCCATTCTGTGATTTTTTTTCCATTTCAAAGTAGCCTATTTGTTTTACTTTTTTCTAATTTCTTGTCAATGAATTTTAAATAAAGTCTTAAGTAATAAGTAGGATAAGTTGGATTTTGCATGGTCCAAATTTGAACATAAATCGTCCACAAATAAGCAATTTACACCGAAAAAATGTAAGTGTCGGGTTATAAGTGCCTCTGAGTGTATATGCATCCATCTTTTTTTTTATTTTTACCTTTTAATAGTGCTCTTTTATCAAATGTGTTGCCGTTGTCAGATTTTACACTTGATATCATGTGATGTTATAATATTGCATTCTTTATATTTTATGTGAAATGTATTTGCATATATATGTTTATGTATTGATATATATATTTTATGTGTTTGTAATATAACAGATTATTGTTTTAATTGTAAAATATCTAAAGTTTCTTGTAATTCTACCTAAAGAATGGCTATGTACTGTTTATCCTTTATGCTGAAATGTCTGAATTATGTACAGATGTAACTATAATGAATAAATAAATAAATAAATAAATAAATCAATCAATCAATCAATCAATCAATCAATCAATCAATCAATCAATCAATCAATGATTATAAGAATGATTATATGAATGAATGAATGAATGAATGAATAGGTAAATAAATAAATATGTATCTGTTTTAATAAATATCTATTTTCAGACTGACATGCACGTTCATAGTACACTACAGGCCAAAAAAGTGTTAATAGGATACATTGTTAAATATCCTTAAAATGTGAAGTGGTTGGTCGCAAGATATGATATCGCCAAATTTAAAATAAGATGAAAGAATTACAGGAGGCGAATTCCTTATACGGGTCACTTAAATAAGGACATGTTTCACAGATTACAATTATTTTACACCTTGTTATACTAAAGCAATTAGTAGATCGCATAATGTTATCTGATTTATTGTGATATTTTAAATCATTAAAATCTGATCCACGCAAAACATATCCTGACTAGATTATTCAATACAACACGCAATGTGAATGCACAGTTACTGTTTTTAATTAAGAAACACAGCAATTTGCGGGAGAAAGAGAGAGAGATTGTTAAAATACCTTCCACCAACTACAGTGAGAAAGCGATTTTCATTGCGGAACAAAAACATTATCAATATGTTGAGTTTTGAGATCCGCCCAGGGGTATACTATTTAAAACGTATAAAGCTGTCGAAGTGTTCGCGTGGCTGTAATTGATACCCCGTTCTGTGATGACCGCTTCCTATATAAATCGTTAAGATAGCCTGCAGTGTATTCGAGAGTCATTACGAAAGCAAGTGTATCGAACAGCTGATTCTGACACGATAGCTTAAACTTTATTGAAGTGAACTAGGATATACAATGTTTTACATTAAATTAAACTAAATATATTAAAATTGGAAAATTATTAAACGCTTGCTTTACATTTGTAAAACCAAAATGAAATATCATTTATCAATAATTTGCATTTATTTATGTTTAACAATTGGCTCAATGGAAGATCTGAAAAGTGATATAAAAGTAACAGTTAAGTCTAAAGAGACGGAACCAAAAAAGGAAATTGAATCTCCAAAAGGAAACTTAGATGCTGACACAACGAAAGGGAACACAGGAACGCTAAGCCACTCGGAAACGAAACCAAAAGAAAAACTTAAAACAAAAGGAACTGAAGATAAAATAGAAAATGAATTGAAAGAAAAAGAAAATATGCAAGTGAAGAAAAAATCTGCCGCGAAGCCCAGAAAAAAATCATTTAAAACAAAATATGATATTCCACATGACTACTTAGAATATCTAAAGGAACATTACAACATCGTTGAAGATCCAGTAGGCGACTACGAGAGAATGATGGCTGAGGAATACGGCGACAAGTTCTTCGACTACGATTATGAAAATAACTACGACAAAATGCCAACTTATGATACATATTTGGACGAAGGTGATGACGAAGAACATACCAGTGAAGAAGAAATCTCTAATTCAACAGATTCACACAACGAAACGGACAGCGAGTGTAAAGTATGCAAAGTTATGGAATCGGACAAAAAGCTGCGATTAGCAACAATAAAATCTACAATACTCGACAAACTTGGATTTTCTAGTAACAATTTGCCAAATATGACTGGGAAGGCTATTCCAAAAATCCCTTCACTACGACATATGATTGAACAACAAGACATGCAGTCAGATGCTCCACACCAGCACTATGATGACTATCTCCCAGAGGACGAATTTTATGGCCAGGTGAAAAAGGCATATACGATCGCTCAAAAACGTAAGTTCTCTTTATTGTACTTACTTTATTATCAATGTTTAAACATTATAAGTATAGTTTATATATATTTATTAAAGTTTCTTGTTTTCTAAAGAGATAAAATATAACACTAGCGTCTTACCAAGTATTTTTTCAAGATTAAAAGAAACATTAAGAAAGATATTTGTTAAAGGTGTGGTAATATGCGCGATTCTATCCACCTTAACATGTTGTATCATTTTTAATATAATGAAAAGTCGTTTTTTAATTAAAGAAACATAGTTTGATATTTGAATAATACTATAAATGCGCAAAATTATAAGATTTCAAATTTAAAATTTGTATCAAAGTTTTATGAAAGTTAAATTATTTTTAACAAAATTATGACATTTGATCTTAAAAATCTGTTTAAAATATATGTTTAATGCTTTCATCAAAATCTAACTAAAATAAATAAGTTTGAATTAAACATCAATGAAACATCGACGGGCTCGCGCACATACACACAATAAATATAATTTGATGTATTGGACCGAACAATCTAACTATTCTAATATGTTTAAACAAATCTAAATACTCGAAACAATTTTATTATCCGTTTGCAAAATAATACAAGTTAATTTCTCGTAAATATTATGCAAAACAGTGGTACAGCTATTAAACAAACGTAAAACAAATGTTGATAAAGCCTGATCCCACGATTCTGTCAGAATACCTGTTTACATATAGTCACTTCTGGAAAGTATAACGCTTCAAAATAAGCATTGAATCTGTTGGCACGTAATCTGGCGTAGATTGATTGTTGCAAAATATCTGACATACTAACCCACTGCCTCATCTATGCTATGAAACACGATTGACCTTCGGATAGATACTAGTTTCCAGACATACTCCTGTTTAAACAAGCAGATCTGTTAAAGCAATATGCCTCCAGATCCATGAAAATTTTTATTAAATGTATTTAACAATAAAATATTGTAAAAGGAAATTACATATTGCAATCTACACTTGCAATCCACGTAATAGTGTGTAGTACAATTCACTTTGGGAAGTGATGATTTGACGTTGTCAAAACTTGTAAATTTTGATGCATTATAATGATGGACTGTCAAACAAACAAATTTGCCTGAAGGAACAGTGAAAAAATACAATAGTCCATTCTCACGAGAAATAAAACGCAAAACCTTTTTTTTGTAAATAAATGACGAAACCCGATTGTGAAAGCAAGGAGAATTTAATTTGAAAAAAAAAAAACCGTTCATCTCCTACAAAATATCGATACACCGTTTGTAAAAAATAAAAAAAGGAAAATATAAAAAGAGAGAAAAAAAAAAAAGAGTTAAAATCGTAATGTCGAATATCTGGAACCAACCTATAACATCCTGGTATTGGAGAGTTTTTGCTTTTTTCATGACAGTTATGACTGCCATGAAAATACATTAGAAAATTAGCCAAATACTATAATTTCCATTTGAATTGTGTCTGATGAACAGCATGAATAAAGAAACCGACAAATGCATGAATAATTTACTAACAATATTTTGTTAACTCTGTATGGAGATTACTATTACAAATTACTATGCAGAAAGCCTTTTTAATACGAGCTTTTTTGTTCAATAATTTAATGAAAACATGCCATAGCGCTTCTGAGTAATTTGAAAAAAAAATCTGTTTTTTTTTTTAAAAATAACAGCCAGTTTTTAACGATATGACAATAAATTCATTTTATTCAATAACTACAGCAAATGTTTTACAATATAAAGAACATTGTTGCCTATGTAACACTTTTGGCGGAAAGAAAATATACCCGTCCGTGCAGTATCGTCTGCGTCAATTCAGACTGTTCTTATTTTGAAATTTTCCATAAAAATGATAAATAGTTTAGTACAGACTGAAAGGCGGACGTGGTGTTTGTTACATGACAAGCAGTATATAAAGATGTGTGAACGATAGACATGATAGCGGAAATTTTAACATGATCAACGTATTTGTTAGAAAATATATTTAGGATCGGCAGAAATAACTCGATTCAACTATTATTCTCGTGTCGCGTGAAAATGCGTCATCGAGGAATCATCTTGATCAAACATGAAGTGTAATTATTTTCCTTGCATATCAGTCATGATTTTCTTCTGTTTATTCCGGTGTAATCGGGGCTTTTAATTACGTTTTTCCCGTGCGCATTTTATGAATAAAATGTGCTAGAATGACGTCATTTTGTAGTAACGTTCATACGCAACTATATGAAAAAAAGTGCTCGATGAAAATATTTTTTTTTTAATTTCTGCCCCCCCCCCCCCCGAAAGTACGATATATGTGATAATCAAACACTGGGTGCTGTCTCCAGCGTTCGGTAACTGTTCGAGCTAGATAACGGTAGTCGATGTGCCTATTTCTTTTTATTTTATGCCAACCTTTGAGCTAATGGGTTTTATCCGTGTGATAAAGTCCACATTACCCACAAGTTGACTGATATTGCTCTATCGAACTATTTTTGTAAAATAGTTGTATGTTTTTTCTTAATGATTCCGTAAATTAAAGTTAATTCATGCGTTTTGTTTTAACCGGCATATTTTTCATGTCATTATTGCAGAGTAACTCAAAACAATTTTAGAGAATTAATGAAATTGATCGAAAAATATGCTGGTCAGAACAAAAAGCAACAATTACACTGTATTGTACATCAATACAAACTTGAATTACTTTTTCTACGCAGCAGCGTTCGTGTAGCCGTTGAACATTTGAGGATGTCTTCTTTTTCCCGCGCTTTAATAAAAAGGTTACTTATTTGGCATAAAATAAAAAGAAAACGTGGGAGTGGGATATGTTTTATATCACACATGGAAGTATAGAATAATCATTCACAAGAAACACGTG
This sequence comes from Ruditapes philippinarum, assembly GCF_026571515.1. Taxonomy (NCBI): domain Eukaryota; kingdom Metazoa; phylum Mollusca; class Bivalvia; order Venerida; family Veneridae; genus Ruditapes; species Ruditapes philippinarum. The sequence continues at coordinate 181,156 of NW_026857866.1, read as the reverse complement.
TCTCTATATATTATACACGTGTTATATAACATCGGCGAATAAAGCGCGCCTTTGAATCATAATTTAAAATAAAAATCAATAATTTTGACATAAGCAGTCAATGTTATTTTAAAGTCAATGCCATACTTTAATTGTTCAAAATGCAGTTTTTGACATTATTTAAGTAGTTTTGTCTAAATATCTGTAACTAAATAACGAAGTTATCTCAATTTTAGCAAAGTTAAAAAAATAAGGTCAGTTAAAACTTGAAAAATTCAATTTTGTCAATTTTATTATTAGTGTTGTTTTGTCCAAATTTTAAGTCAAATTTATAAATTATGTAATAAGTCATCACAACTTTAATTTTTATCCTGCTTTTTCACAAGGAAATTAGGAATTTATATAGACAGACAGACAGACATTTTATTTCAATCAAAAAGGCTTATAAGCCCATGATGACATAATACAGCATATTTACAAGATAACGAACAGTGCATATGTTAAAATAAAAACATTATCACAATATAATTATGACTTTACAGGAGAAGGTCATAATAACAACTTATTCGTTAGAACGTAGAACAATGCAAATATTAATTTATGTTTGTCTTACACTCACGTACTTCTTATCTGTTAAAATGATTGCATGAATTAAATGTTCTGTTCTAGAAATGTTTAGCTACCCAAAATTAATATAATTTACCATGATGTTAATCTATGAAGTAGTGTCACAACAAACATAATTAATATTCACTACATTACATAAATCATTAAACTAAATTAGTTTATCTACATATCTTACCTCACTATTGAGCCAAGATACATAGATTATATTATATATAGATTCCTATTATGCTAATAATCCCATATTTAATCAGTCTTACCGAAACGAAACTGTAAGACCGATAGTATGGCATGCAAATATACATAATTATATAACATATGTTAGACATGTGTTTGAGATATATACTTATGCGAATATCAATACATTTCTTATTAAGATGCTTATTACAATACAATATATATTACATATCTATTTTACTTATGACTATACATCTAAAATATCAATATCTATTTAATAATTTATTTGAAAACTTTTAATTGGTATATAGAACCGAATTTCGAATATTAAAGGCATTATAGATATATATTCCAAGGTTTCGAAGAGTGTTCTTATTTTTGAATTTACAAGTTCAACCAATTTTCGCATACTAGGTCTTATCCAAAAGCGTCTATCAATATACTTTTTTCTTATATCAATAAATAACAAACATTCTAATATAAAATGATATTCGTCTTCGATTTTCCCACATCTTACACATATTCTTTCATTTAAAGGGGTCCTATGTGGCCTAGACCATCTACCAGCTTCTATCTGTAATCTATGAGAAGAGACACGTAAACGGGAAAACGCTTGACAAAATTTTTGAACATTAAAACATTCCAAATAAGGCTGAAATCTAAAAGATGATATTGTATTATAAAATAAAGCCCTACTGGATTGATTTAGTCTTGCATTCCAGTTTTGAATAAAATGATCATTTAACTTTTGTTTTGTTACAGACAAAAACATATCAACATTTCCTACTCCTTGGTAAATCCAAGCGTCAACAAATCCAAGTGAACATAATAGATTTTTCAATAATGAACACCAATTTACTTTACTAGGATACATGTCTAGATCTGATTTAAGTAAGTCGTAAACAATAACAATATATTTATTTTGTTTCGTTTGTAATATTCTTAGCCAAAATTTTATTGCTTTGTACATTTGTATAGTTTTAAAAGAAGTTCGACCTAATTTACCATAAATGAAGTCATTCTGTGTAGTTTTCTTTACACCTAATAGCTTTTTACAGAATTGTAAATGTACTCTCTCAATCGATAAATCATTAGCGAAACAGCATACCTCGGAACAATAATTTAATATTGGAGCTACAAGCTTATCAAACAATTCTAATTTATGTTTTGGGGGTATATAAGTAAACTTATACAAATATTTCTCTAATTTGAAAATAGCCTTCTGGGCTTGACCAGATAATGTTTTTTGTGCTGTACTTAATGATCCTCCTGTTGTAAACACAATACCTAAATAACAAAATGTTTTAACAATTTCGATTGGCTCATGATTAAAATAAAATACAGTATTACGAGAATTATAACCACCTTTCTTAAATATCATTACTTTAGTTTTCGAAACATTTACTTTGAGTTTCCATTGCATACAATAATCATACAATAAATTAATACTACGTTGCAAGGATTCAGCTGAATTTGCAAAAATAACAATGTCATCAGCATATAATAACATGAATATTTTAAACATATTTACATCAATTCCGTCCGCTTTATTATGAATAAATAAATCCTCTAAATCGTTGATAAACATAGAAAATAAAAATGGTGATAAACACTCACCCTGTCTTAAGCCTAGTGCGCATGCGTAGTCATCACTTAAGTTATTGCAAAACTTAACTCTAGATTTAACTGAATCGTAAATAGACTTTATTATGTTTAATATATTTCCTCTTAATCCTAAATGAATTAATTTATACCAAAGACTTTCTCTTACAACATAATCAAATGCTTTTGTGTAGTCAACAAATAAAGTAAAAAGTTGCTTCCCTTGATTAAGTACATGAGTAATTAAACCATTTAAAACAAAAATATTGTCAACTGTACTCATATTAGCCCGAAATCCCGCTTGCGCTTCAATATAAACATTATACTTTTCTGCCCATGATTTTAACCTATTATTAACTATTCGAGTGAAAAGTTTTCCTAAACAGCTTAATAACGTTATGCCCCGATAATTTTCCACATTATTAATGCTTCCTTTTTTGTGCAATGGAATAACATAACCTTCTGACCATCTTTCCGGAAAATAACCTATTTCAAAAATCTTATTAAATAATGCATAGAAAATATTATTCAAGGTGTGTTTACCTGTAATAAAAAATTGTTTAGTAAACAGTCCGGACCGCCTGATCTATTATTCTTCAGTTGTCCTATAGCGAGATTTATTTCATGAAAAGATATTCGTTCATTTAATTCCCTGAACATAATTTTGAATTCATCATTTTCATACTTATCTATAAAATGTAAAACATCTTCATCGGGTGCAAAAAAACGATCATTTGGATTATTGACAGCTTTAAAATATTTTTCAAATGTTGACAAAGATATGTTAGGTTGTTTTATGCCAGACGTTTCTTTAAGCATATTCCAATATAATCTAGCGTTTTCATGCCTACTACCTATTAATTTTTCAGTCTTTTCTTTATCATAATTATATCTACACTTACGCAGTAAAGACTTATATTCCGACCTTGCTTTTACCATATTGACCCTATTTGCCTCATTCTGGCATTTTCGATAAACATCAAGATATTTTAAAAATATACATTTCTTTTCATAACAATATTCAGTAAACCAGGGTTGTGAAGTTTCGCACTTTTTATCATTATTACTTTCAAAATTAGATCTCTTTACACAAGGCGATGCAATTTTACCGAACACATTTTCTAAATCACATATACATTCATCTATACCTTGGCTCGAAAGACTGGCCGCAATTTTACGTTCTAGCTCATCTAAACATAATAAATTATCTTCGTCTAGTAAATTTTCAACATACTGAGATTTCAACTCCGGTTTCCAAACATATTTAAATTTTTCACTATCAGATTTATTTACGGAAGAGTGACCATGTGTACTTTCAAGTAAGTTACATGTATCAAATACAAAAGAGACTGACATCAGGCAATGATCAGAAACAATATTAGGATCGTCAATTTCAAACATATCAATATTAAAAAACATAGAACTTTTACATAATAAATAATCAACAACACTACAACCTTGCCTATTTACAAAAGTGTGCTTCCCTACATTTTCATCTTTACCCTTTCTTCCATTCACTATCCGAAAACCAGTTTGTTTACAAAAATCAAGCAAATAGTGCCCATTGTTATTTACATGTCCTTTATCTTTAGAAAATCTCGACCATGCAATATCGGACTGATAATCTTCAGGCAACAAATCTATATTACAAAAATGTACAGTATCATTTTCTACAAAATCTGGCAACGTTGAAGTTCTAGAATTAAAATATAATATATATATAATATTAGATTGTACATGTATTCAGATAAGGACACTTAAAGCTAAGCATTTCAGTGCATGTGAAGTTTTTTTTTTAAATGCTCCCTAGTGTATTACTACAACCAAGCTTTTTTATTCTTTATTGTTATGTAATTCTTTTTCTACTCCCATCATACTAGTGAACTTAAAATCTTCAAAGATAGGCTTCTGCTTTATTATAAGGGTTAAATCAACATAAATAACAATTGAAACATGACTGTATTTGATATGTAACTCCTACTGAGTACATAAGTAGACACCTAACACAGCTGTATTTATCAACAGCTGGTGACAAGTCCCATGCATAGAGCTTCCAAAACCAAGGGGGTAATAAACTCTTTAAAACAAATATGCTATGTACACATTTATAACAATAAAATACTAGATGACATAAAAATCATAAGATGATTTAATGCGCAGCCTTTGTATTTTAAACTAACCAGGTTAAAAGGTTTTCTGCAGGGAAAAATCTCGAAAACTTTCAATCCAGTGTTATAATTTATGCCCCATGTTTTAATAAAACACAGATGTTAAATATACTACCCTGGTAATAAATTTTAAACAAGAGCCATATACTGACCTCAAATAAAAATAATTTTGGTTTGTAAATGATAAAAAAAAATCACAGTGCACATTGAGTACAGATAGGTAACAATCTGTATGATTCACTCACCACAGTAATTAACACAATCATGAATATGTCTTTTATCAAACAATGCTATCAGCTTAAAGGGACTCCACTGAGGTTTTTTTGACATGACGGGACTGGAAATATTTTTTTTGAGATTATTACTCCATTTGATGTCGATCTATACTGATAACTTATGTGCAAAATTTCAGATCATTAGCTCGCTCCGTTTTTCTACAATAGTTATTATAATAGTGAAAAATGACCCAAAATTGAAAAGCGTTTAAACGCTTTTCACTCAAATCGGACTGAGAATAGCACAAACATACAATTTTCAATGTATTTCATGTATATTTCTTAGCTATATTTTATTTATGTTTTCTGTTTAAAGTGCTCATGTTTATCTTTGTGAAAAATTAAAATGTTAAGTTTTAGGCCTATAAACCTCAGTGGAGTTCTTTAATAATCAAATTTGCACTATTTTAATAAATTACATATGTTATAAAAAGTTATAGTTATATTTTTCCAATCCCCCATTTTGATGAATATATTAGGTCATATCGCCTGGTCATGTTCAATCTAAAAAAGTATGTTTTTGAGAGAAAATTCCAAATTCAAAGGGAAAAAAGCAACAACATTATTTGTCATTTTATGACATCTTAAAGGGAGACACAGGCAAAATTTTCATTTCTTAGTTTTGATATTTTCATTCATTATTCTGTAAATGCCCTCAAAATAAATACATTAGATAGTCAAAGGAACAAAACTTTTCTCCATATAAAGAATAAAATGGTGGTTTCCTAACTTGACCCGCGTGGGTCAGGTTAGAGCGCTAGGATTTCACAATAGTTGTTTCAGTGAACTCGGGATAGGTTAAAAAACATGTCAAATAAATGACTTAGACTTGTTTCAATCATACAATATCCACAATATTTGTTTTTGTAACTTCAAAGGTTTGTTCGAGTTACATGACTTGTTTTAAAACTATTTGGTGATTCTATTAGTGTTTAATTTTTGTTCAACATAAATAGATATATTTACGCTTCAAACCCAAAATATATAGAACTTATACAGAAATTCATCCTGGAACTTTAAGAAATGTCATTATAGCAAGGTTTGAGTACATAAGATCATTTTAATATTTTTGTCATTATTTTGCCTGAATATCCCTTTAACTGCACTATGACACAGAATTTTTGCATTCCAAATATTGGACCATGCTTTATAAGTGAAATATAAATATAAAAGGACTTGATTGAACCAAATTATTTGTTTTATATATAATACAGTGACAGTTTTTCCAATTTTGTTTATAATAACACTAAAATAACCAATTCTGGATGTATTGTCATGAACCCAAAATGGTGAGAAAAACATTTCCATAAAAATATAATATTTCTCTTAAAATGCCACAGTGCATATTTTTCCCTTAGAAACAAATAAATTTTTACTTCTTTAGAAAGTGCAAAGATGAATTTGATAATGTTTAACTACTAATGGTTTTAGAGAATGTTAAATGCTTGTTACCAGGAAAAAGCAGTAAATGTGAAATAATTTGTCATAAATGTAGCAAAATGTAAACAAAGTAGTATTTTGACTTCCATACAAAAAAAATATTCACTGTAACTGTACTTATTGCAAAAAAGCAACAGATAAAAAAGATGGTTCAGGTAATTGGCCAATGAGTAACTTTTTGGATACTATAAAAGTACACTAAAATTAAAAGCTTTTAAGAAATAAAAATAATAGCATATCTACGGCATAATGGGCCTTTAACGGCAGGTAAAAGTAAAAGGCAGAGATCTGTTATTACAGATTGCCTCTGCTGTAAAATTGCGTGTTAAAATGTAATTCAATTGGAAAATTGATTGAATGCATGGCTATGTTGCATTTTCAGATATTGGTAAATGCTAGAACTTGTTGAATTCTTTTTTTTTTTTTACTAGTATATCATATAAAAGTCTACTTAAATTAAGTTAAAATTAGAAAGTACTTTATCTAAATTCTAATCATTTATTTTTGGAAAATCTAAAAGTACAAAATACCTATTGATGATAAAGTTATAAATGTGTCTCTGTGAATTCTGAAATTAGTTGTTGATATTATTTTTACAATCAAATATTCAAATATAGATTTTATTATTCAATGAATGTCAAACAAGCACTTTAGTTACACATTACAGGAAAATTACTCTATCTTTTTTTCCTACATGATAATGAATAATTGCCAAGATGTTACATTGGTTTCTAAAACATCACTGCAGTGGGCATCACCTTGCATGGTTTTAAACATAGGGACTTTACAATATTTCTAGTTTCTGAACCAAAAATTGAACCAATGATGTACTGTTGACATGTTAAATCCCACCATCTAATTTGATAACAGATAAGGTGATTCCCTATAAATCTCAAAAAGAAAATGCTTTCTACTGCAGGCTCTGACTCGTTTGCAAAAACCTGTTAATACTGATAAAATTTGTGAGAGGAGTAGTTCTGACAAGTTTTCTAACAGACAGACAGACAGATATGCTTACATTTGGATATACTAAGGTCACAAGTCAGGTGGCTACTCCATTTTTCTCCAATATGAGAAGTTATTTTAATTTCACCTGAACACTCACCATTTACTCTTTTTGTGGGCATACCACCACTTAAAGGGCTTTAAAAGACAACATAATTACTGTTTATAGAATTTAATTCAGGTTTCATATTTGACCTTGACAGTTAAGGTCATATACAGATCAAGGTCACTTTATACATATTTGAACATCTTATCCTTGGAGTTGTTGTGTCCAAGTATGAATATAATCCTTACATAAATAACAAAGGTTAAAGCAATTTATAGCAAAAAATAAAAACCAACAACAACAAGCATTTGATAGTATTGCGGGCAATACAGTAGTCCCCTACCGGTCCCTCAAAAAGTTCTTTAATTGTCATACACTCCTGTGTATTGCCAATATATAATGAATTTGAGGATGAAGTCTGTATTTGAAAATATCGACCACAAAACATAATAAAATAAGTTTGTCTATATCACAGTAATGTGTTAAGTTTCCATGCTTAGTAAGGAAATTATGTTTATACAACCTTGTCATATTATTACGATGTGGGATTTTAAAGTAAATCCTATAAGGAATGAAGAAGTTGGAGTGAAAATACCAGTTTCTCGAAAAAAATCTAAGTTCAAGGGGGACATAATTCTGGAAATAGTCTTGCTAGAGTATTTAACCTTCTCAAAAATGTTGAGTGATAATAAGAAACATATATATGTAGTTTGAAGTAGATACATTAGGAAATAAAGAAGTTATTTAAAAAAGACAACATTTTTTCCCCTAAAAAATCTAAGTTCAAGGGAGGTAATACTGATATTTTTTGTGCTGGAGTTATAAACCTTGTCACATATGATGTGGTTGATGACCAGAAACTTATATTTAAAGTTTGAAGTAAACACCTTAAGAAATAAAGAACATATAGTGAAAAAGCTGAAAAATTTAAATCAGAAATCTTGAAATTCAGGCTATTTGTTGCCATAGCAACCAGAATTTTCAACATAGGAAGAAAAGAAAAAGATGTGCCTAATCTCCAGACTGCCATCTACCCATTATTTTAAGTTTCATAAAAAATATTTTCAGTACTTTTTGAGTTATTACTGGATCCATTTTATGTTTTAAATTTGCCATATTATCAGACTATTAGTTGCCTTAGCAACCACAATTTTCAACATAGGAAGAAAAGAAAAAAACGTGCATAATCTCCATACTGCCATCTATCCATATATTAAGTTTCATAAAAATATTTTCAGTACTTTTTGCGCTATCGCGGGATCCAGTTTTGTGGACGGACGGACAGACAGACATACGGACAGACAGACGGACGGACAGACGGACGGAGGGTAAATCTAAAGTCCCCTCCGGTTAAACCGGTAGGGGACTAACAACAAAAAACAATCACTGAAGTCCTTCAAAAGCTATCCTGGGGAAATCAATAATTTTAGGGAAAATTTGTTTAAAAGTGGGCATACCTCTATCAATAATAAGTTGATTGCTGCAAAAATTGAACTTGATATAACATTATTATTTACATACCAATTAAGTATAAACATTAATTATCATGTGGAAACTAATGATTTCACAGACATTTTGGTTAAAAGGGTCATAGCTCTATCAATAACAAGTAGACTGCAGCGCAAATTGAACTTTACCTGTGTTTTGATATAACATACCTGTAACAAATACTTAAATGCCAAATATAATAACAATCAAAGTTATCCTGTGGAAACCAATTGTCTATGAACAGATTGATGGACAGCAAGCTATTCTTATCACTGTTTTTACTCATAACTTTAAGTTGTACGTGTAAACATCACTTTTATTACTGCAAGTTGTAAATGCACATATCACTGTTTTTCACCATCACTACAAGTTGTCCATGTACAAATTTAATAACTAGCATTACTTCAAATTGTTCCGACTTGTTCATGTACACATCACTTTTTTCCATCATCACTGTTGTATTAATGCACACCTCACTGTTTGTTATCATCACTTTAAAGTTGTCCATTGTACACATCACTTTAATCCATCATCACTGCAAGTTGTAAATGCACACCTCACTGTTATCATTATCATTACAAGTTGTCCCAAGTACATATCACTGTTTTCGAGCATCATAAAGTACATGATATTCTCTACAACAGTCAAATATCTCTGTGCTTCTGAACTAAGCGTTCTTCTTTTTAATTCCAGCACCGACCGACTTCAACATTCAAGTTCCAGGTGGCTGTTACTTCGAACTGACAGAGGCGGTGACATCTAGAAAAATAAAAGATGCCTCATTATGGATATATGTACAACCAGAGGCGTTCAAACAAAAATCTGTAGTTGAAATTTACATTTATGTTGTTCCCCAAAAAGCAAAGCCGGAGCATATACTGAAGGGGCCAGTACGATACAAGAAAACAACATCCCCTGGTTGGCTGGAATTCAAATTTGCTCATATCGTACACCACTGGATAAAACAACCTGGCGGGAACAGAGGGGTGATTATTCAAGCATTAGATGAAGAAGGGAATAATTATATCGTTACTCCTGACACAGATAGTGATGACACACTTGTAAGTTTTATTTATTAACATGAATAACCAGCTAACGTTGTTGGCTCTACTCAGGTGCCCGCTTGTGCATGAAATAATGGAAGGAAGGGCACCCAAGGTCTTCCTCCACCAGTAAAGCTTAAAAGTCTCCATATGACCTATGCTGTGAACTTGGTGCAATGTAAAACCCAACCAAATAAAAAAAAAAAGATTTCTAACATCTGCATCCTCTCAATTCCCTATACAATTCAATGTCACAAAACTGACCCTCGACCAGGAATATTTTCACCAAAGGGGCTATTTTACATTATTTTGTAGAAGATAACATAAAATAAACCCGACATGAATTTTGGATTTTGCTGCATTCTCTTAAGTATAAATTGAAAAAGACATTTTTCTACGCATTCTAATAGACATTTACAGGTATAAGATACAAATGCATATGCAGACAACTTTGAAAATTTACCAAAATGAAGAACTTTATCTCTGATCTGTATAAAGATTTAAACTGATAACTGTAGGGTATTGCTTATGAAACTCTTTGTCTAAAATGTTTCCCATTCACTTTTCCTTTCTATAAAGTACAAATATAACATATATATTTTCAGATTCCAATGTTAGAAATGTCCACAACGGAACATGGAAGTTACCAACACAGAAAAAAACGCTCATTAAGTAACATTTGTTCCGAACAGGAAAGAATAGACACTTGTTGTAGATATCCTTTAAGGGTGGACTTTGTTCAGTTTGGATGGGACTGGGTAATAGCGCCAACTGGCTATATGGCCAACTATTGTTCGGGAGAATGTAGATATAGACATATGGAGAATAATCCGCAAGCTTACTTAATTCAACAGACTCCTGATGGCAGCAGCGGGCCTTGCTGTACGCCTTCAAAGTTTTTTCCACTGGCTATGCTTTATTTTGATCATCAACACACAGTGTTATACACTTACATGCAGAAAATGATCGTCGTTAGATGCAGTTGTGCGTGAAAGTGTTCTTTCGTTAGTTTTTTTTTATTTTGATAATTAAATGTGGAAAAGTACTGCATATAGTGCAAAAACTGCATATGGAGAAATACGAAAAATACGTATGTGATATTTCAGCTCTTGGTGCATTACAAATGTTTGCCATTTATTAGTGTGTGTTCAACATAGATTCTGATCTCAACGAGTTTAAACTATTGAACGAGATCAGTCATGCTTTTAGAACTGCAATATCGACGAAAAGGCCAAACAACACAGAGAAAAGGGCCAAGAAGTAGATTCCTTAGAAAATTCATCGAGGACAGGATTATTTTCCTGTATATTGTTTCTCTGACAGACATTATATATAAACGAGCCTTCACAATGATACTTTTTTAACGTTTAAAGATTTTCAGAAAAAAAAACCCAAAAAACAAAACATTTAAAAAATATGAAAATACTATTCTGAAATATGTTTTTGATGTTATTATTATAATATGATTACAGAAAAATGATGAAAAGCAATATAATTTAAAGAAACCATAATTATCTCATAATATATTACATAATGTGGCAAGACAGTGACTTTTGGTCAGTGTTTTATATGTAAAGAAATGGTGCATAAGTTTAGGGGAAAGAAAATATGTTACTGAAAAATGTGCATACGTTAATATGTGGAGTATTTTAATGTACTTAAATATGGATCAAATCCATTTATTGTGATATGTAATAATTTTACAAGCTTTTTTTCTCGTAACTTGTAAAGAGAGTTCTACAGGTTGACCAAATTTTCACACTTTAATATAAGTTAGTGTTTCTATTTTATTTCAATTCAGGCAATAGAAAATAAATTCCTAGATTCCCATCCCACCAGCCTGGCAAAAATTGCTCTGCCTCAATGTATTTTATTTCGTAAAAAAAAAGTGTATTTTATAATCGATTTGTAAAGTCTAGTACCAAATGAAACAAAAACACTTTAGTGCCAATCAGCAATTCAGTCTGATAATTAAATCCTTATTGATTTTTGTATGTACACAAACCTCTTAAACCAATAAAAAAAATCCTGAAAAAAGCGTTTTAACTTTTTCAGCCATTACATATTCGACTGATATCAAAGTGATATTAATTGAGCCGCGTCACGACAAAACCAACACAGTGCGTTTGCGACCAGCATGGATCCAGACCAGCCTGCGCATCCACACAGTCTGGTCAGGATCCATGCTGTTCGCTAACCAACTCTATTACAAGTAAAGGAACTGATAGCGAACTTAATAATTCTCTAGTCATACTGAAAGATTTTGTTTTTTCTAGGTAGATATTTGTGTCTCTTTGGTGAAGTTATCAATTTGTGAGATATCAGAATATGAAAGGCTCCATAAAACATAACAATCAAATTAAAATATTTCTTTTTTTCTATATTATTCTTCATACATAGAATCTTTGCACAATTTGATACTTGCTTATAAAACTACAAATTCTTATATACATGTATTTCCTTTTTTGTATAAGTCTACATTGAGGATAAAAAGTAGAAAAGTAAAAAATAAGATTAACCCATCTACACTATTTCTTTAAAAAAAAAAAATTGGCTGAAAATCTAGTTATTTATTTTCTATTGCCTTATTTAGCCTACATTACTGAGTAATTTGACAGTTAAACTGTATTTGCAAGAATTGTATTTTTTATAGCATGTTTCTTAATTGTATGGCACTAAGTCTTGGTTGTCCATTTCCAAGACAAAGGTGTTTTGTTAAGTTTTTTAATAATATGTAATAGAGTTATTATATAAATGTTTTTATTTTTGCAAAAATAAGTGCGAGGTTTGATTGTGCGATTGTTTTGGTATGTATAGAGTGTAAAACAGTTATGATGTATATTACAATGAAAATCTGGTTAAAGTACTTTGCAGCAGTCAGTTATAATGAGCCGTATGTGAGGCACGTGGTTTTTTCGTGATTATAATGTCTGTTATGCCCTAAATCGTGGTATAAATTTTGGACAGTTCTCCAGTTACTGCATCATCGTGGTATAAATTTTGGACAGTTCTCAAGTTACTGCATCATCTCAGCTGTTGCATGATTTAACTTCTGTTTAACTGACACAGAATCAAAGCTAAATTGCAAAGCATTAACATTTTCGTCATTTTTTTTATAATTAACTTGTTTTAAATCATTTCTTTCATAATTTGTTGCATAATCATCACATTTACAAATATAACTTGGGGTGTCAAGATTAGCAAAAATGCTAATCGTTTAAATTGTAACATAATAACCGTGTTGACTGTATTAAACCGACCATACCAAAAGAAACTCTTAGATTTTATATATTAATTTTTTTCTTTATGACAACTATGACATTTAGTTAATATTTATTTTTATTGCGATGTGTTATAATTTTATAACTATTTTCTGTTCATGCAATAAGGAGGAAAAAAACAACAGGTCTGAACATCTCAATTAAAAACAAAATCCTGAATTTTGTCTTGATAAAACAAACTAATATATAAAATCATTTTTTGGCTATTGGTCTAATACTAACCTTGGTTACTTTTATGAATTATCTGGGCTTTTTGTTGTTGTTGCTAAAACCCAATCAAAACCCGTTTAAACGGATAAACATAACACCCCTTAATAGAATCTCAAGTAAAGGGCAATTTTTATCATCCGTAGTTTACTTTTGTCAATTTTAGAAGGTTTACGAGTAACGTGTAGGTGGGTAATGAACAGTTGTACTTCTCTTATTTACATGTATGAAAGAAACGAACACAGTTTGTCTAATTACTGGTATAATATGATTTTGGATGTCATTTGTTTATTTTAATTCGATAAAAATACAAGCATACCTTCTTTAGCACTCAAGTTCCTACATTATTGTTTTTGTTTAGACCAGTTATCAAAGTTATAGATATAGACCTGTTTGATTGATAATTGTTTGTTTATTTTTTCATGTTAACTGCTTTACTATTGGTTATAGATTTAAAATAATTTAGTTAATTGGTGCGAATGTTGACGCCATTTTGTTTATTTGTTTGTTCGATGAGTCACTATATTTTATCATATGATTTAATATTTCAAAATAAACAGAAGCAACTGTGTTCGTAGGGAGAGATTGATGGTGATTCAAGATAGCGATGAGCCTATTATTATGTTATAATAAGTGCACAAATGTGCTAAACATGTTGCTATAATTCTTATTGTTTATCATTTTATATACATTGCATTCCGAATTTTGTAAACATTTGCTTTCGGGCATAACGGTTTGTGTCTTTCAAAAATAAAGCCTGATTAAAATATCAATGTGTTATATTTTATTGAAATCAATCAATTTAAAGTGTATCAAGCTGGAACAATTTGAATTAAAAAAAAGAGCGATCAGTGATCACATGTGTTGCCTGATGATAGCCAATTGCATGTTGGAGCTACTGTGTAGCAGGAAACATTAACATCATTAACAGGCTAAAATTAAAAGCCATAACTTAGCCAAAACTATTCAACCGGAAAACCTGTTTCATATGCATAACTGCTTGAGGTATTGATTATATATATTATAGACATTTCTTTGTACAACTTTTTTTGAGACTCAAACATAGAATATGGAAACAAAATAAATATACTGTTGATTAACTTTATGAAAATATTGCATAAAATATAGCTCTATATCCTTAATGTAATTTGTTTTGTTGTATTATTTTATGATTGAGGCTATTGAAAATATCAATAATTCACACCTTTAAAATACCTATGGAAGCTTGCATTTTCTTTATAAACAAGAACATCAATACACAAAATTTCCTTCCAAGTCCAGTGCAATTTTGATTTTTAAGCTGCAAAGCACCTTTAAACATGTCACACATAAGCTTGATGCATCAAATATTTACACATACTTATTTAAAATCCATAGATGATTGACAGTAATGGACTGGACATTTCGATGTCTTTCAACATACCAGCCATGAACTTGCTATGAACTTGACCTTTTGGGTCTTGCTGGATCAAGGTAATTTAAAGTAGTAAGATTGTGGTGGCATAAAAATTCCTAGTATGACTTCTGACAGATGAGTGTGGCCTTGACCTTTGAGCTAGAGACCTAATTCTAAATGCTCACAGTCATGCTACCAAGCAGTGCCACTGGGGAAAAGTTGAAACCTTTGTTACTCGGAAAGACTTACAACCCAGATGCTTTAAAACATAGACATTGAAAAATGACTGAGAATCTGGAGAACAAATAGGAAATCTTGGGTGACATTGGACTGGATATTTAGTGTCAATTCAGAGATGCCCTTGACATTTATAATGAACAGAGTCTTTGGCCTTGACATTTATAATGAACAGAGTCTTTGGCCTTGACATTCATAATGAAAAGCATCTCTGGCCTTGTCATTCATAATGGACAGAGACTTTGACTTTAAATTTTTTAATGAACAAGGTCTTTGACCTTAACATTTATAATGAACTAAGTCTTTGCCCTTCACATTTATAATGAACAGAGTCTTTGGCCTTGACATTTATAATGAACAGAGTCTTTGACCTTGACATTTATAATGAACAGAGTCTTTGGCCTTGACATTTATAATGAACAGAGTCTTTGGCCTTGACATTTATAATGAACAGAGTCTTTGGCATTGACATTTCTAATGAACAGTCTTTGGCCTTGACATTCATAATGAAAAACATCTCTGGCCTTGACATTCATAATGAACAGAGTCCTTGACCTTGACATTCTTCAAGAACAGTCTTTGGCTTTGACATTTATAATGAACTTAGTCTTTGGCCTTGACATTTAAAATGAACAGAGTCTTTGGCCTTGACTTTTATAACGGACAAAGTCTTTTGCCTTGACATTTATAAAGAACAGAGTCTTTGACATTGACATTTATAATGAATAGAGCTTGACATTGACATTTATAATGGACAGTGTCTTTGGCTTAAAATTTATAATGAACAGGGTCTTTGGCCTTGACATTTATAACAAAAAAAAGTCTAAATGATGAAGTTGATGCTAAAATCTTGATTGCCATATTAGCTCAACACTCCTTGAAAGAAATACAAGTTAGCATTCTCTTCTACCGACATCAACAGTACAATTTATGATGATTGCATTGCAAAACAAAGTTGAAAGTGATAATGATGACATTGCTGATAATGATGATGAAAATGCTTTTAGAAATTGCTATAAACATAATATAACACTGTTGATGCTATGTTAGAACAAATTAAACATTTTGCCAAAGAAAAAATTGGGCAGATTTCTTGACTAGCCCAACAAGCAGTTTGCAACTTTGAATTTACCAGTTCGGCCACAGCTTCATGCCTGGGCATGCTGTCAAGCAGTTTACCAGTACTAGTTGCCTTCACTTTTGCAAGGAACTGATAACTTCTGTACATGCCAGAGCAGAGGTACAGTACGAATAACGGTAAAAAAGATTTCATGTTCAATCACAATGAAAGTGACCTGCACATCAAGGAATCAAACCAGGGTCACCTGATTCACAGTCTAACACTCTACCTATTGTGCTAACCGGATGGTGTCCTCTGGCTCAAAAAATTGTGTGCCAGGGCTTTTCATTATAATTTTATGATGGTTGCCTGTAAAGGCCGACATCTAAGCAATATCAGTTTGTATTATTTGGTCTGTCTTGCAGTTGAAATACTGAGACTAGGTCTAGACAAAATACACTGTATACTTAGGGAATAAGGGCAATACATTTTCAATATAATGAATTATGATTACTAAATCACATACACTACATTTTCTTTTCTCTTTTGTGTATATTTAATGTCAAGAGTTTTCTTTTTCTTGTTTGAAAACACCTTTTATCAATATTGAATTAAATGCCATCTATGACCTTTCACTGGTATACAATCCATTGTTAACACTTTTTACTAAAGTGACTTGAAGGTCATTTAATCCTTTCAAATGGTCCAAATTTAGAAGATTCATCATTTATTTTGTTAAAAGAGACAGACAACCTTGATCGCATGTCAAACCATTAAATATAGTTATAATGATGACTGTTTGTTTAATTTACTGGAGTAATGTGATAGGCTATTATAATGATAAACTTTTCACCTTGTCCACTCTGGTGTATATATCATCAAATCAGATGCAAGTATTGCCTATTTAACTTTTTGTGACCTAGTGACCTTAAATACGGGTAAATGTAAGCTTCTAATCACTTTTTGAATGCAGTATATCAAAGTGATCTATCAGCATGTTAGAATAACTACATGAATACTTGAAGTACATTTTACAGAAAACTAGGAAACACAGGGGCCTGAGTGGCCTCTAAGTAGCTCACATGACAGAATGGTATTTGTGTTTAAGCTTAAAACTAGTGTTAACTCTTACAAAGTCCTGCATAATTTTAAAGTTACCTGGACATTATAACTGTCATGTAAATAAAATTTACTATGACTGTTCAAATATCACAAATGTAAATGTTTATATGAAACTGATGACCCCAAGTTCAGCCAATTTTTTAGCTGTCAGAGGCCCAGTGACCATGGCCTTTGACCTATTGACCTCAAAATACTTCAAAGAATGAGCAACATTCAAACCAAATTTCAGGCAAGTTTGGCTTTACCTTTTGTCCAATAAATAAGGATCAGCTGCTAGTGTTAAATAATCTCCAAACCAAATCATTACACTGTGGGCAAGCGCTTTCTTTATGAAAATGCATTATTTTGACAATAAAGATAAAAGTCATTTGAAGATCAAAGAATGAACAAATACTGCATTTACTTTCCTGCAAACAAATTTTTAACCAAAGATACAAAGATTTCTACATGTATGTAAAAGCATATTAATTGTATGGCAGCAAAGTGGTTAACAAGTAAGGATCCCTAGCTATGCGCGTTCGAAACCTGTAAGGGGCAAGCCATTATTTCCTTGAGCAAGAAACTTACATTCATTGCCATGTACTGGTTGGTTCCAGGAACAGATTCGCAAGTTCGTTTATAAGCTATAAGCTTCCTACATTATCAGATTTAAATAAATTCTGTATAAGCTAAAGCAAATTATATTCTGTGTACAAAGGTTATCACAGACTTTAACCTGTATTGTCGATGCTTATGTCATCATTTTCATGGCTTTTCTGTGCATTTTCTCCTATAATGTATATTTCTATGTTCTTCTTATAAACCCAACAATGTTTCTTTAGCACACTGCTTGAGTTTTAACCATAATAATCTTGAAACCACTTGAAATTGGAGTCTACATTTAAATCACCCTATTTTGACCATGCTGAGCTGTTAATACACAAGAACTGTAATTAAAAGGACACAATGGCCCATATATTGTTGACCTGAATCAAGGCTCTCAATGACAAGGAACAATAAATATTGAGTTACTATGAATGAAAACCAGGTATTCAGTTAAATGATATCAAAGTTCAAATCTGCATCTGAAATAGCGTACATGTTAAAAGTCACTAAGGTTGCTATGGAAAAAATCTATTATTGGTATGGAAGTTACTGGTTGCTATAGAAAGTCACTGGTTGCTACTGCAGTCACTGGTTGGTAGGGAAAGTCACTGGTTAGTAAGCAAGTCAATGGTTTCTATGGCTGTCACTGGTTGCTATGGAAAATCAATAGTTGCATAATATTTGTTGCAAGAAGTTTATGGTTGCTATTAAAATCAGTAGTTACTATGGATGCAATTATTTGCCTCAGAAAGCCAATGGTTTCTATGGAAGTCACCAGTTACTATGGAAAGTCAATGAAAATCAATTGTTGCTATGGAAATCTTCTTGTAGGTATGGATTCTGGAGTCAAGTATGGATTCTGGAGTCAATGGTTGCTAACAGAAATCAATAGTTGCTATAGAAGTCAATGGTCCCTATAAAATGCATAGTTGCTATTGATATCAAGGTCACTACAAAAAAACACCGGTTGCTAAGAGATATCAGTGGTTGCTATGATATGTCAATTTTCGGTAAGTGAAGTCAATGGTTGTTAATTATGCCAGTGATTAATATGGAAAGTCAGTGATTGTAGTAGCAAATAGACGGTTTTAATGGCAAAACTGGTTGCTTAGAATTTACTTTTGCTATTGAAATCAATTGTAATCAAGTGTTGCTAAGGGAAGTCAGTGATTGCTATAATTGAAACCACTAGTTGGTATTAAAAAATGGTTGCTATAAAGTTGAGACTTATTAAACGATGCTTCATGCTAAATATCTAAGCTCTACACAATTTGGGCCTTTGGAGAAGATATTTAAAGCTTGCATATGACCCAAATATACAATGGATCAGCACCATCTGAACAAACTTTTTAAATTTCATTTAGAATGGCCTTGTGTTTACAGAGGAGATGACAATGAAAATAAATTTTTGTTTACAAGGGACTATTGGTCCTTAAAACAAACATGAACACAATAGGTGCACTCCGGTAAGCTAATAAGTGATGAAACAACAACAGATATAAATAAATTATGCATTTAATTTCATACTCATGAATATGCATAATTAATTTGCATTATGGATAAATAAAATTTATCTGCAAATTTTCCCTTTCTGTTTTTTAATAAAAATCATTTCAATTTCTAAACTGTTATTTCCACTTTAAGGATTTTGTTTTCAAAATCCAGCACTTTTTATATTCAAATTAAATATTCCTTGCAAAAAGCTCTAAATAGATAATTCAAAATGGTTCTGGTCCATTGCATATTTAGGTCAACAAGTTATAAAATTGAATTTCAAGGACACCCTCAAATCAGGACACAGATTGTTTCAAAGCATGTTTAACCTGAATAAAAAACAAAATTAAAGCCAATTTCTGCAAAACTGAATAACTTAAACATGAAGGTCAAGGTCATATTTTATGGGTCAAGGTCAAGTTCAGTTTAACCTACTTTAACCTATTTTTCAAAGGGTTCTAATGTCCAAGAAATACTACAATACATCCATTGATAGTAAAATTAAAGCCAACTAAGCAAAACCCTGATGGTCAAGGTCATTTATGTGTCTACTTCAATTTTTTTTAACAATGGGCAAAACTGGCTACATGTTTTTGGAGAATACAAACTTGGACAACAAGGACAACAGGACAGTCTTAAGCCAGAATTGCATGTCTGTTGTAAATAACAAGAACCGAATAGGTTTTGGACACAGAAAAGTATACCTCTTGTAGTTTCAGAGTTCTGGACAAAGTTCAAAGTGCAATAATTCCAAACATAGGACAAAGTTAAAAATGTAAATATATACAAAGGGCAATTATTAAACTCCAAAATTAGGCAAAGCAGAGTTACGTTTCTTGTGGAAAGCTCATCTACCAAATGAGATCTATCTACCTACAAAGTGTCTTGTTCATATCTATTATACTTTTAGAATTATGTCCGGGCAGGGTCTTTCAAATAGAATGGTCTGGAGACAGACCAATTTTACGAAAAATGCTGTCTCAGTTGAGTCACGTGATTGGGTTATCTACCGACCGTGATCTGGCATAGCACATCACCATTCAAAATCAAATTATAAGATAATGTTTTGTAAAATCAATCAAAAAATTACTAAAAACTATCTCTGACTACATTATATTATCAGTTTTTACTTTAAAAGTAACAATTTCATAGATTTGCAATGAAATTAGAAATATTTCGTTCCCGGTGTCAAGGTAAAAATCTACTGCTCATATTTGAAAATAGGTCCAAGTTTCATGAGCTTTTTTTAAATTTATGCATTGTTCTATGACAAAATAGAAATTGATTTATAGAGAAAAGATGTTATTTAATCGTATCATGTAAAAATATTATAATATTTCACGATGTTATTTGCAAATATTTGATGTTTAATTTGGTGCATTTTCAAAATGGCGCCGATTATCGGCAAATATTCTGAACAAACAATCTATGTTTTTTTTAACAAAGATGGCTTTAAAATACATCATTTCCTGAAATAGTTATCCTTTTTTCAAAAGTTTAAAGATTTTTTAATAACATCATGTCGTTAAAATTTCTATTTTTGCTCTTGTATTTAATATTCGCCCTTTTCTTGAACACTTACATAATTTGCTTATAGCAAACTATACCGATTTATACCGAGACATGTTTAATTGTGGTGAGAAGGGTTTACATAGCGTGTTTCCAGACCATTCTATTTGAAAGACCCTGGTCCGGGACAATGTTCAAAATGTGAAAATAAATAAAGGGCAGTAACTCCAAAATTAGGCAAAAGAGAGTTAAAGTTCTTTTGCACTGAACTTCTACCCAATGAGATCTATCTACCTACAAAGTTTCATGATGATATCTCTTATAGTTTCCGAAATATGTCCGAGACAAAGTTCAAAGTGTAAAAATAAACAAAGGGCAAAAACTCCAAAATTAGGCATAACAGTTATCAAGGTATCATTCTTTTGTACTGCAACTTTAACCCAATGAGATCTATCTACATACAAAGTTTCATGTTGATACCTCTTATAATTTCAGAGTTATGTCCCAGGCAAGAAAAGTGGACTGATGGACTTTGGGGAGCATAAAAAAAGTTTGTTTTATTATTGGTAAATTATTCCTTACCCTCATTAAAGTATGCCTCCTTTGACAGAAGTCCCATCATTTCACCAGAAAACTCTTTCAACTTTGGCATAACAATTGCAATATACCCATCACTCAGATGCTGAAAACATAAAGAAAATACCGGTTAAAATTTCACATTCTAATTCAATAAGGAGTCATAGCCTTTAAAACTTATTAATGCAAAAATAGCTTGAAAAGAATTATGTGTGTTTAAAGTTAAAATCTTTATCAAATAATTAATGTACATGACAGCTTTCAGGACTTCACTTGATTATTCAAATTGATTCAATTTAGTACATTTTGTGAACTGAATAAGAGCCCCTGTGAATTTTTATAATTTACCAGAGTTTGATTTTTTTTTCATATACAAGAGAGTCAAGATGGCCAAAGATCACTCACCTGATATCCATTGTTAGAAAAAGAGATAATTCTTTAAAGCAGAATTAGTAATTTGGTAAACTTTTTTTTTTGGTTATTGTTGGTAAGATTAACAAAATACATTATTGGATATTGCATATCTATAGATAGGCTATAGCAGATAATAATTTGTTCTTAAACAAAATATTATTATTGATCATTATACTAAATCACTTGCAATTCTTTTAATATTTTTTTAGAAAAGAATAATAAGAATATCTAAATGATACATTTCTTATGTGTGTGTGTGTGTGTGTGTGTTTTTTTTATATCAATATTTGAAATACCTACGGAAAATGTGCAAATTGTAGTAAATAAGTTGGATGCAGTAAATTTTTCAAAGTTTCTGTTTCCAATTAAAATCAAGGATGTATCATACATCATGAAAACAAATACAATGTTGAATAATAGAGACACCTTTATATCACAGATCAGATTGAACATTTAAATTTTTCACACATGAGTTGACCTTTGATGGATGCATAATTGTCTCTTCAAAGCTGTGCTGTGGCTTCCTTAACATAACCCACCAATTTCACATTGTTAAAACTGTAAGAATATTTTTTGTCACACTTTAAACATTTGCTCATGGATACATCAAGTAACAAAAAAAATAAAACATTTTTGCATTATCATTAAAATATTGATTTGTCATTATGGACTCGTTCATTAATTTATTTGTGAGAAAATATTTTTATCTTATATGTTTATTATGAAAAGTGTATTGTTTTTTTTATCAGTAAAATGATTTAATTAACATAATAAAGCATCAGGTTAAGATAAATATTTTCATATGTTGGATTTCACTTGCTAATAAAATGTATTCCATTTCTCTAGCATTTGATTTACCTTGACATCTTTATGCATTTGGAACTTAATATTTTTTCTTAAAAAAGAAAACTATTAAAATAAATTTTCTACAGGAGTAAATCAATAATGTTTTAATTCACATCAGTGGTGATATGCCCTGATCTGTTGCCATGGATTTTGTATTAAAATAATTTGCCCTGACAGTTGCCAGCGTTGGTGGCAACATACTATGCAGGTTTCTTCCATACAGTACTGTTTTAGCCAGTGGAAATTAACACTAAAACAGCAACATTCCATTTATCTTAATAATTTTTTATTTCTTGATTAACACCCCCGTTTAGATACTGTAGAACTGTACCTTAAAAAATCTAAACCTAAAAAAAAATCAAAAAAATTTAATCTTAGACATTACATTGTTAGCCCTTAAAATTTAAAATTACAAATTTACATCAACCATACTTGATGCTTCAAATCTCAAGGGTCACAGTCAAGGGATTAATCTAAGTTTATTTTTTGTCATCAAGAGTTGAACTCCATTTTTGCGGAAGAGCATTAGTGCCAGGTGTGTGTTTTTTATTAGCTTGAAATTTCGACTTACTAACTCAAAATGAGGGGAGCTAATAAGTGATTTTATAACATGTTACCTTTTCTATAAGGGTTGTAGGTGACTTCTTTAGGCTATCATTTGTTTCTAGCAACTGACACTTTAAACCACATGGTATATAAAACTTGCTACCATCTTCACACAACACCCTACACAATAGAGCATCTGCTGTCAAATTTTGGCCACCCTAAAATACAAAAATATAAAAATGTTGTAAGTAATATGAAAATTTTCCTATAAAATTATGAGGGAAGCAAGTAAGCACTTGCCAAGACAGATGGATCATGATGGTCTTGTTATATTTTGAAAGCAAAAACATTTTTTTCTATTATTAGAACAGTGATTGTCCCCTTGATCCTAGGTGGCCCAAAAGCAATTTCAAAATCAAAAGGGGTCATCTTTTGGCCTTGGGCAATTCCCCTCTCAAG
The DNA here is from genome assembly GCF_026571515.1 of Ruditapes philippinarum. Lineage (NCBI taxonomy): Eukaryota > Metazoa > Mollusca > Bivalvia > Venerida > Veneridae > Ruditapes > Ruditapes philippinarum. The sequence goes on along the minus strand of NW_026857866.1, from coordinate 157,577 downwards.
AAAACTTAATTTATAATTATACTATGTTGTGAATGTAATGCAACCAGTTAATTACTGTATGAAGAATAGTTCTTTTTAACTATTTAGTAATACATCTGCTGTCATACTAAGGTTTCCATCAAGTTACCATTGTCATGCACTTCTTAGAAAACAGATAAAATAGTAAGTAAGTAAGTAAGTAAGTAAAGTAAGTAAAGTCTTTATTTAATGAGGCTACACATTTGGTTTCCCAATCTTCCATGTGGGCCTCAAAAACATAAATATACATAAAATACATGTATACATAATTTACATCATGGTTATACAGTGAAGTTTTCAAAATACATATACACATGAAAACACAAAATATAATAATATATTACTTTATGAAACAATAAATAATTAAAAACACAATACATATTCAAAATACATGTACAATGCATGAACATACATTACTTTACACTAAATCTATGTAAGATCAAGGTACTTGAGAGAGATTCCAACTGATATAGGATGCTTGAAATTTTCCAACAGTTTCAGATTTACGTATGGAGAGAGTTTTATTATTCCATAGTTTGGGGCCCGAGTAAGTCAGAGATTTTCTAAAAATTTCTTTTTTTGGTTTAGGTATAAATAAATCTGAATTTTTTGCTGACCTTAGGTTACGTTCATGTTTTTGGTGAATAAATTGAAATTTGTTTTTCATGTACTTTGGAAATGAAGCATTGTTTAATGATTTATACATAATGACAGCTTTCTTGTATCTTATTCTTTCATCAAATTTTATCCAATTTAATTCATTAAATAATTCAGTAGATGGGGCATCATAACTTTTGTCAAGAATGATTCTTGCAGCTCTTTTCTGAAATTTTATTATATCCATAATCTGTTCATTGCTACAGTTTCCCAGACTGTACAACAATAATCTAAATGTGGTAAGATATAAGCATTAAAGAACAGTTTTCTTGTATTTACATCAAGGTACTGTTTTATTCTTAGAAGAAGGTACAACTGAGTATTGCATTTCTTTAACGTCTTATCTACTTGGGTTTTCCACTTAAGGTTATTGTCAATATGAACACCTAATAACTTTTCAGTTTCAGTAAATTCAATTTCATGTTCTTGCAGGTGTAGTGGTTGTAATTGTTGTTTATTATTATTATTGGATGACAGGTTCATTGCTTTTGTTTTCTTTGCGTTTAGCATCATTGCATTCTGTTTGCACCACAGATTTACATTGTCAAGGTCAGCTTGGAGTTTATCATGTAAATCTTGTATAGAGAGACCTGCTGCTGTAAGAGTAGTGTCATCAGCAAAAAGATCTGCCTCTGAGGTTTTCAAATGGAGTAGTAGATCATTTATATATATGATGAAAAGCAAAGGTCCAAGGACAGATCCTTGAGGTACCCCTGATATAACTGATGCTGATTTTGATAGGTTGCCAGATACACTGACCTTCTGTGATCTATTTTCAAGATATGATGTAAACCAAGTAATTGCAGAAGAAGAAATTTGATAAAAATGAAGTTTTTGGATGAGTAACTTATGATTTACAAGGTCAAATGCCTTTGACAAGTCAAGAAAGATTGTGCCAACTAGCTTTCCATCATTTATTGCCTTGATCCAATTGTCAACAACATTTGTCAATGCAGTTTCACATGAATGTTTTGTTCTAAATCCTGATTGGGTGTTGAAAATGAAATTATACAATTCTAAGAATTGTTTTAAATGATCAGATACATGTTTTTCAAATATTTTAGAAAGTATAGGAAGAACAGATATAGGTCTATAATTATTTTTATCTGATTTGTGTCCTTTTTTGTAAAATGGTGTGACCTTAGACTGTTTAAATTTTTCAGGAAACTTACCTGTTTTGATACTCAAATTGATAATAGTAGAAATTGGTCTACATATAACAGGGGATGCAGTTTTAAAAATTTAAGCACTAATGCCATCAAGTCCAGTAGCCTTTGTAACATCTAGTGAATCTAATGCTTGTTTGAATTGGCTTGGATCTGTAGGTGGAATATCAAATTTTGGTGTATTTTGGTCAATTTTGCTGTTTAACATTTCTTTGAGTATATATTCATTTGTACTGGTTAGTGTTGTAATATTTTCTGTATTTTTGAATAAATTTGAAAAAAATGTATTAAATATTTCTGCTGTCTGTTTAGGGTCATAGACTGAATTCCATTGTCATCATTAATGTAACTAGTTTGGTGGTTTTCGGCTTTTCCACTCTTAGGTCTTTTAGATTTTTCCAAAGCTTTTTAGGGTTTTTGTTGTTTGAAGATATCTCTTGATTAAAGAATTCTTTTTTTGATCTGTGAGAAAGCACCTTGACTTGCGATCTCCAGTATTTGTATTCCTCAATGTTATTTTTCTTTTTTGCAAAATCTCGTTCCTTTATTGCATTAGCTATATCATCTGTGAACCAATCATTTTGATTTTTTCGTTTAACCCTTTTTTGTTTATATGGAGCGTGAGAATCTAAAACTTTTAATGACATAATTGGGAAAATATGATTATAAATTTCATTCTTTTAAATCTACTTTTAGGTCCTGTGACCAATTTATGAATCAAAATATCATTTTTCACAGGGACCACTTAAAGATTCCCTTAAATTTCAGTCAAAATGTACTTGGTTGGAAGAAAAATGCTGTTACAAGAAAAATTGTTGTTATCAGGGCTTCACTGAATGTTCACCTTTCAGAACTTTTCTGTTCAGGGAAGCAAATACAGAAATTGGACATTAAGTTTAACATTGCCCTAGATCTAAAACTCTGCTGCATGTGATCTGCTTCTAAATCTGGAATCATGATAAGCATGCATAATGAATGATAAAATGAGAAAAGTGATTCAAAACATGTGCCAAATTCCTTCATTAAGCCATTGATTCCAGAAAGGGTAAACAGTAAACAGATTTTCTCATATTAACACCTCGCAGGCAAACTTCCAGGTTTCATGAAACACAAGCCATATTTTTCTAAAATTGTTAGATTTTTCTGGAAATAAAGCTGTACAACTGTACTTTACAATCTGAAACATTAATATTTATCTACAAAATGAGTATGTGTATTAGTTCCTCTGGGTCAAAATATCACATGTACTAATAAATAATCTGGAAAAGGAGTAATCACTTGGAAGCATTAAAAGCAACAAAATTTAACATAAAAATTGCAGACTCGGTTTGATTCAGTCTTTACATTAGGGATATGAACTTTAACTGAGCCCCCTAGCACCTGCTTGAGCGGTACTCAATTTTCAACACTTAATGTGCCAGAATCAATGATTGTCGAACAAGTCCAAATAAACATCGCTCACCAGAAAAATCGAGTAATTTAGCGAAGCAGGCAGTTTAGCCCATACCTTGCTGGAGACAGCAGAATTACCTTATTACCCTTTTTGCACCTTTTTTTGTTTATAATGCACATGGACATATTTATTTTTCACTAGTTTATAGCATATGAGGTTTATATAAGTTCCCTAAAAGAACTCCACTGCATAAGGTCCAAAAGCCAAAAAACATAAAATTTGATTTTCTAACAGATCAGCTTGGACAGTTAACCCATTACTTCATGAGCATTTTGTGAAAAACGACTGTTTTCATTGAAAAGTCTCCCGTTACAAGTTCAAATTGCTTTAAAACTATAAAAACTGCTTCAAACTTGGGACAAATGTTGACTGGACCATTGCCTTTGTAACGACATGCTCAGTCTTAAAATTCCTGTTACCATGGCAACCAGGGGACATCTCAAAATTGCCAAAAATCATTATTTTGCGTTGATTTTTTCCATAAAAATTGTTTTCAAAGTGCTGTAACTGCTCAATGGATTGAGATAGAGTCAAAGGCTTTTCAGCATTGGTTACACATTACCTTATAATGGACCTGGTGTCATTTTTAGCCTCTCACAAGTCCAAAATTTTCTTAGCTATGAGGGGGACTACGGTTCTCTTCAAAAACCCTTAACACATCCCCCTTCTGGCAACCCCCTGAGGTATCTTTTGGATGAGGGGGATGGCGCCAAAAAAGTGGTCACTTTTTGAAGCAACATTTATCAAACAAAAACAAGTGTTGGGGGTCTAAATAAGGCATTTTTTCACCATTTCAGACAACAAACGGGGGGAAGGGGGGGTGAAACAGCGTTAAAAGGCGTGTTTATTAATATTAGGTAATGGGTTAAGCAAGATGTAAAAGATAATTTAACAAGAGCCCAGTTTGAGCCGGGTGATGCTCCCCGAATAGGTTTTGGATACAGGAAAGTATACCTCTTGTACTTTCAGAGTTATGTCCCTAGAAAAAGTTCAAAGTGCAATAATTCCAAAATTAGGCAAGACAGAGTTACTGTTCTTTGCACTGCACTTCTAATCAATGTGATTTATCAACCTACAAAGTTTCTTGTTGATATCTCTTATGGTTTCCGAGTTATGTCCCTGACAACTTCAAAAAGTAAAAATAAACAAAGGGCAATAACTCCAGAATAAGGCAAGGCAGAATTATGATTCTTGTGCACTGCACATCTACCCATTGAGATATATCTACCTACAAAGTTTCATGTTGATATCTCTTATAGTTTTACAGCTATGTCCTGGACAAGATTTTTCTAAAAGGGGAGATAATTCAAAAATGAGGCTTAACAGAGTTATGGTTCTTTTGCACTGCACTTCTACTCAATGAGATCTATCTACCTACAATGTTTCATCTTCATATCTCTTACAATTTTAGAGTTATGTTCCGGACAAAGTTTAAAGTGTTAAAATTAACAAAGGGCAATAACTCCAAAATTAGGACAAAAAGAGTTATTGTTCTTATGCACTGCACATCTACCCATTGAGATCTATTCACCTACAAAGTTTCATGTTGATATCTCTTATAGTTTTAGAGTTATGTACTGGACAAGATTTTTCTATAAGGGGAGATAATTCAAAAACCGGGCAAAATAGAGTTATTGTTCTTTGACACTGCACTCCCCCTCAATGCCCTCTACCACTGTATAAAGTTTAAACAAATTATCTCCAAGGGTTTTCAAGTTATGCTCTGGACAAGACAACAGACGGACGGACAACCTGGCGCCGACTATATGCTCCCCCGAAATTTTTCGGGGTGCATAAAAATGCATTCAGAAAGAAATTAAAAATAATATTTTTGTGTCAATATTTGACAAAATGAGTGAAAAGCATAATGCAACTCTTCAATTTTGGGCCATTCTTCACAATAAAAATAATTATTCTGAAAAACAGAATAAGCAAATGATCTGAAATTTTGCACACCAGATTTTGGGATGGACCAACATCAAATGGAACATTTATCTCGAAAAATTAGTTCTAATCCAAAGTAAAAAAGAACTCTTCAGTTATGTCTCTTTAATCATCATCTATATCAGAAGCTGTCACTGGCACGTTTGCAATATTTCAACAATATCAGTCAAAGGAAGTGTATTTTTTGGAACAGTGTTTGTTACAAAGGTCATGAGCACAAGAGAAAATGTTCTTAACTTTTCAATTAAAACAGATTACATACAACAGGTGTCCAAGTGGAAAGATTCCAAAATTAAATCAAATAGGAGATTCATTGTTTTACTATCTAAAACTAAACAAGACAAGTAAAATTTAATATATCAGAAATCAAGTGGGTTAGAGAAATGTGAAAAGAAGAATAGTTATTTTTTTTTCACAGAAAAGGTGTTTTTCACTACGATAATTCAGTAATTTAAACCAATTTACAGTAATTTTGTGTACCTAAATTAGATTAGGCTTTGTGGTTGATTTTAACCTGCCCAATAAATGACATGTATTTGAGTGTGAAGAATAAGGAATCTCTTTAAAAAAAATTTATATACAGAAAGGAGTCTGTTCTCTATATAATGCATCCAGTTATGAAACATGTTTCTTTTACATTTATTTTTCAAGCATTAGCAAATTTACCCATCAAATTTTACCATCAAAATTGACCATCAAATTTAAAATAAATTGTTTTAGTGTTTCACTCACCCTCTGCATATTTTCAATCACCATGTCATATAATTGTTTGGTAGAAATAAATTACGTTTTTGATTTTGTTTTCACTAAAAAACCACTTACATTTTTCTGGTTGCTTGGACCGAGTTTCAAACCCCAGACCCCTCACATGCTAACCTTAGACCACAGGCTGCCACTTTAACCAGTAGCTATAAGGAAAAGGTCAGAAGCAAACCAAATAATTTTAAATTTAAAATTCATGTTTGAGTTTGTATTTCATAAAAAAATTGCTGACAATAACTGAAAAAGAAAGGAAAATTGACACAGTGCCATTTCAAAAGTTCACTCCAGAGTTAATGGCTAATCATGTCATAATTATGAACATTTTACCCATAAAACCAGGGTGGGTAATTAATTTTTCATTTTTCCATTTGTGTCAGTCCCTTATCTGGGTGAAAATGAAAAATTTCTTGGAATTTGTGAAGAAAAAAATACTTCCACTAAAAAGACTAATAAAATCTGCTTTTTTTTACTGCCTGTCAATATCATATAAGGTCAATTTGACTGACAGTGACTTTTTAGTATTGTAAAAACAATGCATTATAGATAGTATACCTATCTATAAAACAAAACAAACAAGAGCCACCACCGAGCGGGGACAATGCTCAACTTTTTTACTTTTTCATTTAAAGCTAAAAGTCAAGGTCAGTTAAATCTTTTAGAAGGTCTTCTCCGAAAGGTTTCCTTGTCAAAGTATGAAGATAATCCATTAATTAATTACTAAGATACAGTCAATTATAGCAAAAATTCAGTGAAAATTCCATAATCTAAACTTCAAGGTCAAGATCATAAAAGAACCAAGGTCAATTTAAGTTTGATGTACATGAAAGCTTTACCCTAAAGAATATTCTGCTACAATATGGAGTCAATCAATTCAATAACAACAAAGTAATAGCCAGTTAAAGCAAAAAATGAAAATTTCAATAATTTGACCTTCTAGGTCAAGGTAATTTCTGAGTGAAGGTCAAGGTATGCCTGGTTATCTTGAAGGCCTATCCTAAAAGATTATTATGATCAAGTTTCAAAAATAACAAAGTTATAGCCAATTATAGCAAAAAATAAGCAAAATTTAGACATTTGACCTTAAAGGTCAAGGTCATTTATGAATAAAAGTCAAGGTTAGTTAGATCTACTAAAAGGTTTTGTCCAAAGGGTTCTTGTGGCCAAGTATAAAGAAAATACACCAATAACTTAAAAAGTTATGATCAAGGTACAAGTTTGTAGACGGCAACGGGAACGCTGACATGACTGTAACAATACCTTTATTTATTTTTCAAAAAAAAGTTGAGCTTAAAAGGGCAATTTTGATTGAAGTTTGAATGAATTATTGTTGGTAGTTTCTATGACACCTGACTATTTAGTAGTTTATCAGCTGTAGTTACTTTAATCATAAACATATATGATAATTATTGCATATTAAGACAATATTTAAAGATTTAAGTAAATGACACACTGATTTTGTAATTTCATGGTATCAATACCCTTACATGAGTACTGTCAACTTCAAATAATTTACGTCTTGTGAAAAAAAATCTCATGAGTTATTCCTGCATGTTAATGTATGCTTAAATTGACAAACAAATACAACAATGATCCCAGCAGAGCAGACCGACTTTCCAGCATGATCTCATTCATTGATTATATAATAAATTGAATAATTCATAACATGAGCAATATGGCTAAGAAGTGTGTCACATCAATAATATTATACAGAATGCAAACAAACGATCAATCAAACTCGTGATTAATTATTAACTTTGAAGGCAGAAAATAACACTGCGCAATATTTTGTTGTTAAAGAATGAAAACAGATTGAATGGTTTCTGAACAACTAGATGCAACTTGATTAAACCAAGGTCACAAATAAGAAAATGCCGCCGGGCGGCGTCTGTTTCTCCAAACAATCGCAATATCGGCCGGCGTCCGTCCGGCGGTAGTGACTATCGGACGGCAGCAGCTGAAAATTTTGCTCATCGGGCGGGCGCCTTCGAGTTTTAAGTAATACTTAAAAGCTAACGGCGGCCGGACGATAATTTTTGGGGTCACTGAGTATAAATATCATAGAGCGGACATCGTTCGGTCGCCGGGCGACGACCGGGCGATGATTTTTTTGATCGGGCGATTTTTTGTTCTACTGAAACAGCGTCCGATTTAAAAGGCGTCCGGGCGGACATCGGCCGGGCCCCGCCCGGTGCCTGAAAAGAGACAAGTAGTCAAACGATTATCGCCCGGTACCCGGACAATTCATGTACAGGCACCGGGCGGTCATCGTTTTGTTATCCGGCGACCGGGCTGCTTGTGTTTGTTGTAATTTTAGCTTGAAGAAGTTGTAATTGCCTCAAAAATATATTTTTGAATTTCTTTTGAATACTAGTAAACATGAATTTTTTCTTCAATGTCCATGCGAATGTCTGATTGATTTTCGTCTTCTACGGCCTCGATACTGGTCGTTGGTGACTCGTTGTCAACAACACGGACCAACTCCTTCGCCTTCCCCTTGGCTTTGGCAGCTGACTTCTTTGCTGGCATAATTACAACTAGCTGATTTATCTAGGATGTCATTAAATGTAAAGTCATTGTCGCCCGGCGCCCGCGCGGCAACCGTCCGATTCACTTTTAAATCGCACAGGCGCCGTACGGACATCGGGAGGCGACCGCCTGATCTGTTCAATTCTTTCTGTAAAATCTACTCGGCAAAAATCGCCCGACGACTATTTCATTCATGACCACGCAAATAATAAAATTTAAAATCGCCCGGCATCCACGACATCAAAAAATCTGCCGATTTTATAAAAATCGTTTAATCGGACGGCGCCCGTTTTATTTGTGACCTAGGCATATAACAAGTATTTAAAGTGCTATTTTGACCGTGACTGAAATGTCATCTGAAATCAAAAGAAGTCTCCAACTTTACTCAAATATTATAAGTTATAAAGATTTTTGACAAGTTATATGGCCCTATATAAACAGTTGTTTGTAAATATAACCCAAGCAATGGGGCTCACACTCGCAGGTCCTGAAAGGGCAGATGAACCCTGACATAAGCATTAAGTATTAAGACAAACTGAAGCGCCTCATGATTAAATCATATACAAACATATTATAAAGATATTTTAAACCTACTTACCTTTTTGCCTTTACCTGAGACCTTGTTACACAGTCTATTAACTTTGTCAAACTGGTAATCTACACTAATTACTGCTTTCTTGCCTTTTACGATAGGATGTGTCTCTGCCAAACAAATAATACATATTCTGAAAAATAAAGAAGAGAAATATCACTGAAGGTAATGTATGCTTCCTATATCATACGCTTTACTCATTTACATAATTATAGACAGCAGGCCGGAAAATAAGAGGTATCAAGGGGTTTCCTTATCGTTACTGTATATTATCGGTGATAAATTTCATTTTCCACCTTTATTCTTTTGATTTGACAGTTATATGAAACAATTTATCTAAAAATAACATATTTAACCTTTAAAAAAAGCTAATGGCCGCTTTAACGTTAACCACGTGAAACTGTTGAAAATAATTGGACAGTTTCGTAGATAACAATGAGTTTGATGAAACCTGACAGTCATGCTAAATCCATCAAATCAAGTCAATAAAATGAGCCGTGTCACGACAAAACCAACATAGTGCGTTTGCGACCAGCATGGATCCAGACCAGCCTGCGCATTCGTGCAGTCTGCTCAGGATCCATGCTGTTCGCTTACCAACTCTATTACAAGTAGAGAAACTGATAGCGAACAGCATGGATCCTGATCAGACTGCGCAGATGCGCAGGCTGGTCTGGATCCATGCTGGTCGCAAACCCATTATGTTGGTTTTGTCGTGACGCGGCTCACATAGTTTATTTCTGAGAACAGCAACATAATATTATACACTAACACTACAAAACTAAAGTCACAAATTAACCCAATCATATATTTTACATTCATCTTCCTTTTTCTCACATTACATATAATGTATAAAAATCTATCTGATTAGCTTCTATCTTGTAAACAACTAAAAAAAACACACTAATTCAAAATGAAAATAGGAGATATTAAGTTCATTAAACAAGTGTATCAAGTACCTTTTCACATATTTCATCATAAACAAGATTGCATTTATGAAAAATAAGCTAATTTTTGTCATCTCATTTATACAACACTAAATAGTAGGAACAGAACTAGATTTTTTTTGCTTCTATACAAATGAACTCTGCTATAGTGTCTAGTGAATTTGGGGGTCAAGATATATAACTTCACATTTGTCAGTGTTGAATTACTTCTGAGCTGCTGGCTTCTTGGCCGCAGGTTTCTTTGCAGCCGGCTAAATCTTAGCTGGAACCGCGGTCCAATTATTCCTTTGAAGTTTGATCAAAATCTACCTCATGGTTTAGGAGGAGAAGTTGTTTTAAGGAAGTGTGAATAAGGGCATGGCAGACAACCAACAACGAATGACAGACAATGACAAAATCAAACCTATGAGCCCTTTGTACTTCGACAGACTAATAAAAGCTGGATTTTTTTTTAAAATTCTAAAACTTAGCATAATTTGATTAGTGTTTAATTTCATACATTTACTAGACTTGGAATATAAATGTATCTTTTGATCCTGTTATGATAATTTGCAATTATAAGAATAACAACATCTATACATGTGTACAAATGGTCAAATCATTGTATACAACAGTCAAAGACATTTTATTTCATAATGTATGGAGCCTCAAAAACAAGATCAATTTGCAGTGTTTATGTCATTTCCCAAGTTACTTGTCAACTGAAGAAAATTAAAGAAGCAGAACCTGTAAAAAGTGAAACATGTCTTGATAAAATGTAACTTTTTCATATTTTTTTACAAATTCACTGATAAATCCATACCAATATGGAAATATTACTAAAGGAGGCATAGAAAAGTGTATAATTATTGAATTGATGAAAGGGAGACAATGCTAGTTGTACATGATACAGTACTAACATGGTTAATTGCACTTACTTATTGGAATGTACTAGTACACATAGGTCTTCACCGTCATCTTTTGTATCTGTAAAATTACAAACAGTTTTTTCATTCAACATACAATTAAGTTGGAGAGATAACTCCAACACTAAATTACACATTTTTTGTTAAATTCATAGTTTTATAAAAAAGTTAGTTAAATGTGATATACATTTTGTATATCTGTTCCATAAAATTTGAACCTTTCTTTTTTCATCAAATATGACACTGTAGAAAAAACAATTGACACTTACATGTAGCTAAAATGTTTGGAATAGATGTTATAGGGAACTCGGGCAAATGTGGGGTTTTCCCAGCTAATCTGTAGCTAAAAACAAACTTTCACCATTATAGCTTCACATTGCACTACCTGTCACAACCTTTTGCGCTTATTTTCAAAGCTGTAACTGTAAAAATTTGTTTGTTTATGATCTAAACCTGGCACAAATTATACTTTCCATCAGGCAATGTTAACCTTTGATCTCCAAGTGAGACCTTGACCTTTGAAGTAGGGGTCTGGATGTTGAGCATAGCACTTTTTTTTATGGTGAACATTTGTAACAAGTAATTTCCAAATCATTTGATATATGGAAAAGTTATAGACCAGACACTCAATAAACCCTTCATTACACAATCTTGACCTTAGTATGATATGCAATTGTGATCTTGACCTTGGAGGCAGATGTCTGGTTGTTTTGCATGACACATTGTACATTGTACTTTTATGGTGAACATGTGTGCAGTTATTTCAAGATCCCTTGCTGGCTAATAAAAGATATTGACCAGACATAAAATATCCTTTCCATAAGACAATGTTGACCTTTGATCTCCAAGTGTGACCTTGACCTTGGAGGTTGGGGTACCGTATTTTTTTTCACATGACATGTCATTTTAATTTATCCCTACATGGATGAACAAGAGCACCGCAAAAGCGGTGCAATAGATGCTAGAATGTAAATTTGTTTAAAACTAAAAATACATCATGCTCATTTTTTTCGGTGTCATGATGAGTGGACTTTGCAAAATATTCAACAATATTGACTATTATAAAGGTGATTGACCAATAATTGATAATAAAAAATGTTTATGACCCCAGGGTTATGATTAATACCAGTTATTTTTTGGTCCACAAAGTGATATTATATGCCAAATATCTAAGTTCAAAAGTTTCACATAATAAGTCTCAGATGTCATCAATCGTGTTCATCCAATATAACTTATAAGTTATAAGCCTATATAAATCAAGTGACCTCAAGGGACAATATTAAACCAAGGGGCATGCATGATTCATATCATTTTTGTAAAGGTCAATAAGGCAACATGCTAAATACCCAAACTCTTGAGATGGCAGTTTAACAGAATGAAACTTAAATGAGTGTGTTTTCCTTTACATGTACAAGTCTATACAAATCAAGTTATCCCCGGGGCGGGGCCAATTTTGATCTCAGGAAGCCCAAACTTGTGTTCTGCACATTGCTCATTAATATGAAAAAGGCAAAGCCTCAAAGCGAGCTTGATGTACTTTTTACGTGAAATAGTTGAAATAATCGCTCATTTTTATTTCAAATGCAGTGACGAGTGCGTGTGACGTCACACGTACTGTGTTAAATATGGCTCGTGAAATGAATAACGAGTTTTGAAAACGTTGATAAAACTTTGTTTATTTTATTTCACTCTATAATTTTCAAGCGAAATAAAGATTATTTAAAGTGAAATAAATGTGAAACTTAAAACGTTTGCGACATTAAAATAGCGTACTTGATTTGTTTGTTTTGCACGTGCTGTTTGGCGCTACATTGTGATGTCACGTAAACAATACTTTAAACGTCTGTACAGCGTTAACGACTGAATAAAAGATATTGGTGTTCGGATTCATTTTCTTAGTTAGACCATTTTCTTTCATTCTAGATAGTTTTCACCACAAAATTCAACAAAAAATTGTTTTTATTTATCAGATTTCAAACAAAATGGCGCCTTGGATTTTCATTTTTTATACACATCTTCCATTATTCTGGTTCCCTGTCCAATTTTGGTTCCCATAGGCGTACACGGATGACCAGTCTACACATCCGTTTTCAGTCAGAATTCCTCAGTTTTTATCGCTATCTTTAAATTTGAAAGGTTGCGATGTGTCCAATTCGGTACTTTGGACGAAAGTTTTCAAAACCATCACTTAGCAGGTACTCGCGTTACCGTAAAGCTCGCTTTGCGAGCAGTTCGGGCCAGCTCGTCGAGCTCGCTATAAGTTATATTTCTGTCAAAAATTTTAATTTTTTTCTATCGGTTCAAAAGATACAGAGCAGACAAGAAATTTTGAAATTGATAAAAAAAATTTCATGAATAAGGGTGACCTTGACGTTCCTCAGATCAAACCTATGCTCTGCACATCATCTCATTATGGTTACCATTTCTGCCAAGTAATTTCAATTTCCTTTCACCAGTTCAAAAGATATAGACTAAACATGAAGCTTGCTAACAGACTAATGGACATCTGGCTAAATCAGTAAATGAAATAAAGGGTCATTTCTTTTGTAACAATGTATTTTCTGTGGTTTAAAAGAGGGCCAATGGTCCCTTACTCTATTGTTATGAAATGAATTTTACTGTTTTCTGCTGTTCTACATGTATTTACTATTAGATGGCAACCTATCCCTATTTGGACTAGCGAATGGACGATCAGGTGCATAACATACATGTATGTACACCAAAAAAAATTTTGTGAGTATAAAAATTTATGGACAAGACACATATATTCAAATATATACTCTCCATCAGACAATATTGACCTGTGATCTATCAGTGTTACATAAACTTTAGAGTGATTTCTCATCACATGTTGTCTTATCATTGTGAACGTTTGTGCCAAGTTATTTCAAAATTCCTTGATAAATGGCCGAGTTATAGACAAGACAAAAGTGTGTAGGATGGACAGATGGACACCTAGTCTCAATATTTTGGCTGCAAGACCGACAGATTTTATAATCTGATTTTTCATAGATGTCTGTCTTTACGAAGGGCGACCATCGTCCATATAATAAAAAGCCCTAAAGCGCACAATTTGTTGGGCTATAGACTTCAGAGACAGCTATGGGTACAAGGAAATCTGGGAACCAGTCCCTAGCTCATATTGAATGGACCCCTTGGTTCTTTTTCATGTAAAGCACTGATACATGTGTAAGCCCAGTCAGTAGAGCCACAGTACGGTATTACGAGGGTCCCAGGTTCGAGTCCCGGTCTGGCTGCACATTTTTCTCATCCCCAACGTGGGGCCATGATTGCATTTGCATTGCTCTGTAACTGTGAAATTCGAGGATGAATTTCAATATAGCAGGGGAGTAGGTCACAGTTCAGAACTTTTTACAATAGGGGAGATGTGTAAACGGCCGGATGACTCAGTCGGTAGAGCCGGGGTACGGTATTCCGAGGGTCCCGGGTTCTAGTCCGGTCAGGTTGCACATTTTTCACCCTGTGACACATGCGAGGATTACCTGGATTTTTTACCTGTACACCTCTAGGTAGGTGAGAAACACTGGAAGTGTCTGAAAAATCCCAAGGGTGTTACCAAGGTTCGGACCCGGGACAGTGATGGTCAGTGAGTGGTCTAAACAACTGAGCTATCGCGACATCAATAAATAAATACAACAAGATCTTATGTGTCGGGCATATTATTTTCCTAGAAAAATCATATCTTTAACACAAAAGCTCAAATTTATGGTAGGTTCAGGGGGCATATTTTATCAGTTTATTATGCAAGTCTGTGGGAAAATCAATACAATAATCTGACCTAAATTGGTACGAGTATTTATGGGACGAATCGTCAGTTGTAAAACTTTACACAACTTTACTTAGATGTATTCTGCAGAAATAATACCACTGTAAATAAATCAAGATACATCTCTTACTTTCTCTTTATGACTTACTTTTATAATACTTCTGCGTGAAATATCTTTCAGTGACAGTCAAATATTTATCCATGTTATCCATTTTATGTTGAAGAGTAGCAAAGGGTAATAACTTTGACAATTCGGTCCAAATCGCAATTTGTCGGCCCTTTCCGTCAAACTCCGGGTAAGATGGTCGCTCCAAAAAAAAAAAAAAAAAAAAAAAAAAAGATAGGAATGAATCATTATAATAAATGATAAATAAATTTACAATTTATTCACAATTTATTATAGATGGAAATTACATGCAAATGAGCCAATGCATTATAAATAAATTGTGAATAAATCAGTTTTAAATGAGTTGGTAAAGAATTAGGTCCAGTTACCAACTGCATGATTATAAATTGTTGATAAATCAGGTTAATAAATGGGTAATGAATTTGATCCTTTTCTTAACTAAGTCAATGGATTGAAAACAAATCAGGTTAATCAATTGGCAATAAATTTGGTTCGCTGATCAACTGATTCATAAATTAATTTCAAATAAAAAAGGACTGTATTTTTTGGCTTAATGGCCTTGGCTTGTCCAACTTTTTGTTAAGTTGGCTCATATGGGACCTGCAGGGCTTTATATGAATTGGTCTGTAGGCATACTTAAGGGCCTTAAAGTGTCCAACCTCATATTATCCGTTAGCTCCTTCTTGCAAAATTAACAGTAAAATTTAAATTACAAGAAAAACATGTTATTTTGGGTTGTTTTCATCTAAAGAGTAAATTACATATACTTATTCCAAGTGATAAACTAGACTAACACAGTATCATGCTATAACATAGGAAAACAACAAGCTACTGAATGAATATGTACACAACTCATGATCCCGTGTCAGCCTTTACACCAAAATTAATGACTATTGCGTCTCGATCGATATCTGTCTGTTAGCCATCCTACATGTAGCTGGTGCATTGTTTCACTTTAAATATTTCTAAGTAAATTGAATTTGTTTTTGAGCTAATTACTGGTGAAATATTATTCAACAGTCTCCCAAGCATTATCAATATATTCTGCTTCTGAATTATCAAAGCTATGCCCCACCCCCCTTAGATAGTCTGGTATATCTTTTTATACGTGTTTATATAATAGAAAGAGCATCGAAACACGAGGCTATCTGATTTGTACGAGGGGGCGTATTAATCAGATTGCCGAGCGTTTTGATGTTCTTTCTATTTTGTATCATAGTCAAACATAAAAACTCGTCCCTATATTGTCACAATATGAAACTCCGGGGAAAAGTAACCAATGAACGAGCATCTGAATATGATATTTCTGTCAATTGCCCTTTGTCTTCCGTCACAATAAGTAAACCCCAGCAAAAATGAGCCAATCAATGGGCATGCTCTGGAGTGCGGGTAACTAATACCTGCACTCCAGTTAACGCACTGCACATGTGCATATATATGTATGCGATTTAACTCTGACACATTTTCAACAGAAAGGTCCCCAAACTATGATACAATTATTTCTTGGCTGCTCGCTATAGATAACTTCTGTATTTGTTTTAATTTGCTTTTAAATGCCAGTAATACACACAGACACTTGGGGTGTGGAGCTTAAAACGCCTTTAAAATCTAAATAAAATGTATATTTGTCAATCCCAGCACATGCACTGATGAAATATATAAAAAACTTAATGTAAGCCGTTTTGAAAAAAATCATATTTCAACGTCTATAGTATTATAGTACATTGTATATTAAGTTTTTTCTGCTATATATGATCAGTACATGTGCTGGGATTGACAAATATACATTGTATTTGGATTTTAAAGGTGTTTTAAGGTCCACGCCCACTTGTGTCTGTGGTAATACACGTATTCAAACTAATTTAGCGTTTTCTTTTTCTTTAACTGACAGTCATTTTTTCATTGTAATACTAATTAACTTCTAAATGGCTTCTGCATGTTTAAACGTAATCTTACATATTTGCTTTTTTTTATAATTTACATTAAAAAGTATTCTGTCACATATGTATGTGTAAATAGTACATGCTTTTCAGAGAGAAAGGAACCATGTAAATTCTCTTTCTTTCTTGTCCTGTACAGTTGTATGTAATAATTGTGTACATGTATCTTTAATGTGTGTTAATAATGAAAATTTTAATGGTATATCCTTTTTACATATATTCAGCTTTTCGAAACAGCTAGACCATATCAATTTTCGTACCAGCACAAAGGTGAGGTAAGTCGCCGACTTAAATTCAATTGCCCCTCTCCGCAGTGAGTTCGAATCCCGTTAGTCACCCATTTGGATTATTAAATGTGAGGAAGCAATTCAGCTTAGGAAATGTCGATAATTCTACTCAAATGCTCACTCGTGCTTTAAGTAATGCACAAAGGGGCTCATGCGGTCTTCCTCCACAAGTAAAGCTGGGAATTCATCATATGTTTGACCTTTATAGTGGCCGTGTCAAACTCAACAAAACAAACAAATAGAAATAATCGAACAAACAAAAGTGAGATTGAAGCCATTGGCTTGGGTAAAAAGCTTACACAGGTAAATCACTAGACGTTCGCTTTCTTTTATTTATGTCGGTACATCTTACACATTTTATAACTACGAAAGGCAGTATCTTCCATAAATTAGCCTGTATTCACCTATAACCAGAGTCTATATCTGGGTAAACATTCTATGTGAATAAAAGAAATTTAAGATAATGCTATAGCCCTTTTTAGAGATGTTTTATTATTATGCATCAATAAAGAGTTTGAAATTCAACGCAACATTCTATGTGAATAAAAGAAATTTAAGATAATGCTATAGCCCTTTTTAGAGATGTTTTATTATTATGCATCAATAAAGAGTTTGAAATTCAACGCAACAATACTTCAAAACGTCCGTCTGATGTGTCTCAGAAGCAATAAATATTAAAACGTAAAACATTATACAATGAACGTAATGTAATAAAAAGCAATCCTGTGTACCTCTTGCCTCTACCAAGAAAACGCTCCACCTGCCTTTAATCACTTAACCTTTGTAAAAACATATTTACTCTACAACACATTTTTTTTCAAGCACAAGCACAGTTCACATAGAATCTACATTTTAACATTTTATCAAGACTATAATTATACGCCATTACCTTCACGTACGTAGAGCCCGTTGACAGGAATTGTAGTGAGTTAGATTACCGTTATTTTTAAGCTGAACGACATTGTTATGTAAATATTTTACAACTTATACTAGAAAGTACATGATAATTAACAAATGAAATTAACCATTCATTTTAAGGAATACCTGTACTTTGTTTTGCGATACTGAAATTCTATCCGAACCTTAAAGCTAACAAAAGATGACAATCACAAATATATCAAAAACGTTAAATATGATATAGAAATATACATACCAGCTTAAAGTATATCTTATCATCACAAACATAAATCGAACAATATTACGTTCAGATTTCCTGCATGCCGTTTCTATTATTTCATAATTTTGTTCACTTTTCATTAATTTTTATAAAGATAGCAAATCTGACAATTATATCTACTGTAGTTTTTGTTGTCAAGAATCACGAATCATCTAAGAAGATTTACTTTGGGAAAAATTACTTCATACTTAATTGTATAATATTCTCAGCATATTGTCACTATCGGAGTCTAAATTTCAAACATATCTGAAAAGCTACATAACCGTCCATTGTATGTATGTAACTTTCAAGATTGAATGCATGCACCCGACCCCTGTGCACCTCGTGCCTTTGCTACAAATCGCGCCACCTGAAAAGCTGTACCAATACTATTTTTCGGTGTCGTTGAATCACATTTTTTGTCACCACTCACTTGACCAATACCTATCTGATGCCTTTGTCTACTTGGTATAGCCTTTAGAAACGATATATTCTCTTCATAAAACGGATCTGCAAGCGCAAGCACTGTCATACTTCCGTCTACACATCCGATAATTACGGACATTCCACCTGGACTACAAGTTAAAACTTTCACTTCTGCTTGCGCCTTGTATTTTGCAACCATTTTTCCATCACTTAGTCTGAACACACGTAGTGTCCTATGACCGGAATGATAGTAAACTACATGACGGTCATTTTTACTGAACATAACATCAACGCTAAACACACCCTCCGCAACTTTTTTAATCAAAGTTTTCACAGTTTTGCCATGCTTTAACTCGAGGTATTCTAAACCCCCTCTGCTAGGTGCATAAAGTCCGTTTTTTCCAGTTTTTGTGACTTGACCGTTCCATCGCGTAACTGACCGAACTAATGTTTTCTTTTTCAAATCTAAAATATTGCCCTTGTCTTCATCAATTAATGCAACCTGATTTGGGTCATGTGGCATCGGGATAAGTTTTATCAATGGCTTATAGGTAGCGTATTTCAACTGAAAGTTGTAGAAATGAGTTCCCGTTTTTGCGTGGTAAACTCCAATAACGTCTCCACTTTTATCAACTGCTGGAAGAGCAAGAAATGACCCGTCGCATGTGATTATTCCGTTTTTGAACACCCTAAGACCATACTCGAACTTGTATATTTGATCCCCCTCTGGCAAAGAATAGCATACAACAGATCCTTTAGTATCTCCAAGTTTTCCAATTGCAATGATACGCGTATCAAATTCGTTTCTTATAAGTTTTTGTGTATCTATTTGAGGAAGAGTTTTTACTTTTACTGCAGCATCTTTTGACACGTCCCACATGACAATATTTGCTGTTTCTGATGCACACACATAATTTCCATCGCCAGTGATAACAGCCTCAGTTATAACTGAGGTTGACGCAGTAGTTCCAAATGTCTTTAATAATTTTCCATTTTCTAGGTTCCATACACCAACACAGTTTCTACTGGTAGTTACACATATTGGAACCTCCGATGCTATATCTATTGTCTCTATCGGCTTTTCGAGTCTGTCAATTGAATGAACATCCTCTAAAATGTTATCAAAGTTCCAGACTTTAATAGTTTTGTCAATGGATGAGGATATTATTTTATTGCAACCATGGGTTACCGCTGTGAGAGCGATTATCCTGCCAAAATGAGCATCTAGTACTTTCACCATATTGCCTTGTTTCACATCCCAGACATAAAGATTTTTCCTGACAGCAGCTACAACAAAATGGTTATTTCTTGTTAGAGTCACTAATCCATTTAGAGTGTTCTTTGTAAGATTATTTCGTGTTCCGTGCGGTAATTTCAAAGGAACCATTACGTCTGTTTTCAAATTCCAGAGTTTGTACCCAAGAGCTATAGTTGCAACAAGGAACTTTTCATCTTCCGACAAATTTAAGGCAAGCACCATGTCAAAATTATCCCCTAAAGTTTTGTCGTACCTCCAAACAGCACCATCTCGTTTATAAACTGCCACAAAATTGTCACTTTTCTCTGTACACGTGTACATTATTTGTTTGTCTTTTGATATAGATATGGCACTGTGGAACTCAAATGGTTCGATAGAATTATCACTCATTTCCAATGTCATGTCATTGTCATTTGGTCCACCACTTTTTACCACAATGTAAAGCCTTCCATCGGGACCAAAGTCTGACGATATAATTGGCATGCTCATTTCTATGGTATGCCTTGAAAGGAACCTACCGCTTATAGTATACAAAAACCACTCATGTTCAGTCCATATCACTAAATGAGTATTATTCATTGTGGTACCCAACACTGTAGACTCCTTTTGCACTTTCAATGGGGGCATTATCTTGACATGCTCACCAGTCAGAATATTGCACACTATCACTTGATTATTGTTTGTAAACCCTGCAGCAAACTTATCATTTTCTGACACGACAAGACTTTGCATAATCCCTTCAATTCCCGGTGCTATTGTTCGGAAAACCTCTCCAGTTGAGAGATCAAATATTATGAATGTGTTTGAAACGGAGATAAGATATTTTGCGTTTGAAGTGACAACGATTCCAAACGGAGCTGATAAATGTCCTTCAAGAGAGAACTGCAACGGCCCACCAGGGGTGTGCAGGCAATGGTGAACTGGTACTAACGCACAACGGGTCAATCCGTCTGTATCACACTGTTGGATCAGACTTCGGATGTTTTCATTGATCGTGAAGTAAGGCAGAAGTCTACCGATTATCTGTGGACCGAGATTATCAGGACAATGACCGAGTATGGAGCTAGACAGCCTAATAACGTCGGCAATAAGTTTAACATCTTTCTGATAAACATGGTCAAGAAGATCTTCGAAATCAGATAAAACAGACTGAAGAGGCATAGAATTCAGTTTTGCATGCAACCAGTTGTAGTTGAAAATGACTTGGCAGTACAATTCTTCATATCTATGTGATCGTACTAAATGATATGGAAGTTCATTCAGTTTGCGAAGATTATGTCTCAGCTGGTTGCCGCTTTCGTCAGCGAAAAGGAGGGGCTGACTTGGTACCTTTCGATCCTTCTTACAACCTTTCTGTTCTAGGTGGAACATCTTTCTTTGACTTTCTGTGTATTCAAACGGCTTTGGTTTTCCTCCTCCCCACATTCCAAGGAAATATTCTGCAATGTTAGAGTGAATTTCACTGGCATAATTCAAATTTTTGAAGTATCTCTGTTTTGCAGCCTCAATAAACTGGCGATGGTACCAATTTACGACATTCGCCCCATCAGCTTCACGCTCGCTTAAGTATGAAGGTAGATCACTACGAATTCTGGTCCAAAGAAGGGGAGGTATTCTTCTCACAGGTGGAAGATGATATTGGTAGACGTCATTAAGAACCTTCTCATCCAATGATAGAAGATCTTCAAGCTCTGCCTCAGACAGTCCGCTCTTTGCCGCAGTTATGTATCCAAGTGCGTGTGACACAAGTGTTTTCCCGTGCTGAATCTCAATGCGTTCAAACAGTTTGTAAATACTGTCATGGATATTTAATGCAAGTGAAATATTTTGAAGCGCGGTGTAAGATTTCCAGCGACACACTTCATCAAACACGAGTTTAACATAGAGAGGTAAGTTGCACTTTGTGAATGCCTCGTTCACAAGTCCCCTCTGTTCCTCCGTAAGAGTACGGTTAGCGTTCTTCAGCCAAAATTTTAATATCGTAGCGCTGAGATTCTCTCCAAGGGGAAGTACTTCTATATAATTTTCAGGTATCTCAGTCATATTGCGCAGTGTATCCAGAATTCCATAATAGTTCGGTAATGTTGAAACAATTAGGCGAACGTTAGGCGGTAAAGTTGTAGGTAACCATGCCAATTGATGAGCCCCGTGAGCCCCAGATAACTGATCAAGAGAATCCAAAATTAAAACAAGTGGTTTCTCTTTAGACGCATATGTCAACAGTTTCTTAAAGTGTTGGACTAGTGGCGATAGTTCATCCGGTATGTATTCGTCAGGTATTTCATACAACCATGTAAGTTGCTGACACAGACTTTTTAGCAATGGGATGATGCTTGAACTGTTCGGTGTTGTACCGAGAAACCGAAGAACAAGAAACGGTGATGAATTCTTGCTAAACCATGACCGGGCCTGAAATAAAAGTAGTTATGTTAATTATTTCCAAAAAGAGGTTCATATAACACATATATCACTATGAAAATGGTCAACAGTCAATACCTAAAAGTAAACGGGCATTTACTTGTATTCGAAATTATTTCTAAAAATGATTGTTACTGGCATAAATGTTTTGAAGAGTAAAAATTACTTTGCCGTTTTTCAGTAATAATTATACTAATTTAACCATGGTTAGATAGATTCAAGCAATTGTGGAAATATTGATGAAAAACAAAACATAAGAGCTACCTGGCTTGAACCTTTTGCCATAAGTGAGGTTTTACCACAGCCGCTGTCGCCAAACAAAATAAGGGGCTTGTCAGATTTCCCTAATTTCCCTAACACATATTGTTGTATCATCGTAACTGGAAAATAATAATAAATAAAAGTTAATTGAAACCACCATTTGATTTTACCCCAATTGTTACATTTTTTATTTTGGACACATTAATAAATAACATAAGCTGTTCGAGGAGCAGCGCGCTCTTCTTTTCTCATTGCTGGATAGAAGGATAAAAGCAAAGAAGAATATTATTGTGACAAGTAGCAGTCATCAAGGTGCATTCGCAAATACAGTTTAAATGTAACAGGGTTGTAAGTATTGTAGTGAATGTCCATAAAAGAAACAATATAAACAGAAAAGGAAACCCACCGACGATATCGCCGCCTAGAGGGTCATCAGAACAACTCCGCCTTTTATTTAAAAAAAAGTGTGAAAAAACAGTTAAAGAAGATGGTTAGAACATACGTTTAACACACCTGTCTACTCTACACAGCACAATTAATGTTTCGTCAAAACTGGGTTGTATAATTAAAATTACATGTTTAATGGGCATAGTTCTTGGTTTGGCTTATTTACTTATGTGCACATAAGTACAAATCTTTAAATAATCTTTGACAGTATTGAAATTAATTGAAAAAACATCACAAAATCGTTTTCAATGAATAAGTAATGGGATCAAGGAAAATTCTCTAAATTGATGCAGATATTTGGAAATTTAACCTATGAGTTAAATGTCAATAAACATTTTATCTATTCGATTTTAAATCCATTCAATCTCAGTATATCTTATTAACTATTTATTAATTAACAAACATAAATTTATATGCTGCCTCTGATACACATACAAAAAAATCATGTCATGTATGGGGTCTAGTATTTTTCTTGTTATTAAACTGAAACAAATTTCTTATTCAAGGTCACTGTGACGTTAACGTTTTACCCATAAGTGCCAAAGCAATAAAGCTCTTCTACTCAGTGACAGTGATCATTCATTGAATTTGATGGATATGGTTTGAATGGTTCTCAAGTCAAGATCACTGTGACCTTTATTGACTGGCATAAAAAAGGCGTATTTTACTAAGTGAGGGTGACATCCTATTACTTAAATTTTTCTCTAGTTAATAAGTCCACGTGGTTTACAAATTCAATGTCACCGTGACCTTACCTTCACGTATCGGGACCCAAAAACAATAGGGCCATCATTCTGGCTCAGCGGAAATTGATGTCATTGTGACCTTTCTATTTGATAATGATAATCCTCCCATGAAAGTTTAAAATTAGAAAGAATGGTTTTTTAGATATTAAACGGGAACGGTTTTTACATTCAAGGATTCTGACAAAAAAGACCGACCAAAAATTTCAAACAATATACCCCATTTTCTTCGTTAGATTCATATAAAAACGTTTTCAGTAAGTTCTGTTACTCATTGCCAATCTCTTACTACCTTAATTTAAACATATTCTCTATCACTTATGATAAAGTGAAGAACTGTTTGAGAAACTATTTGCTGATTTCATATTTAACATTTACCCATGTCTTCTCTTCCCTGAAAAACTTTGCAAGAGTTGTAGCAAGCCTTCAGATGCTGTAGTACCTCTACATACACCGAATTCGTCGACAATTTTTCGTTCTTTGTCATAGCATCATCAACAAGCCGGAGCACGTTAGAATAGAAATGTTGGCAGAATGTCTCTATATACTCCTGTAACAGACTAGAATATTATTGAATATATCCACATTGAGATATTATCAAGTCTCTGTCACTAGTAAATATGCCCATAGGACACTTCGTCTTATGCCCCTTTAAAATTTGCTGTGACAGTTGCATATTTACATACCTACGCAATTTTCATCAAGGTCTAATGATATATTGATATGTTATACATAATATAATAGTATTTTAACTTATGACTGAATAGCTTTGACCTTTTAACCCAGAGTCAATGATGACCGGTTATAAGCCACCACGGCTTATTTCTTCTTAAATTGTTGGGTCATTCCAAACAATGTATACTCCTAATTTTTAAGTAGGGGCCATAAACACAATACAATTTTTAAGTGGGGGTCATTAACACAGTACCATTTTTGAAATATTTTGTTCAAACCTTCTCCCTGCCGCCTTTCTTTCGGTATAATGAATGTGCTTTCATGTTCTCATTATTGGTATCAGGAAATTCGAAGGGTTAAGGTGAAGCAACAAACAGTTGAGAGTGTGGTCAGACTGCACTAATTTATAGGGTGACATGATCTTTACAGATGATACATGTATATGCCTTTATTTATTGCAACAAACGTTCAAATTACTAACACATCTGTGAGCTCCATTAATTTAATAACGAAACTGATATAAGTGCATGTATATTGCTAATCAATATCAAAGTACTTCATTTGTGAAATTCAATCACATCACTTTGTTTAGCAAAAATAACAATCGGATCAAAAGTATGATTTGTATATAGTGGACAACATTTGGACGCTTGTGAGGAGAAAGAATTGAAGTGACCGATGAAAATTCTACTTAAATTCAGTTCTCCCCAGTAAATTTTTACAGAAAATAAAGTAGTTTGCAGACATCTCTAGCCGAAATGTTTTTTACTGTACAAAACTTTAATTTAAAACCGAAGTGTGTACATTCTACGTTTAGTATAGTTAATAAGCGTTGATAGGAAGTGCAGTGCAGAACATAATTGAGTTTTTTTTAACACGGTACAATTAAATTTTAACAAAAAACTTCAATATTGTAACGTCAGTATACATTTCTAGGAAGAAGCACACATTTCAGATTTTTAATTTAATTTTTAAAATATATTACCTTGTGTATTTTTATATCTATGCCTTCTTTTCCTCCCCATTCCACCTTGAATCTGACAATATTTGAATCTGGCATTTTGGCAGGAAGTTTATCATCACGTAATGTTTTTAACATTTTCTGTGCGTCACCATCGACATTCCTGTCAGAAATGTCGACAAACTTGATAAATTTCTCAGCAAATCGCAGCAAGGTGATATTGATGTTTTCTATTTCCCTCACATATGCCAAACAATGGTCCTTCACATTTTTTGCTTTAAGAATTCCTCGCGTAATTTCTCTTTCCGTAACTGTGAAAATATAAATTTTTGTTTCAGTCTTGTTATCATGATATTACAATAATATACATTGTATGTTGATAAACTGGCTGCCTTTTAAATTTTGCTTTTACGGTCACCTATGATCACTTGTAGTTTAAGAAAGTCAAACCTCGGGTAAAGTCCACCAGATAATGCTTGAAACTATCTAAGCGCTCATAGAAGAGGATTGAAAAAGTTATTACTTTATACAAACATGTAAAAAGAAAACTCTGACCCTGGAGCAGGGCAAATTTTATTATATTACATACTAGGAAAACCCATGAAGCCGCGGAACCAATTTTGACCTAAAAACTTTGAACAAACTTGGTAACGATAAAGTAGACAATATTTTCGTGTCAAATATCTAAGCTCGAGTATTTGTGGGTTCAGAGGAGCAGGTTTTTTTTTTTAGCAATTTTACAATATACATTCAAAAAACCATGACCCCCCAGGCGGGGCCAATTGTGACGCCAGGGCTTTAATTTGAAAATATTAATAGCGACCATATAGACACTGTCTCTCGCCAAATATTTAAGCTCCTGTCCCCAGATCATAATTTGGTCAAACTT
This sequence comes from Ruditapes philippinarum, assembly GCF_026571515.1. Taxonomy (NCBI): domain Eukaryota; kingdom Metazoa; phylum Mollusca; class Bivalvia; order Venerida; family Veneridae; genus Ruditapes; species Ruditapes philippinarum. The sequence continues at coordinate 131,232 of NW_026857866.1, read as the reverse complement.
GATATGGGTCTATTACAAATGTTTATTGAAAAATATCTAAGATCTAGCATTGTTAGAAAAATAAAAAACCCAATCTTATATACTGTATACATATAACGAAAACGTATGGCTCCTTGATTTGGGATATGAATGGCTGTAACTTGAACAAACTTGGTAGCGTTACATTAACACATATTTCATGTAAGGTATGTAAGATCTTGCCATTGTAGTTTTAGATGTAAAGATTATTTATGGTTTGATATATCCATATAAAGATCATGCCGGCAACTGTATCTACTCATGCTACAAGGGCAGATCAAGATAGGCCTGCACATCCGTGCCGTCTGATCATGGTCTGCAATGTTCGCTATTCATTTAGTTCTTATTTTGATTTAGATGACTGTTATATGCGCAGGAGTTCTGTAAAGGAATCGCAACTTCATGCAATTATAAATTGCTGAAAAGGGTATTTTGGTAACGGTAAACAAACAAAGGGTGGTAAGGTCATCTCGCCAACCTACAAGGGTATAAACACAACCCAACTAAATCAAAGAGCCTGCTCACTAATTTAAAATCAAACCAGTGGTTGTGACGAGTTCTTGTTACTCTGGTGAAATCGTCATTAATTCTTAGCTATTGCAATTAACTTACTATAAAATTGCAGGTAACTTATGCTGAAAATATTTGAATGAAGTTTTACTTTACCAGACATAAAATAGTTATGCATTTGTTCCCGGTCAAATTTCTTCGCAATAAACAGTACTTGTGCAGCCTTTCTCAAAATTCTCTGTAATCTACCCAGTATGTCCCACCATGTCTTCCGATCCGTTTCCATTAGGCGCTTCTTTCGCTGTAAAAATATAAAAGAACGTTTATTTATAACAATAGTTTTTTTAGGTCGCATCATAAGATGTCGCAAAAATGAAATAGAGTGGATTTTTTGCCAAGGATACAGCTACATTGAGATGACAGAGTGTTAGCAGTATCTGTAATCATCAAACAAGAAAGCACAAGGGTTGTGTTTCATAGAAAGTACTAAGTCTGAAACAAAGACAATTTTTCTTTTCAAGAAAATCTCATAACTTATGACTCCTATATGATGACTCATTCAATTTATAAATGTTTTCAATTTCTGAAGATGAACATTTACGCTGTGAATAAAATGCATGTTATTGTATTTCGTAAATGTTCTCAGGCGAAAAAAATTCTTTGACTACGGATAAAAATGTTTCTTTGAAACGGTCTTAAATAGCTATAAAATTGGTCTAAGGATATACGTAGGACTTCTAATAAAACGCAGCCCTATTAATGGTACACTGATTTGATTCAGAAATTTTACATTCTCCACTGATTGCCTAAAAATACATTAACTACTTTTGTTTAATGCTAAACTCGTTCTGTAGTAGGAAGACATGTTTTTGTTTTGTTTTTGTTTTACAGTAGTAGGAAGAAAGTTCTCAGCAAAGTCGTTGTGAAATAGTACAAAAACAAAGATGTTGTATTCTGTAACGGTTGAATATATTGATATTGGCACTCGGTTTGATTGTTGGTAGATCGAATGTTGTTCTTATTATGTTTTAGCCTTCTTTTTCATGTCACTGTTAAAAACATATCTCTTTGATGTAGCAAAATGTACATGATTTTTTTTTAAATTACAATAAAGAGAAAAGAGAACAGTCGTTTATAGGAAAAAGTTAACAATGGCTTTGACTTGATCATAAATAATCAATATGATTCGCTCTCGACAAACTAGAAATATGTCTATAGGAGACGGATGCCCTAACATTCTAGTTTTGTCAATAACTTGAGCATGTAAACATGGCATTCGATTATATTGGCAGTTTAACATAACGATAGACCAAACATGATTTGTTTTGAAGCCGAAGAGGTACTTCGTTTATTGTCCCCGTCATAGGTACTATTTCACCTTACAATTTATTGTACTATTATGAAAAACATAAGGGCATAATACATTTATATCATACATAATTTTATAATATATATACAATATACGTTTACGTTGTCTTGGGTTTCAGAGTATTTCATTTCCACAAAAACTGGATATAATATAATCAGACTGTCATATATAAGTACTTACCTTAAAAATATACTATCTATTTGCTATCATTCAAACTAATGAGTACATACATTTTTTAATTTTAGTATATCTAACTATTGTAGATGCTAGCTTTAAACTGCAGACGAGGCCTTGTATTGATGGTAATATCTCCCTCCTCTTGCACAAGAAAATATATCTTTTTAATTCTAGACAAAAATTGACATTGGTCACCTTTTTGATTACCTAAAATAAATGTCTTACAATTAACACTCCAATCAACATTATGACTTTTTAAAAGTTGTTGCACATCTGAAATAAAAGTTTTATAACAAAACAATTCCATACTAAATGAAGCAATGTCTATTTTTTCTTTGAAAAACGTGCATTTGTCAGATGGTGTCAATTTCATTTTAACATTAAATAGTTAGTTTCTAGAATTCTACGGGTAATTTTAGTTTGAAGCCATTGGAGGTTACTATCATTAGTTTCAGTGTGAACCTATTTACATAGACATTTCCACTCAGTATCATCAATGTTAAAGTAAGCATTCCATTTGATTTGCATGTAGGTATTTGACAATTGATATTTGCTCAAGCAGGGGCATAACTCTGCTAAACTCCAAAGGCATTGTGAAAAATTACAATGCGCATAAGCTTACACGATTATAGATGACAGAGCATTTATACTTCAGGAGTTACATGCAATACTACTATTACACTGTTATGTCGTTCTTATCAGGGGACATAACGATGCAGATCCCTGAAAAGTTTTAAATACCAAGGCACATCTATAAGTTCACATGCTGACTAGTATTTTTAAATATTTTGTTTCATTTCTCTAGCGGTAATACTTTTGTAGTCAGACGGACAAGAGCTGTCAGTAGGACAGCGCGATGGAGTATTCTCATCACTTTATAGGAAAACGAGATCCTGGACAATAAAAGAATTAATAAAAAAGATGATTTTATTAAAAATGTATTAAAAAATATACAAAAAAGTTATGAGTCTTCTATATTGACCAAAGAATTTGTCTTAGTTCACAAAGGGAAATATTTCACTATAAATAAAGCCAATAGTTATGGGCTTTGAAAGTGATAATGATTTCGGAGACGTATTTTACATTTCAAGTGAATACCTTTTGCATGTAAACCTTATCTATCCTAGAATGTTCACCAAGTTAATAATTGGACATAATGCTGCCAGAATATATGTCAGAGCTTTGGGCGTATGAAGGTGACCTCCAGTTATGTTCAGAAAGATAAGCATTAAGATTCAAGTGAATACCTTCGGTAGTTTTGACATAGATGTTGCATGCAACATTTAAACCAAAAAAATTCTAAATTCACAAGGGGTAATAATTTAGACAAAATCCATGTCTTAGTTAAACTAGTGTACAAAGTTTTATATTGCATCTATTTTGCATGCATACATTGATACGTCACATTGATATCTAGAAAACAAAAGCACCGCAGTTAAAAAAGGGCATCACTCCAAAATGTTGCATTCAGAATTATACCCCTTGTCTAACAACTGCACTTGACATGATAAGAAAGTATTGACAACTTTTAAAATGCTTGAATAATGGGCTACATAAAAGTGTTTGTACGACGACGACGACGACGCCTCAGCAATCAAATATAATAGCTCGACATTTTCTTCGAAACAGACAAGCTAAAAATAGAATGTTATATTTGGTGGAATTAGAGAGTACCTTATTGTTAAAGTTGGTAAGAATAGAGCTGATTGGTTGCAGAATGTACACCGCTGGTATTGTGTTATAGTCGCGTCGGTACCATACGTCTATTAACTCAAGCTCATCGGCTTCATTCTGGATACAGTCCCGCAGCATGTTAAATTCGTCAGCATCTATGTGGGTAGGAATAGGTCGATAGCCGTATTTCTGACCAAGGAACACCTATATTCATAAAATACACAATCAAAAATACATTGATATTCTATGCAAATGGAAAATGGACTGCATGAAAACATGAAATGTATTCCTTAACCTGAGGAAATATTTCGAATTTTTGCACTCTTTTATCAGAATTGGGTATATTACATTAACAATTTTGACGTACAATACAAAGACAAGTTCCATGCATACATGTAACCAACAGCGATATATATCGCTGTGATGCCAATAAATAATTGAATGAATTAAATGATGAAATTCAATGTAAAAAATACATCAAATGGAGAAAAACACTGGATATTCGCATTATATTGCGGTTTTACACAGATTAAGTAACATAAAACACACTTTGATCAGTAGAGGGGTGTTATTAAGTACCTTGTATGAAAGGGGTGTCCCCCAAGGAAATCCATGAATACTTCATGGATATACATTTACTTGGGATAGAGTCCCCTTCCTAAAGCACTGTGAAAAGATGGGCTGCTGAATTTAAGAGGGGCAGGGAGAGCATTGGAGATGATAAGCGGTCTAGGCGCCCAAAAGAGGCTACAAACGATGAAACTGCCGAAGCTGTGCACGATCTGGTCATGTGCAACAGAAGGCGAGACCTGCGAAGCCTTGCTAGGGAAGTGGTTATAAGCTTTGGTTCAGTTCAGGCAATTCTGACTGATGTCTATGGCATGTCAAACGTTTCCGCTACATTGGTCCCCAGACAGTTGACTGACGACCAGAAACGGATCAGGCTTGACATTTCAAGATATCTTTTGTCTATCTACTGATTTTATCTACCAGATCGTAACTCAGGATGAAACACGGGTCCATCACTTCGATCCAGAATCCAAAAAACAGAGCATGCAGTGGAAGCACCCTGGCTAACACCCTCCGAAGAAATTCAAGAGGGTGCCATCAGCAGGGAAGATGATTGCTTCAATTGTTTGGGATAGTCAGGGTATAATAAGGTCGTACCATAAACGGTACGTACTTTGCAGATGAATTGAGAAGTCTGCGTCAAGAAATCGCGCGTTAAAGGAGAGGCAAACTGATTCAATGCGTTCTACTCCTGCACGACAATTCGCAAGCACACACATCCCAAGTTGCAACTGACTGCGACTTCGAAATTCTCCCCCATCCCCCATATTCTCCGGACTTGGCCCCCTCTGACTTCTACCTGTTTTCGAAACTGAAAACCGAGCCTCGTGGTAGACGTTTTGGAAACAATGAAGGTTTCATGGATGCGGTTAATGAGTTCTTTGAGGTCAAAGTAGAGTGTTATATTTTGAAGGGTGAAACAAGTGCACAGGCGGGCAAAGTGCATTGATGTAGAGGGCGATTATATTGAAAAGTAAAACCATAAGTTGGCTTCCGGAAGTACATCGGGCCGAGAACTTTTTTTATTAATCCTCGTAAACGTTTTGTGTATCTTGAAAACAATAGCTTAAACAAATAGTCTTTTTATCTTTTTTAAGCTAGTTTGAAATTGGAAGTCATGTCAGAAGTTTTTTTAAAGATTTTTCTCACATACCAAAAAATCTCAGAAGATTACCGTTTCTGAGTTCTTTTCAGAATAACACGCGGGACCTTCATGTACATGGGATTTGATTTAGAATAAATTATAATATGTATCAATACTTACAATAAAATTTGGACCAATAGACAGTCGCTGACAATTATCAATTTCCTGCATACATAATGAAGTGGTCATGTGATCATCAGTAGCCTCGTCTCGAACACCCCATCTCATATCAACAACCTAAAACAAACTTACATATGTATACTCTCTTTTGGACCTCGTCTGGCAGATAAATAATAAAGCAGCATGCCTCCAGGCCCATGCAAATTTTCATGTATTTAAATATAAAATATGTGAAGTGAACACAGAAAACAATTAACACTTTACAAATGGCACTTACAATCAACGAAAATTACCAAATGACGTCACGTTTTATTATCATTTGGCGCGCTTTTTATTTAGTATTAGGTTAAAATGTCTTTTTAAACGTTTCCCTGCATATAATACAAAGAAATTTTGTTCAGTTTAGTGTAAGATCGGAATATATTTTACCTCGTGAACACCAAAAGTTGATATTTCACTCGTGGCTGCGCCACTCGTGAAATATACCTTTTGGTGCTCACTCGGTGAAATATATTCCGATCTTTCACTGAACTAAACAAATATTCTCTATCTTACCTGTTATCTCAATACTCATTTGCACGATTTATTTCTATAATAAACATAAGTAATTTAATATCTAATCAATACCGTTCCGTCATTAATAGCTAGTAATTAACCTAGTAATTTCATATTTCATTTCCTTTTTACAAACTGATTATTTAAGCGTTAACCAAGGCAAAAGAAAATGTTACAGGGCGAGTATGTGAAACGGCTTTGACTCAGCAATGTTAAACAAGCTGTTGAGCCTTGATTGTTAAAATGTTGCATATATTATGTTTTATAAACACAAACTTACAAAAGGATTAAAATATTGTAATGGTTATGTAATTGATAAATATTTACAATGTTTTAAATTGTTCTCAAATTGTTCAAAAACCATGTCCTTTGTTGTCAATTAGGATAAATAATCCTCATTTTGTTTGCTTTCATAGCTGCATTGAAATTTCAATTGATCATATTAGTTTATGGTATACAGAGTATATTTTATTTCGGTTGCGGTTGTGAATGAAGTATAAGCTCATATGCACACTTTCGAATCGTTCTTCAATTAAAATTAAGTTCGCGCAGAAAAAGAAAATGTTCCTGTATAAAGAAAACTCATACATTTAATTGTTCCTGTATTTATTAAGTTTTTCCTGCATATTAAAATAAAGTTCTTCCTGCATAAATAAAATTGTTCCTGCATAAATAAAGTATATGCAAATGAAAAATAATTTGTCCAATAAAGTTCCCTCAGAAATAAGGACCTAAGTGTTCTCTTGTTTCTTTGCATTTCAAGTCACAGCAACACTGTAATGGTCATACGATGACTTGCCTGGAAAGACCTTAGGTGCCCTTTCATGCATTATTTCAGGCACGATCGGGCACCTGAGTAGAACCACCAACCATCCGTAAACTTACTGGATAGCTTTCTCACATAAAACAATCCATCCCTAACAGGGCTAGAATCAACAGCGGTGTGAAGCAAGTGATTTGAAGTTGGCAATCTTAACCACTCAGCCCCTTCGCATTCTCTATAGTTATTGGTAGGACAAGCTGTCGTCTGCAGACTTTAAACGATCGCTATGCAAAGCAATAAATCCCTATTTCTCGAAAGAGGGTTGGGGCGGGGGTTAAGCGATGTGTTAAATTAGTACTTACGCCAAGATCTGAAAGCAATAAATGTTTGAGGAAATAAATTTAGTATAAAAACAGGTGTTATGTTTATCATAACGTAGTACTTATTTCACTTGGTCGTTTAAAACAAATCACAATTCGATTGTACTATTTATAGCCAAATATGTAAACAGCTTACCTGAAACTCGAGACCATATTTCTCTCGCAGACTGCTCTTCAACTTCGGATAAACATTTTCCATCAACGCATTTCTTTCCATTGTTGTGTCTGAAATAAAGATGATCAGATCGTGTTCGAAGGACATGTATATAGATGTACAATTATTAGTTGTTTAATGGCTGATTATGTGATACTAACGTGACTTAACCAATTGGGGTTCTTAAATTCTTGTTTGCGTTTGTTTATCCCTAAGTTTGATGATGGCAACTGAATGTGTCCTAAATGCGACCAGTGCAGATGGAAATCAACCGACACGTTCGTGTTCTGTGAGTATTCATTTTGGACATTTCCCTTGAATAATAAAAGGTAAATGTATGTACATAATGAAAGATAACAGGTAAATGCATCCTATGACAAGAATATTATGATTTCTACTAATCGTTTGAACATGATTCAAGAAATATTATTATCACATTGCAGTTAGTGAAAAACTGTCTTCTAGCTTGTATTTAAGGTTACGATTTTGAAACAAGAATATTTCAGAGCCATACTGATCTATGGCGCATGGTACCTCTCTTACACCCACACTTTTTCATTTTTGATAACTAGAACAGGACCGAATTAATTTAGGCTAATTTGACCATTTAACATCTAGAATAAAACAAATGTACCAATGTCCACTAACAAATAACGAATTTAAAGATAACATGATACATTTAAGGGAAAGTAATTTTTAAATTAACTTGATTATCATAATGAACGAGGGGATGTCTACCTTAATATCGGAAAAAGTAAACGGCAAGATGACTGTTTGTGAACATAACATAGAAAAATGCCATCATTGTCAAGAATTTACAAAATAAAAAAAATTAAAAAAAAAAAATAATAAGAAAAAGTTTATATGACCCTTAAATGATTATAATCTTATGATCTGAAGATCAATACTTGAAGGAGAATAATTTGAAAAAAAATCAGTAATGCAAAAAGATAATGCTTGATACAGTTTTTCGTTACGAAGGTTTGATACATTACATTTAGTACACAGAAAAAATCAATTTAATATGATATTTAAGTAACTAAGAACAGTTATCCTAGGACAACTATTGAAGTATAATTCATTCATTTGCCCTACATTGTTTTTGGTAAAATCTTTTCCTCGTTTGCCGTACTTTTTTGTCCTACCTTTTTAATGGGGTTACTTGTCAGTTATATTTGGAGATAAAGTGGAAATGCTGTCAAACTAGCAAGTATCCATTGATGAAAGGTGCGGTGGTGTAGATGGCAACACATTTCAACTGGTGAACATGAACAGGTAACAGGACTCAAGTAATCTTAACATGTTTGTTTGTTTTTCTGTTTTTATGCCGATTTAAACATATTTCGTCATTTTCTTGGTCATATAACAGCTGTCGATTCACCAAACTAGCTTCCCTGCATAACTAACCAGTTATTTCTTCGCAAATGACCGACTCCTTTTCCCAAATGTTCTCTGAATCGGCGATTTGTCATATTGCAAGTAACAGGATTTGTTGTACATAACTTTTACAAAACTTTTTTTTTCTGCGAATAAATCAAAAGGATGCTATAATATTTTCCGAATACACGAATCACAAATCAAATTGGTTAATAAACTCAAAATGAAAACTTCTTTTTTTTTACATAGCAAACTTGGGGAAACACACACATACAAATCTAACATTTGTGTTCATAAATTACAGAATGGAAGTTTAAAAAAAATTCAAAAAGCAAATTTTGATCAAAATTTATAAATAGTGAGTTTGAATATTTCAAAGCCCGTGATAATGATAAACTGAGAAAATCGATACAAGGTGGGAGAAAACTCAGTAATAAAATCCGGAACATCCGGCATCCGGGATCATACTAAACAAATATGGAAACGAATGAATTGCTTTAAATTTTTGTTTAGTTTTAGGTAATAAAAGTTATAAGTAGTTGATTATATAAGAATTTATGCGAGTAAAAAACGAATTTATTGTGATCTGGGATTTAAAGTCTCTCTGGCTGTGATTTACTATATTACATCACTAGATAAAAGGTTGTGGTTGTCGTCTTAACTGTCATACAAAGTTTAAATTTAATAAAATATTGAGTCATGTTCTTCTATCAGGGAAATGACAAAGGAGGAGAAAGAACTGTGCATCATGTCGTTATTGGCTGAGGGAAACGACGAGAAAACTAAACGCGGCAAAAAAAGCAGCGTTCAAGGAAGATATTTCGAGTGACAAAGGAACATTCATGTTGAGTTATGATATTACAAAAATATGCATTAGGGGCCATTGTTAAATATATCAGTCAACATGCCGTCACTGGCGCAGCATGGCAACGCAGGAAGAAAACCAAAGCACGCTATTACGTATGATGATGTCATGCGAGTTATTCATTTCATTTGAAATTACAACCTGCAGCCCCTCATTGGCTAGATAACATCCAACCAGTCTATCTGACGTCTGACACAACCAAAAATATATCCACCAATTTAACATACAGTCTTGTTCAGATCCCCCTGTGAGTTCACGTAATTCAAAGACATCTGGGACCGTTTTATCAACGTACTTGTAGCTCAAAGGATGTATGTGCCTATTGTGAGAAGCTGCGCAGACAGATATCAGGTACAGTGACCGAGGATGTGACACTAGCAACAAATTATTAATTAGTCTTATTTTTAAGCATAGTTTTATAACAGTAATTGATACGCAATACACTAAAGAATTAATAAGAATTAACTGTACCATATGTTACCTATTCAGGTGATATTATGATGTTTTTACCGTTAAAAAGATCGTTACTTTAAAAGGTTCAAATACGCTGTTTTTACCTTTATCTTAAAGTTACATTATGATCAATAATTTCGCTTTTGAGTTAAATTGACTATATATTTAAAAAGTTTGACTATTATTATGGTCATTGAACAATAATTGATTATGAAAAATGTTTGTTTGTTTGATTGGCTTTTACGTCACACAGGTCATATGGCCACGTTCCAGCTTTACTGGTAGATGAAAACCTCAGGTGCCCTTCCGTGCATTATTTCAGGCACGAACGGGTACCTTAGTAGAACCAACGACATTCTGTAAGCTAGCTGGATAGCTTCCTTACATAAAGGAATCCAAAGTCTCTGTCGGTATTCAAACCAACAGCCAGCGGTGAGGCGCAAGTGGTATGAAAAATGTCAAGGATAGAATAAAATAAATTACCTGAAATATAAACGGCTTGTCCCATTTTTTTATCAACGGAACATTAATGATATATTCCGTAGGATATCTATAGAATTTATTGTGATTCATGTGGGTTATTGATTATTCACATGGACTATTATCTTAATTATAAAATTGAAACATAATATGGAAAAACTTATTTTGACTTTGACCTTTTCACCCATAATTTATACTTGGATAGGCATAATGTCACTTTAATTTATGTTTTACAATGGATCTCTTTTTTTGTAATTTCATAGGAATGTGATCTATATAATGAGTGAATACTGGGTAGTATTGCCACACGTGACTCTGAAGAAAAGTCAGAACGTTAGTTTGCCAGATGGGTCCATTATGCTTTTTAACCCTGCGTAATATCCAGATGTTCTGGCAAGCTATACAAATGACGATGATTAAACCATAGGTCCAGATGGCAAAGGGACACACGGGCCTGACACTGTGCTGTCGATGGTAGACTGGACATTGCAGAATCACGTTAATCAGACTCCTTCTATGTCAATAAACTCGGTATTTTTATTTTTTATTTAATAGGAAACTATTTACAATGACATAAAGGACAAGCGTTAAACAATCGGAAATGCATCAGTACTAAGGGTATACTACTTTAATACCAGTACCAGTACTTGTCAACTTATGCGGTATCAGTACAAAACCAGTATTGTACCAGTAATTTTAGTTTGGAAGTAATTAAGTAGCAGTACTTTTACATTATCAATAAAATTTTGCATACAGACTGTCTAATTTAAAATTCCACAACATAGTTTTCTTAATATAAAAGATAAAAATAAATAGGATAATATATGTGATAAAAATTAACTCTTTCAATCTTTTATTTAAACCAAAGTAGTCCCTTATTAATACAGTACCAGTACCACATATTGAGACAGTAATTCAGTACCAGTACAAGAAACAGCAAATTTTGTGTGCGAGTAATTCAGTGACAGTACCAGTACAATACTTGCAAAATAAATATGCAGTACGTACTGAAGTACCAGTATCAGTATTGCATGTCTGTACACAATTAAAAATATCAGTCATTTAACTTGTTCTTACTTTTTTCTTCAAAATTAAAAGATTACTTTCAATATAGATCTTTAATTATAGCATAGTGAATAACTAACATGGAAATAATTGTACTCCGGGCAAAATAAGAACTGTTACAATATAGGTTATTTAATGTGGCGCTTCATGACAGGACAGAATGAAAAAAATTGAGTATCATATGCAAGTACAAGAAACCTTCATTACTTATATTCTTACTTATTTCTAGGTACTCGGCAATCTAAACTGATTTTGACAATCGTATCTTATTTTCCCATTGACAAAATATATATCATAAATACTGTAGTTTTGTTAAAAAGCACATATGTTGTTTCTTTTTTATCGTAGCAGATAAGGCTTTTACATATTTCAAAATAATTTTGATTTTCTTTTTAGGACATGCTCGGTGTTAAGTTGATGTGGGATTTGCACATCCAAGGATTAAATTCCGTAGGCATGATGTAGAAACACTTCAACAGCTGGCCAATGTTACAGAGAAATCGTCTACACTAACTTTAAACTCGGAGTTGCTATACCATAGAAAGAGAAAATATCTTATACATGAAAGTGTAAGGGTGTATTGTTTCTATTAATCGTTAACTAGTAACTTAAATTTTGCTTTGATTTACTTTACTTACATTTTTATTATATCATGAAGTAGAAAAATGTCAATACTGTATAATTAGAAGGTATTCATGGTCCTTACATGACATAAATTATATAATTCCTTCTATAATTAAATAAGATTTATGTGTTAGGGTGGTCTTATTTTTTATTCTTTTACAAACTGAAAGTAATAGTCTGTGAAAATTAGTCACGTGACCAAGTTTACGGTCATGCTCAGTAAGAGCTGTCCTTTTAACTTAGATATTTCTAAATGTGCACTGAATTATATTTAATTTTATTGATTTATAGAAGCATATTAGGAAATACGTTTGTGACAGTCATTACGGATATTATCGTTTTCTATTGATAGAAAAATCCAGCACATTCGGTTCCAGTCAGACCTACCAGATGCGGTGATGGCCAGAATAACACCTGAAAGCGAGAAACAGTTGATCCAAGTCTTGAAAGAACCAGGATTTCGGTTCAGTTCATGTGTCCGTCCAATATTTATTACGCCTGGAGAAAGTAATTCATTGATTGAAGTACACATATTGTAAAAACCATAAACATGGCCATATACAAACAGAATAATTACCCAATTTCATTTTATGTCAATATTTAATTGCAGGAGCGAGGTGATTTTCAATGACAATACAATTGTTCAACTGTAAACTTTAAATATTTATTTCATTGCCAATGTATAATACGATATATAACAAAATATCAATGAATGACATTTTAAAAAAATAATTATCTTTTAACGCGACAACATCAATACCATTTTTCTATCTTTAAGTTCATCATTTCAATTTTTGTTATAATATTTGTATAGGTACATGTAGTATGAACTATAACAAGGTCATTTTTGTGTCTAACGATGTAATCTAGTGAAATCTGTAGCAAACTCATATTAATTTTTTTTTCTGATATATAATTTATCAGTTATTCCTGATCACAAAGTGACTGATTAAGCATGTCGAATAAAATATTAAGCATTTCGGAAAAAAAAACATCCCCAAAGATTTAAGATGAAATAAAGTAAATAACGATATTAGAGTAAAAAAATCCAACAGAATAAATTTGTAAAGACGATTGGCATTTATCAGTGGCATCTTTAAGAGTGGCATTTGGCTAGCTTCTCAGCTGATCCACAATAAAAAAGATCAATTTAGTAAGAATATCACATGTATGAATGTTTGTTTTACCTGTAAAGGTTGAACTTGTGAAGATTCTGACAATCTTTGACCCCAGTGGTGGAAGGTCCTCCAACTCTCCAACTAAAACCCTTAATAATTTTTCCCTCTCTTCGTCCCGAAGTTCATCTTCTGTCTCAACTCCTTCCCCATCCTCCGAACCAACATCTCCGTTAACTCCATTTACACTTCCGTTATCTGTATTTTCTAATTTCTCATTCTTTTCCTTCGTTTTTGGTTGCTTTGTCTGCCTTCTCATTTTTTCAACTTTTTTTTCTTTCTTGTCAGTAGATTTTTCAGATTTATCACGGTTATCTTTCTTATCTGAAACTTTCTTCGGCTTGTCTGGTGACTCAGTCGTTTCCTCTGTCACACTTATCCATCTCCGTATACACTGTTCTGTCTGAACAGTAATGTTTGTGAAATCTCTTTTTAACTTACGTGTTCATATTAAATTAGTCATTATAGATATAAAGTGATCATATCTCCGCTCTTTCTTTAACTCTAAAATACACACATAATTATTGTAAAATATTCTCTTTTATGTCAGTTTTGTTTGGGCTAATACATTTTTAACGCTTATCTATATATTAGCTGCTTATCGTTATCTATAATTTTATTATTGATCAAATTTTCACAAATTTTGTTTGATTATCTTACGAATGACAGGCCTCAATCCTTCAGAAGATTTCATTAAACAAATAGAAAGATTATTATATCGGTTTTTATGGAAAAAAGGTCCAGATAAAATTAAAAGATCAGTTAAAGATAAAAATATAGAGGCAGGTGGTATTAAAATGGTAAATGTTAGAGCCTTTATGAACAATTTAAAGTAAAGTTGGATCAAACGTCTATTGAACGAAAATGGCGAAAGGGTTAACCTCTCTCGTTTGAATATATCCAAAATGGTAAAGCTTGGTCCTGTTTATGCATCAATTATATCTGAAAAAACTTTCAAACATTTTCTGGAAAGAAGTGTTGAAAACATGAACTAACTTTTGCAAAAGTGAACATTGAAAGTATCGAAGACATATTATATTCACCAGTATGGTTCAACACTAGATTCCGTAACACATATTTGTATTTTAACAATTGGATACATCATAATATAATATCTATTATTGATTTATACTACAATGACGGTAATATTTACAGTATTCAAAAATTGAAAGATATATATAAGATAAGAGGTACATTTTTAGATATTCAACAAGTCCTTGAGTCCATCCCTTTTTTATGGAGAGAAAATATTAGGAACAGTAGAGATGAAGTATTTTTATACAAGCAAAACATTTCATTAAATCCCTTTCTTAAATGTGTTATACATAACAGTAAGGGTTGCAGATTATTTTATGATATCCTTATTTAGTTATTCCTAACAAATGGGTAAATTATGTGGGGCCTATATCACAGAAGGAGTTTTTAAATTATTGTACAAGCTTAAATACTGTGAAAAGATTTTCAGTATAAGATTAATCAAAAACTTCTTGTGACAAATACATTTTTATATCGAATAGATATTTGAGATAATGATTTATGCTCATATTGTAACATTGATAGAGCAAAAATTGAACATTTATTCTATCAATGCCCGTACACCAATGCTTTTCATTTAGAACCGAAAGACTTGCTTAGAGATAAGTATTTTGTCGAATTTGATATTTCAGACATGAAAAGCATACTGTTCTCGTATTATGGAAACAATCTATTTTGAATTTTGTAACATTATTAGCAAAATACTATGTTAATAAAACAAAATTTAGAGAAAATTGTCAAAATTACTTAAATATAAATTTTTAATATGTAATATACTTAAAAGGATAATTAAAAAATCAAAAATATATAGCTTTGTTAAATGTAGATGTATTTTTTTTATATAAATTGTGGCAAAACCTTCTTGATGATGAGTAACCTTACATTTTATATCAGAATACCGCTTTCGAAATTATAGAAAAATATAAGATTTTTAAAATATAATCAGACAACCTAAATGAGAAACATACATACAGGCCTCTTATACGAACAATTTTGTTGTTGTTGTTGTTTTTTTTTTCAATCAATGTGAATTTATATTAATATATATCTTATATCATATATAAGTGATAAAACAATACTTCTGTGTACTTGATTATATTAATCATATCTATTAATCGTGTTTCATTATTATGTAGCATTTCATAATTTCATAGCCCATGAATTATTATAATTTACAATTTACATGTTTTGTTCTTGTTATATTGTAATTATATATATATTTGTTGGAAAACTTGTAAGGTGAAAAAGCCGTTGGATCCCCGACCCTACTTTACCTATGGCGGGGACAATAAACGAAGTTACCTGTTGGGCTTAAAAAAAACAACAACAAAAACTATCATTATGATAAAAGAAGCATTTTTTAAAATAAACAATTTAAAGAAAAAAAGACAGGCCTTAAAGTGTGCAAGAATGAAATAGGTGAAAAGATTTTTTTTGTAAACCTAATTCTGTTCATTATGTATTTACTGACTTATTTTTCGAGTTATTAAATATATCTTACGAATCTCTGCTTATACATGAAGGCCTTAATCGATAATTCAAACACTTATGTACATGGTTTGTAAAATAAATTCATTTTTCTCTAATCATAAACATATATTTTAAATATCAATATTTAATTGCAGGACTGAGGTGATTTTCAATGGCGATACAATTGTTCAACTGTAAACTTTAAATATTTCTTTCATTGCCAATATATTATACAATATATTAAAACATATCAATGAATGACATTTCAAAATGTAATATCTTCTAACGCGACAACATCAATTCTTTTTTTTTAATTTTAGATCGATTTTGATAAAAACATAGAATATGATCTGAACCATTCGAGTCCGGTTCTTGGAACAGAAGTACCGGTGTCGGAGTCCCGATCCCTGGTTTCAACATTTTGCTACATGTACTAGGGACAATTTCTACAATGTATTATTCTCACGTTAGTTTTTAATTAAATTAATTGACTACGAATAAAATTGAAGTTTGTCTATTTCTAAGTTTTAGTTTCAGTCTAAAATAATAATAAAAAATGTAATGAAATTGTCAAATAGTAAAAGACTTTTATTAAAACGTTCTCAAATGTTTTTTTTAAAATCATAATCGTTTAAGGTATTTTGTATTTAACAAGATTAAGGTATATGCAGAAATGAATTGAGTGTAAATGATACATCTTACTAACAAGGGCACCATTGTCGCAAAATACGCACGTCACAAAAACTTTTGTCAGAGATGTGGGCATTATAGATACAAATAGAAAATATGCTCTGGGCAATGTCCGGACAATATCTGGATATCTTATCATCTTTAGTGACCTTGACATGTTATATTGAAATCATTCTTTGCATGTAGAAAATTTGCTCCGGACAAGCGTTTTTCAATGACCTCTCAGTGTGACCTTGACCTTTGACCTAGTTACCTGGTTCATTTGCATGACACTGCTTCTCATAGTGGTGAATATTTCTATAGTTTCATTAGAATCCCTCCATATGTGTAGGTCAGAGTCCCAGTGCAAAAATGTGTTAACTGTGTAAAAATTGCACTCATAAGTATACTGAATTAATTAAGAATATAATAATGCATTTATTGTTGCAGTGTTTAAATATAAGCTTAATAAGACTGCATTTGACATGCATTTAGCTGGGAATAAAATTATACATTTATATATTTACAGTTATTTTTTGCCCCGCATTTAGAGGGGCGGGGGAGGGGACTGCGCGTTTCTCTTAAAAATGTAATCGTTCGCTATTCGTAATAAAAAAATTAACTCTTGAAGTAATAGATTTTTGTTCTAATTTTAATGGCATCTCTAGAATATTGAGCTTGGTGTTTAGACGTCATAATAGGGAGTCATGTGTTGTTGGAATGTCTGTGTACGACTTGGTCTAATCAAATAACTTTATTCAATATCATTCAAAATAAAAACGTAAGGTTTATCCAAATAAAAATACTCGAAAAACTTGGTTTATAAATAGCACTGAACGTTTTTTTATTCCTTTATAATTTAACTGTTATCAATATTCTGCTTCTGGATTACCAAACCTATGCCCCAGCTTACATCGTCTGGTATTTCTTTTTATACCAGTTATTCATTTCTTGGCTGCTCGCTTAAGTTAACTTCTGTATTTTTTTAATTTGCTTTCATATGCCATTCAATTCAATTTATCGTTTTCTTTTTCTTTATATTTAACAGATAGTCGTTTTTCATTGCAATACAATAATTAACTTCTAAATGACTTCTGCATATTTAAACGTAATCTTACACTATTGCTTTTCTTTATAATTTACATTAAAAACTATTCTGTCATATTCTGTATGTGTACATATCATATGTTTTTCAGAGGGAGGAAATTCTCTTTCGTTCTTGTCCTGTTTAGTTGTATTTAATAATTGTGTACATGCAAACTGTAACAAGAACCGGTTGAACCGGGTGATGCTCCCCGAGAAGGTTCTGGACACAGGAAAGTATAAAAAAAATGAACAAAGGGCAATAACTCCAAAATTAGACCAGGCTTTGTTTAGGTTCTTGAAGCGTTGCAGTTCTATCCAATTACATCTAGCTACCTACAAAGTTTCATGTTGATATCTCTAATAGTTTTAAAGTAATGTCCAGGACAAAAGTCAAAAAGTAAAAATAAACAAAGGGCAATTACTTCAAAATAAGGCAAGGCAGAGTAATGATTCTTAAGCACTGCACTTCCACCCAATGAGACCTATCTATCTACAAAGTTTCATGTTAATATCTCTTATAATTTTAGAGTAATGTCCCAGACAAAGTTCAAAGTGTCAAAATGAACAAAGGGCAATAACTCCAAAAGTAGGCAAGACATTTTTACAGTTCTTGTGCACTGCAAACTTACTCAATGAGATCTATCTACCTACAAAGTTTCATGTTGATATCTCTTATACATTAAGAAATATGTCCCGGACAAAGTTCAAAGTGTAAAAATAAACAAAGGGGGATAATTCAAAAATTAGGCAAGGCAGAGTTAAGGTTCTTGTTCACTGCACACCTACTCAATGAGATCTATCTACCTACAAAGTTTCATGTTGATACCTCTTATACTTTTAGAGTTATGTCCCGGACAAAGTTCAAAGTGTAAAATAAACAAAGGGGGATAATTCAAAAATTAGACAAGGCAGAGTTACGGGGTTCTTGTGCACTGCACACCTACTCAATGAGATCTATCTACCTACAAAGTTTCATGTTGATACATATTATTGTTTTAGAGTTATGTCCTGGATAAAGTTCAAAGTGTAAAATAAACAAAGGGGGATAATTCAAAAATTAGGCAAGGCAGAGTTACGGGGTTCTTGTGCACTGCACACCTACTCAATGAGATCTATCTACCTACAAAGTTTCATGTTGATACCTCTTATACTTTTAGAGTTATGTCCCGGACAAAGTTCAAAGTGTAAAATAAACAAAGGGGGATAATTAAAAAATTAGGCAAGGCAGAGTTACGGTTCTTGTGCACTGCACTTCTACTCAATGAGATCTATCTACCTACAAAGTTTCATGTTAATACCTCTTATACTTTTAGAGTTATGTCCCGGACAAATTTCAAAGTGTAAAATAAACAAAGGGGGGTAATTCAAAAATTAGGCAAGGCAGAGTTACGGTTCTTGTGCACTGCACTTCTACTCAATGAGATCTATCTACCTACAAAGTTTCATGTTGATACCTCTTATACTTTTAGAGTAATGTCCCGGACAAATTTCAAAGTGTAAAATAAACAAAGGGGGGTAATTCAAAAATTAGGCAAGGCAGAGTTACGGTTCTTGTGCACTGCACTTCTACTCAATGAGATCTATCTACCTACAAAGTTTCATGTTGATACCTCTTATACTTTTAGAGTTATGTCCCGGACAAAGTTCAAAGTGTAAAAATAAACAAAGGGGAATAATTCAAAAATTAGGCAAGGCAGAGTTACGGTTCTTGTGCACTGCACACCTACTTAATGAGATCTATCTACCTACAAAGTTTCATGTTGATACCTCTTGTTGTTTCAAAGTTATGTCCCGGACAAGAAAAGGGGACGGACGGACGGACGGACGGACGGACGGACGGAAAGACGGACGGACGGCCGGACGGACGGACGGACAAGGCGGCGACTATATGCTCCCCCGAAATATTTTCGGGGAGCATAAAAATTAATAAAATGTTGAAATAAATATGTTTAAACTAAATACATTTATAGTGACTTTTATGTGTGTATATTAATAAAATGATATATACATTTACTTTAAACGTATATTCAAATTGTCGAAACAGCTAGGCTATACCAATTTTCCTACCAGCACAAAGGCGAGGTAAGTGGCCGACTTAAATTCATTTGCCCATCACTGTAGTGACCACTACACGTACATTTTTTTATTTATGTCTGTACATCTTACACATTTTATAACAACGAAAGGCAGTATCTTACATACATTAGCCTATATTAACCTAAAATCAGAGTCTATATCTCGGTAAACATTCTATGTGGGTGGATAAAAAAAATAAGATAATGCTATAGCCCTTTTTAGAGATGTTTTATTATTATGCATCAATAAAGAGTTTCAATACAAGGCAACAATACTTCAAAACGTCCGTCGGATGTGAAGCAATAAATATTAAAATGTAAATCATTACAATGAACGTAATGTAATATTCTAACTTAACAAGCAATTATGTGTACCTGTAGCATCTACTAAGATAACGCGCCACCTGCCTTTAATCACTTAACCTTTGTAAAAACATATCTTCTCAAGCACAAGCACAGTTCATATACATTTTATCAAGGCTATACGTCATTACCTTCACGCAGAGCCCGGTGAAAGGAATTGTAAGGAGTTATTTTTAAGCTGAACAACATTGTTATGCAAATATTTTACAACTTATACTTGAAAACACATAATAATGTAACAAAAGATGACAATCACAAAAATAAAATATCAATAACGTTAAATATAACAAAGAAATATACAGACCAGCTTAAAGTATATCATATTATCACACACACACACAAATCGTACAATATTGCGTTCAGAGTTGTTATACCACTTTTCATAAATTGCATAAATATAGCAAATCAGACAATTATATCTGTCTTTTTGTCAAGAATCACGAATCATCTAAGAAGATTTACATTGGAAAAAGTTACTTTATACTTGGCTGTATAATAAACTCTGCATATTGTCACTATCAGAGTCTTAATTTCAGGCATATCTGAAAAACTACACAACCTTACATTGTATTTAGG
Source organism: Ruditapes philippinarum (assembly GCF_026571515.1). Classification (NCBI taxonomy): domain Eukaryota; kingdom Metazoa; phylum Mollusca; class Bivalvia; order Venerida; family Veneridae; genus Ruditapes; species Ruditapes philippinarum. Next base: position 110,485 of record NW_026857866.1, on the reverse strand, counting down.
TAACTCTCAAGACAGAATGCATGCACGCGATCTCTGTGCACCTCGTGCCTTTGCTACAAATCGCGCCACCTGTAAAGCTGTACCAATACTATTTTTCGGTGACGTTGAATCAGAATTTTCGTCTCCATTCACTTGACCATTACCTAACTGATGCCTTTGTCTACTTGGTATAGCCTGTAGAAACGATATATTCTCTTCATAAAACGGATCTGCAAGTGCAAGCACTGTCAGACTTCCGTCTACACATCCGATGATTACGGACATCCCACCTGGACTACAAGTCAAAACTTTCACTTCTGCTTGCGCCTTATATTTTGCAACCATTTTTCCATCACTTAGTCTGAACACACGTAGTGTCCTATGACCGGAATGATAGTAAACTACATGACGGTCATTTTTACTGAACATAACATCAACGCTAAACACACCCTCCGCAACTTTTGGAATCAAAGTTTTCACAGTTTTGCCATGCTTTAACTCGAGGTATTCTAAACCCCCTCTGCTAGGTGCATAAAGTCCGTTTTTTCCAGTTTTTGTGACTTGACCGTTCCATCGCGCAACAGACCGAACCAATGTTTTCTTTTTCAAATCTAAAATATTCCCCTTGTCCTCGTCAATTAATGCAACTTGATTTGGGTCATGTGGCATCGGGATTAGTTTTATTAATGGCTTATAGGTAGCGTATTTCAACTGAAGGTTGTAGAAGTGAGTTCCGGTTTTTGCGTGGTAAACTCCAATAACGTCCCCACTTTTATCAACTGCTGGGAGAGCAAGAAATGATCCGTCGCATGTGACTACTCCGTTTTTGAACACCCTAAGACCATACTCGAACTTGTATATTTGGTCCCCCTCTGGCAAAGAATAGCATACAACAGATCCTTTAGTACCTCCAAGTTTTCCAATTGCAATGATACGCGTATCAAATTCGTTTCTTATAAGTTTTTGTGTATCTCTTTGAGGAAGAGTTTTTACTGCAGCATCTTTTGACACGTCCCATATGACAATATTTGCTGTTTCTGCTGCACACACATAATTTCCATCGCCAGTGATAACAGCTTCAGTTATAACTGAGGTTGACGCAGTAGTTCCAAATGTCTTTAATAGTTTTCCATTTTCTAGGTTCCATACACCAACACAGTTTCTACTTGTAGTTACACAGAATGGAACCTCCGAAGCTAAATCTATTGTCTCTATCGGCTTTTCGAGTCTGTCAATTGAATGAACATCCTCTAGAATATTATCAAAGTTCCAGACTTTAATAGTTTTGTCAATCGATGAGGATATGATTTTATTGCAACCATGGGTTACCGCTGTAAGAGCGATTATCCTGCCAAAATGAGCATCTAGTACTTTCACCATATTGCCTTGTTTCACATCCCAGACATAAAGATTTTTTCTGACAGCAGCTACAACAAAATGGTTATTTCTTGTTAGAGTCACTAATCCATTTAGAGTGTTTTTTGTAGGAATATTTCGTGTTCCGTGCGGTAATTTCAAAGGAACCATTACGTCTGTTTTTAAATTCCAGAGTTTGTACCCAAGAGCTATAGTTGCAACAAGGAAATTTTCATCTTCCGAGAGATTTAAGGCAAACACCATGTCAAAGTTATCCCCTAAAGTTCTGTCATACCTCCAAACATCACCATCCCGTTTATAAACTGCCACAGCATTGTCACTTATCTCTATACACGTGTACATTATTTGTTTGTCTTTTGATATAGATATGGCACTGTGGAACTCGAATGGTTCGATAGAATTATCACTCATTTCCAATGTCATGTCATTGTCATTTGGTCCACCACTTTTTACAACAATGTAAAGCCTTCCATCGGGACCAAAGTCTGACGATATAATTGGCATGCTCATTTCTATGGTATGCCTTGATAGGAATGTACCGCTTATAGTATACAAAAACCACTCAAGTTCAGTCCATATCACTAAATGAGTATTATTCATTGTGGTACCCAACACTGTAGACTCCTTTTGCACTTTCAATGGAGGCATGATCTTTACATGCTCACCAGTCAGAATATTGCACACTACCACTTGATTATTGTTTGTAAACCCTGCAGCAAACTTATCATTTTCTGACACGACAAGACTTTGCATAATCCCTTCAATTCCCGGTGCTATTGTTCGGAAAACCTCTCCAGTTGAGAGATCAAATATTATAAATTTGTTCGAAACGGAGATAAGATATTTTGCGTTTGAAGTGACAGCGATTCCGAACGGAGCAAATAAATGTCCTTCAAGAGAGAACTGCAACGGCCCACCAGGGGTGTGCAGGCAATGGTGAACTGGTACTAAAGCACAACGGGTCAGTCCATCTGTATCACACTGTTGGATCAGACTTCGGATGTTTTCATTGATTGTGAAGTAAGGCAGAAGTCTTCCAATTATCTGTGGACCGAGATTATCAGGATAATGACCGAGTATGGAGCTTGACAGTCTAATAACGTCGGCAATAAGTTTAACATCTTTCTGATAAACATGGTCAAGAAGATCTTCGAAGTCAGATAAAACAGACTGAAGAGGCATAGAATTCAGTTTCGCATGCAACCAGTTGTAGTTGAAAATGACTTGGCAGTACAATTCTTCGTATCTATGTGATCGTACTAAATGATATGGAAGTTCATTCAGTTTCCGAAGATTATGTCTCAGCTGCTTACCGTTTTCGTCAACGAAAACAAGGGGCTGACTTGGTACCTTTCGATCACTCTCACCACCTTTCTGTTCTAGGTGGAACATCTTTCTTTGACTTTCTGTGTATTCAAAGGGCTTTGGTTTTCCTCCTCCCCAAATTCCAAGGAAATATTCTGCAATATTAGAGTGAATCTCACTGACATAATTCAAATTTTTGAAGTATCTCTCTTTTGCAGCCTCAATAAACTGGCGATGGTACCAATTTACGACATTAACCCCATCCGCTTCACGCTCGCTTAAGTATGAAGGTAGATCACTACGAATTCTAGTCCAAAGGAGGGGAGGTATTCTTCTCACCGGTGGAAGATGATATTGGTAGACATCATTAAGAACCTTCTCATCCAATGATAGTAGATCTTCAAGCTCTGCCTCAGACAGTCCGCTCTTTGCCGCAGTTATGTATCCAAAAGCGTGTGACACAAGTGTTTTCCCGTGCTGAATCTCAATGCGTTCAAACAGTTTGTAAATACTGTCATGGATACTGAACGCAAGTGAAATATTTTGAAGCGCGGTGTAAGATTTCCAGCGACACACTTCATCGAACACGAGCTTAACATAGAGAGGTAAGTTGCATTTTGTGAATGCCTCGTTCACAAGTCCCCTCTGTTCCTCCGTTAGAGTACGGTTAGCGTTCTTCAGCCAAAATTTTAATATCGTAGCGCTGAGATTCTCTCCAAGGGGAAGTACTGCTATATAATTTTCAGGTATCTCAATCATATTGCGCAGTGTGTCCAAAATTCCGTAATAGTTCGGTAACGTTGAAACAATTAGACGAACATTAGGTGGTAAAGTTGTAGGTAACCATGCCAATTGATGAGCCCCGTCAGCCCCAGATAACTGATCAAGAGAATCCAAAATCAAAACAAGTGGTTTCTCTTTAGATGCATATGTCAACAGTTTCTTAAAGTGTTGGACTAATGGCGATAGTTCATCAGGTATGTATTCGTCAGGTATTTCATACAACCAGGTTAGTTGTTGACACAGACTTGTAATCAATGGGATGATGCTTGAACTGTTCGGTGTTGTACCGAGAAACCGAAGAACAAGAAATGGTGATGAATTCTTGCTAAACCATGACCGAGTCTGAAATAAAAGAAGTATTGTTAATCTCATGTATTTCCAAAAAAAGTTCTAATGATACATATATCACTATCAAAATGATTGAAAGACAATACATAAAAGTAAACGGACAATTTTAAGATTTTTCTTTTTAAATGATTGTAACTTGGATAAATGCTTTGCAATAGTAAAGATTGCTTTGCCGTTTTTCAGAAATTGATATACTTATTTCACTATGTTAAGATGAATTCATAGTAATTATGGAAATTTTGGAAATATTGATGAAAAACAAAACGTAAGAGGTACCTGGCTTGACCCTTTTGCCATCAGTGATGTTTTACCACAGCCGCTGTCGCCAAATAAAATAAGTGGCTTGTCGGATTTCCCTAGCACATATTGTTGTATCATCGTAACTGGAAAATAACAAAAAAATCAAAGTTAATTTAAATCACTTTTTAATTTGATCTTAATTGTTTTATTTTTATTTAACACATTAACAGATGACCTAAAGCTGTCGCGGGGGAAGGCAGCGGGGCCCTACTTTATGAACTTTTTCAGATGGGCTTTGAATAGAAATGAATTAAAAGCCCAAGTGGTAGGGTTTAATATCTGAAAAAGGTGTCTTGGCAGAAACTGCCCTCAGTAGGTGAAGTATTACAAATTTTTTTACAAAGGGGAAACCACTTTTTCTTTTGAATTGAAAATTTTTGATGGTTTGACGGGATAGAAGTCAAATAAAGTTCAATGTAACAGGGTTGTCAGTATTGAAGTGAATGTCCATAAAAGAAACCTTATTAACAGAAAAAGGCAACCCATCGACGACAACGCAGCCTAGAGAGTCATGGCAACAACTCTGCTTTTTCTTCGAAAAATTGAGAAAACAACGTTTAAAGAAGAATTACATACTTTAAAAAAACCTGTCAACTTAACATTTTACTTTTTCGTCAAAGCTGGGTTGTAAAAAAAATTACTTGACAAATGGGCATAGTTCTTGGTTTGGCTTATTAACTTGTGTACAAACTGGTAAAAACTTCAAATAATCAGTATTGAAATAAATTGACTTTAACAAAAAAAACCATCCCAGAATCGCTTTCAGTGGTAAGTAAAGGTATCAAGAAAAATTATCTAAATTGATGCAGATATTTCGACATTTAAACTATGATTAAATAGTCAATAAGAATTTTACATATTATCTTATTAACTATTTATTAATTAACAAACAAATTTATATGCTGCCTCTGATACACATATGCAAAATTCATGTCATCCATGGGGTCGAATACGTTTCTTGTTATTGAGCTGAAACAAATTTCTCATTCAAGGTCACTTTGACATTTAAGTTTTAACATGAGTGCCAAAGCCAGGTTTGATGGATATGGTTTGAATGGTTCTCAAATATTTGAGCGGGAACGATTTTCACATTCAAGGTCACTATGACCTTTATGGACTGGCGCCAAAAAAGGCGTATTTTACTAAATGAGGGTGATCATTCTTCGAGGTTGAAAGCCAATTTCTTGAATTCTTCTCCAGTTATTGAGTCCACATGGTTTACATATTCAATGTCACCGTGACCTTAACCTTCATGTATCGGGACCAATAGGGTTATCATCCTATGGACTTTGAATTGTTCAGCGGAAATTGATGTCATTGTGACCTCGACATTCAGGCATCTGTTCCTAAGAACAATAGGCGCCTTCTGCTTGATAATGATAATCCTCCCATGAAAGTTTGAAAATAGAAAGAATGGTTTTCTAGTTATTAAGCGGGAACGGTTTTTACATTCAAGGACACTGGGACCTCAACGCGTCAGGCAACAAGGAGCTTTAACTCGAACAGTGTAATAGTCTAAGAAATTTGAAGGCTAGGAATCAAACAGATCTCTAATTAATTAAGTGGAAGTGAAGTGGTCTACCAACAGACCGTCTTACTGACAAAAAAATTCAAACAAAGTACCCTATTGTCTTCGTTAAATGCATATTAAGACATTTTCAATAAGTTGTGTTACTCATTGCCAATCTGTTACTAATTTAATTTAAACATATTCTCTATAACTTATGATAAAGTGAAGAACTTCCTAAATGGCGATTTTAATAGCCGAACATCAAACCAAATTGATTATTTATGTTTTGATAGGTATATTGACAGCGATCAGCTGTCAAATTTGACCCACGTACCACCGCGTGTAAGTAAAGATCACGTGACAGATGCTAACGGTACGAGATTATTAAGTTTATGTAAATCTTCAAATATGTTAATCGCTAATGGTAGGTTAAAGAAAGATGCGAATATAGGAAATTATACTTTCTACAACAGAAACGGTTATAGCGTCGTTGATTACTTAATCTTAAATATCAATGATTTTGATATCATCTCAGATTTCGAAATCCTTCCACCGAACGAGTTTTCCGATCATACACCCGTTAAAATAGTATTTGACATTTCAACTAAAACCTGTTTAAAACCCGACAGTGCGCACGAGAATAAACGTGTTATTTGGGACGAGACTTAAAGTCAAGTATTTACGGAGCGTCTAGCCGGGCAACAAAGTGTGATTCAGTTATTATGCGAAAACATAGAGACTAACGGTATTGACAATTCAGTAAGTCAATTCACTACTTTAATACAAGACACGGCATTTTCAGTATTTAGCAAACAATATCAACACACATCGAATTACAAAAAAACGCAGTATCTAAATCTCGATAGAAAAAAATGGTTTAAATCAGCGTGTTACGAAGCAAGGAAAAAATTCACAAAAGCAAGAAATCAGTTTGTAAAAAATAAAAATGATATGCGATTGCGAAATATTTATTTTGATTTAAAAAATGAATACAATAAAGTTAAATTCCGAGAAAAGAAAAAAATTAAGATAAACGAGGGAAGGAATATAGCAAATATCGCAAAATCTAAGCCAAAACAATTTTGGAAACATGTAAAAAAGCAATACAAGCCTCAAAATACTCGGACAGAAAATTTAAACATAAATGATCTCAGCCAGCATTTTCAGTCTTTATTTGGGGGTGAAAATATAAGTTTAAACAATTTAAACATACCCGAACAATATGATGCAGAGTTAGACGCAGACATTTCTTTACTAGAATTAAAGGAAGCCGTATTTTCCCAAAATGATGGAAAGAGCCCCGGGCTCGATAATTTGCCCTCGGAAATATTTAAAAATTCATTTAATATTATTAGCTCTTTTCTGCTTAAATTATATAACAGAATGTTTATGAATGCTGAATACCCGAAAACTTGGGGCGAAGGTATTATTATCCCAGTTTTCAAAAGTGCAAATGCGGATGATCCAAACAATTATAGAGGTATTACCCTTATTAATATCTTGGGGATTATTTATTCTCAAATCTTGTTAAATCGACTCACAAAATGGTCGAGAAAATACGAAAAGATTAACACTTACCAGTTTGGCTTTCAAAAGGGCAAGTCAACAGTAGACTGTATTTTTATTCTACATTCGTTAATTGCAAAAGTACTTAGTGAGCGTCAAAAGCTCTTTTGTATATTTATAGATTTTGAGAAATGTTATGATAAAATAGATAGGGTATTACTTTTAAACAAACTCTTACAACAAAACATTAGCTCCAGATTTGTTAGAACTATCAGATCTATGTATGAAACAGTAAAATTTTGTGTGCGTCACAAGACAACGTCCCACTTTTTCGAATCGGGGGTAGGATTGAAGCAGGGGGACCCGAGTTCCACTTTGCTATTTTTATTTTTCGTGAATGATCTAAAAGAAAACATAAACTCAAATTTAGACGGAGTAATTAGTGTTAATGAAATTCAGTTTTTCCTTATCATGTTTGCCGACGATACAGCACTTTTTGCCACAAACCCGATATCTTTGCAACTTATGCTAAATGACTTAGAAACATATTGTAATAGATGGGCGTTGAAAATAAATGCAAATAAAACGAAAGCGATGATTTTCGAAACAGGGAATAGGGGCTCAACGTACGATTTTTATTTAAATAGTATTTAGCTGGAACTTGTAACATCATTTAAATATCTAGGGGTATATTTTTTTAAGAACAATAACTGGAACCGAACTCAGAAAAGACTCGCGCAACACGCGTCTTTTTCACTGCACAATCTTTTATTGTATGCAATCAATTAGAACTGCCAGTGTCCCAAAAATGTAATCTTTTTGATAGTCTTGTAAGTTCTATCTTGAATTATAGCGCGGAGGTTTGGGGATATCATGAAGGTAAAGATATTGAAATGATTCATACCAAGTTTTGTAGAAAAGTCCTAGGGGTAAAAATATCAACTAACAGGGAATGTTTATATGGGGAGCTTGGACGATACCCGATGTATGTGCATAGAAAATTTATAATGATAAAATTCTGGATAAAAATTTTAAACCTACCAACAAATAGTGCTGTTTTTAGTGTATATAATATGTTACGGTCAGATGCAGATAATCGAAAAAATTATAATGGTTCTAACTGGGCATGTTATGTTAAACAAATACTTGATGAAATAGGAATGACAAATGTATGGTTAAGTCAAGCAAATATAAGTGTAAATTTTCAGTCCATTAAACAGCGTATCCTTGATATATACAAACAAGAATGGTATACAAGTATAAATAATTCAAGCCGACTTACATCATACGCGCTCTTTAAGCACGACTTTGTTTTTTGAAAATTATTTAAACTTTATAACCGATAAACGTTTCAGAATCGCATTATGTAGGTTTAGAACTTCATCTCATAGTCTACATATCGAAATTGGAAGGTATAACAACATAGATAGAATAAATAGATTATGTAATAATTGTACCATGCATAAATTAGAAGATGAATACCATTTTTTATTATTTTGCCCTAAATACAGACATCTAAGACATAAATACTTTAAAAGATTTTATTGCCATTGGCCAAGTATTTTTAAAGTTGAAAAGCTTATGTCAGAGCACCAAAAAAGTACAGTGAACAATGTTGCCAAATATATATACTTTGCGAACAATTTAAGAAACTAAAAGATGGATGATATCGTGTATACTTCTCTGACTATTCTGTATGTTTTGTTTTTTGTTTAGCTTCATTTCAAGTCCACATCAGTATATGATTGTAAATATTGGCTATATGCACCTTTCAGGTGTTTAATGCTTAATAAATGTTGTTGTTGTTGTTGTTTAAGAAACTATTTTCTGACTGAAAATTAACAATTACCTATGTCTTCTCTTCCCTGAAAAACTTTACAAGAGTTGTAGCAAGCCTTCAGATGCTGCAGTACCTCTACATACACCGAATTCGTCGACAATTTTTCGTTCTTTGCCATAGCATCATCAACAAGCCGGAGCACATTACAATAGAAATGTTGGCAGAATGTCTCTATATACTCCTGTAACGGAAGAATATTATTGAATATTTACATTAAGATAATATCTTAATATTATAATTAAGGCACTGGATACTATAGATCCACCAGAAATGGTCATTTTCCTTTTGAAAGTGGCATATTAACATTCTTATGTATATTTCATAAAGGTCAAGTGACAATATTGATAGGAACTTGTAATTCATGTAATTATAGTATTATAACTTATGACCGAGGAAACACTTGTTCTCGATAAGGCAATATTCCATGCGTCACTATAACCTTATCTAATGATCTCAAAATCAATAGGTTTCTCCTACAGGCGATAAACAATGCACCTACAATGTTAGTTGTTTATATGTTTTATTATTATGTTTTAGAATTTTGGAAACAAAGTGATTCCTCGGAAGCATTAATCACAACAAAATCACAAGAGAATTGCACAATTACAGTTTAACTCGTAGCTGCAGTATACATTTCTAGGAAGAAGTACACATTTAAGGTTTTATAAACAAATAACATATATAACCTTATGTGTTTCTATATCTATGCCTTCTTTTCCTCCCCATTCCACCTTGAATCTGACAATATTTGAATCTGGCATTTTGGCAGGAAGTTTATCGTCACGTAATGTTTTTAGCAATTTCTGGGCTTCACCATCGACATTCCTGGCAGCAAAGTCGACAAACTTGGAGGCAAATCGCAGCAAGGTGATATTGATGTTCTCTATTTCCCTCACATACGCCAAACAATGGTCCTTCACATTCTTTGCTTTCAGAATACCTCGTGTTATCTCTCTTTCCGTAACTGTAAAGATATGATTTTTTGTTTCATTCTGGCTGGTTATCATAATATCACAATAATATGTGCTAATTAACTAGTTGCCTTTTAAATTTTAACGATCACCTCAATGGTAGTTTAAACTAAATCAAAGAGCCTGCTCCCTTAAATTTAAAGTCTAGTAGTTGTGACGAGTCGTTAATAAGTCATTGCAATTTACTTATCATTAAATTGCAATAACATTATAAAATAAATGCAATTAACTTATTATATCATTGCAGGTAACTTAAGCTGAAAATATTTGTAAGAACTTGTACTTTACCAGACATAAAATAGTTATGCATTTGTTCCCGATCCAATTTCTTCGCAATAAACAGTACTTGCGCAGCCTTTCTCAAAATTCTCTGTAATCTACCCAGTGTGTCCCACCAGGTGGCCTGATCCGCTTCCATTAGACGCTTCTGTCGCTGTTAAAATATAAAAACGTTTATTTATATCATTAGTGCAAGTTTCTTTTCAGGTCACATTCAAATTAAAATACATGTATAAGATTTCGTACAGAGACAAAGGCGGAATGAAATAGAATTATGAATATAATTATTGCTTAATTTACAGATACATTTAGATGTTAAAGTGTTAGCAGTATACAAGAAAGCACCAGGGTTGTGTTTCATAGAAAATACTTAGTCTGAAATCAGTCTAAAGACCAAAACAAAACTAAGACAATTTTGCATTTGAAGAAAATATCCTAACTTATGACTCTTATGTTATAACTCCTTGAAATTTCTGAATACTTTCGATTTCTCAAGATGATCATTAATACAAAATCGATTAAAGTGCATGTATTCCATAACTTTTTTCAGGAGAATGAATTAAATTAAAGTCTAAAGTCTTTGACTACATATTTTTTGAAACGGTTTTAAAATAGTCCTTATGTTGGTCTTGGGATACACTTAGGACTTATATGAAACGCAGTTCAGCTGACGGTATACTGATTTGCACCAGAAATTTTACAAACGCCACTGTTGGCTAAACTAATTTTGTTTGATACTAAAATCATTCTGTAGAAGAGGAAAATCCAAGCAAAGTCGTTGTGAAAAAGGCAAACAAGAAAACTGATGATATATTCTATAATGGTTGAACATATTGATAATAGCTCTCTGTGTGATTGTTGGCAGATCGAACGTTGTTCTTAATAAGAATATTCTAGCCTTCTGTTTCATGTCACTGTGAACATCATATCTCTATGATGAAGCAAAATGCACATGATTCGATCTTTTTTAATTACAATAAAGAGAAAAGAGGCCTGTCGTTTATATCAAAAGGTTAACAATGCCTTTGTTGTGATCAGAAATAATCACTATATGATTCCTTCTCGACAAACAAGAAATATGCCTATAGGAGAGAGGTGCCCCAACATTCAACGCTAAACATGACGATATACTAAATATGAATTTTGCTCAAGCATGGGACATAACTCTGCTTATCTCCAATTACTCTGTGGAAAACTTCAAGGCGCATCGGCACTTGCATCATGAAAACTGGCATAACAATTAAACGTAATGTTTAGAGTGATATTAATATCATTTGATAGTAAAACGAAGCCTGGACAATGTAGGAATTATCAAAAAGGGGTTTAAATCAAGACACAAGCATGAGTCTTGTATAGAGACCAATTCATCTTTTTAAGTTCACAAAGGATTATGTTTCAATACAAGAGCGATCAGTAATCACATGTGTCGCCTCATGATGGCCAATTTTATGTTGGGACACATTTTGTGACAGACGGACAGACAGACGGACAGTGCACAACTAGACTTGGTACTGATCATTCCTGTAAAGTTTGGATAAAATTGCACCAGTAGTTTATGAGGAGTAGTCTGGACAAGCTTTTGCGTATCTGGCAACACACAGAAAAAAACACCTTTTTATCAAAGGGCCATAACTCGGCAGACAGACAGACGGACAGACAGACGACGGAGAAGTGATCCCTATATGTCGCCACTACTCCGGAGAGGCGACACAGAAATTCATGCCAAAAGTTACGGGCTATAATATTGACCTCCAATTATGATCCCGGAGACATGTTTTATGTTTCAAGTGAATAAGTTTTACATGTAAAACTTTAACCAAGAAATTTCATAAACTTCACAAAGGATAATAATATTAAAATCCATGCAAAACTTATAGCAGAATGATTTAATCGTTTTTGTAACGGCGCATATGATAATCATTCATGGATAGTTTCATCCAAATCTGTATCGTGGTTGAAGAGATGTCACTTTAAAACGTTTATTCTACTTTGCCGTCTTGTTAACCAGACTGAAACGGTTTAGCAACTTTTAAGAAGGACAACTATTTACAATGTATGCAAAAGTTTCCTCAATATATAAAGATGTCATTTTAATTTTTTTTTCTATTATTAAGCTCTGGTGCCTATTTTGCTTAGCAGACCGGACCGGAAGAATCTAAGGGTAATTTCTGTCGAGATTCATTATAATCTATCAAGGGACTGAAGATGAGATGTCATTAAAAGTTTATTTCTAGATATAGCTCTGATGGTCATCTTTATCAACAGACCAGAGCCAATTGAAACTTGTTTAGAGCCCAACATTCATTCCATTTATGTTCTATAAAAAACTACCCATCCATTGAGGACGAAATATCATTTCAAAGTTGTTCTATTTAAAGCTCTGGTGGCCTTTTTTTAACAGACTGGGGGCCGCTTTAGCGACCATCTAAGGATCATTTCTACAGACTGGGGAGGGGATAACATCGAATGGCTATCTTGCTCAAACAGACCAAAACAATTTATGCATTTTTTGTAAAGGCCTACCTAATAATCATTTCTTCTAAGTTTCAACAAAATCTACCAAGTTGTTGAAAAAGAGATGTTGTTTACAGATTGTTTCTATTTTCAGTTCTGTTCAGCAGACATTACAATTTGAGCACTTGTTATAGAGCCACTACATAATGATAATTTCTGTTCAGTTTCATCACAATTGGCCTAGCGGTTTAGGGGGAGATTTTATTTAAGTAAAACGGATAAAGACGGACACCACAATAACTATTGTTTTAGTTGTTATTTTCAAGAAACTGTGCAGCTGGCAGACGATGATGGGTCAATACTTTTTATCACCAATTTGTCTTTAATACAAATACTGAGACCTTTGATGGCTGTAGAACATCGTATACAGCTTTTATCTGATCGTGGCTGCAAAGCTTGCAGTAGGTGGATACTGCATGGGAATAACGAAACCAACTTAAACGTTGTTCATAACACATTGACGCACTATATGTACAACATATGTTTCAATGTTTCGCCAGTTTAAACCAGCAGAATCTGTATATTTTCTGCACCAATATCGGCAATTTTCATAACGTTTATAGTCAATAAGAATGTATTCTATCCGACTGTTCTGTCCAAATGAACATTTATTGCACGAATCTATCGATACATTTCACTGTGTAAAAAAGTTATAGCCTCAAATAAATTGTTTTATGTCATAGCTAACCCATCTTCTTGTGTCTATAAGAGACATTTTAAAGACCCCCCAAAAAAAAAAAAAAAAAAAAAAAAACTCGTACTGCATTTATTTTGCATGCATCGATTGATACGTCACAATAATACCATTAGCAAAGAAAAACAAGCGTACCGCAGTTTAAAAAGGGGCATAACTGCAAAAAATGTGCATTGGAAATTATGCCCCTTGTCTAACAACTGCACCTCTACATGATAACTTTTAAAATGTTTGAATAATGAAATGGGCTACATTAAAGTTTTTGCACAACGACTTTGACACCGCACAATCATATTATCTCGATATTTTTCGACTAGCTAAAAATAGAATTAATAATTGGTGGAATTAGAGAGTACCTTGTTGTTAAAGTTGGTGAGAATAGAGCTAATTGGTTGCAGTATGTACACCGCTGGTACCGTGTTATCGTCGCGTCGGTACCAAAGGTCCATTAACTCAAGCTCATCGGTTTCATTTTGGGTACAGTCCCGAAGCATGTTAAATTCGTCAGCATCTATATGGGTAGGAATAGGTCGATAGCCGTATTTCTGACCAAGAAACACCTATATTCATAAAACACACAATCAAAAATACATTGATATTCTATGTGAATGGAAAATACCGTAACTTTTGACTGCATGAAAAACATGTAATATACTCCTTAAACTAAGGAAATATTTCGATTTTTCGCGCTCATTTATCAGAATTAGATACATAATCTTAACAATTTTGACGTGCAATACAAAAACAAATTTTATGCATAGCCAACAACAATATATATCGCTGTAATGCCAATAAATAAATAAATTAATTAATGAAATTCAATGTAAAAATTACATCAAATGGAAAAAAGACCGGATATTCGAAAGTCCGGATAATTGCTGACAATTTTCCGAATACAAGAGTAATATTGATTGTAGTACGGATTAATCTGATTATATTGATCTGATAGGACTATGCTATTTAATGACGGCATAACATACACAACGTATCAAATTATATTTAGAGTAACTTCCTTTCATACTGAATACGAGTCGAAATAAGAAATTAATAAGTAGAAAAAATTATATTGTCAAAGTAGCATGCTACCAAAGTTCAACAGTTACTTAGTTTGTTTGTTGTGTTTTACGGCGCATAGGTCGATTGGCGTCGAAAAAGCAAAAATGAGCCGTGTCACGACAAAACCAACATAGTGCGTTTGCGACCAGCATGGATCCAGACCAGCCTGCGCACCCGCGCAGTCTGATCAGGATCCATGCTGTTCGCTATCAGTTTCTCTACTTGTAATAGAGTTGGTAAGCGAACAGCATGGATCCTGATCAGGCTGCGCGGATGCGCAGGCTGGTCTGGATCCATGCTGGTCGCAAACCCATTATGTTGGTTTTGTCGTGACACGGCTCAAATGATTTTGGCCTCGGTAGTTACAATCTTCCAAGCAACACCAGGGGTCAAAAACTGCTCAACTGCTGGAGCTAAGAGATGCATAGACTCCAGTTATTCGAACTCATATAGTCGCATTTTACGATTACGCAGGAATAAAAGGCGACTGTAATTCTTATGCCACAACCATTAAAGGTAACCCCTCAGCCACAATGAGATCAACAGTTAATAAACATGTGAGTGAGTAACTGACATACCTAACGATGATAAGATATCTCGTCAAAATCACTGTCAGTTACTCCCGCCTAGAATTCTGCACATCCTAGAATTTCGCGTAACAAATTGACTTAGAAAAACCAAGACTATATATAGTCTATATCGATTAAGCAAATAAGGGTAGCAGTTCCCTGAATCATTAGTTTTACAATCATTTATATTAATTGAGAATCTCACTCAGTGTAGTTATGCGCAGAATCATTTACAACCATTAATACAGTAGGTCCCACTTATATTTTACAAACCGACTGAACAATATATATATTCTGTCAGAGCGGTCATAAGAAAATTGATAAAGCCTATTTTAACTTGTTCCTTTTTGTGAAAACAGGAAGCTGACTCTTTTATTTATTGGCACTACTGTTGTATTTGAACATTTTCTTTGTATTACCGGTATTAGCATTTTATATGAAATGATTATCTGCAATTCGAATCATAACGACAGACAAAACTGATTTGTTTTTGGTGTTTTTTTACCATTAACTTTTTGTGTAGCTTGAAAACAATAGTTTAAACAAAAAAGTGTTTTTTAAATGTTTTTAAATAAAGCAAGTTCATTTTATAAATTTTTCAAAGATTTCTCTTAACATCCCGAAATATTTTATTAGATAAGAATAACACGCGAAACTTTCAGGTAAACTATATAATTTTACATAGAATTTGATTTAGAATGAATTTCTATATCTATCAATACTTACAATAAAGTTTGGACCAATGGACAGTCGCTGACAATTATCAATTTCCTGCATACATAATGAAGTGGTCATGTGATCATCCGTAGCCTCGTCTCGAACTCCCCATCTCATATCTACAACCTGAAACAAATATACATATGTATACCCTCTTTTTTGTACCTCGACTGGCAATTAATAAAACAGCATGCCTCCAGATTCATGCTTAGATACGTGAAAGTTTTCAAAATGTATTAAACTGTAAAACATTGTGAAGTGATCACAGAAAACAATTTACATATTGCAAATTGCACTTACAATCAACGTAAATTAATAAAGTAGAGGTCAAATATATAAATATACCCCTATCTGCGTTAGTCATGCAGTAGAAATATGGTGATAAATACTGCAAAATAGGTCATTAATCGTACAAAACATGTAAATTATTGCTTAAATATTGAATCTTTTCATTTTTTTAAATGTTAAAAGAACATTTTTTTGTAAGTTTGATTTTCTTGAAATAATCTGGCTCATCTAGACACATGCAATTTAAAACTCCCAACCCGTCAGATTATGGTGGTCTGTCCTATTTTCGTTAAATAACAAAAGCGCCTGTACATTGCCAGAACAATATTGTACAGAAATAAGGAGTCATTGTTAATGGCAATATGTGATAAATAACTCTCTTTTATCTGTTATCTCAATACACATTTGCATGATTTATTTCTATAATAAACAGAAGTAATTTAATATCTAATCAATACCGTACGGTCATTTATAGCTACAATTGTCCCATAACCTGGTTATTTCATATTTCATTTCCTTTTTACAAACTAATTATCTAAAGGGACTTCACCTTGACGAGACTGAAATATTTTTTCAGAGATTTTTGTACCATTTAATGTAGGTCTGGACCAATAACTTGTGTGCACATTTCCCGATTATTCCTTCACCCTGTTTTTCCAGACTTAAAACTTTCATTGTGCAGAATGACCCAAAATCGTCACAAAAACCGATATTCAATTTAATTTTGACTATATTCCTTCATTACTTTTTGCAGGGTTATCTAATTCCAGTGTTTCGCATGATCTATGTAAGAATTTTAAATTTTATGTTTTTAGGAGCGGCTTTAATACGATTGTTAAACCGGCTTAGTACCGTTTACAGTTGGAGAGTCCCGATTGTCAAAATGTTGCATATATTATGTTTTATAAACATAAACATGGAAAAGGATTAAAATGTCAGTATGGTTGGATAATTGATAAATATTTACAGTATTATAAATTGTTCTTAAATTGATCAAACGTCAGGCCTTTTGTTGTCAATAAAGATAAAGTGGTCCTCATTTTGTTTGTTTTCGTTGCTGTATTGAAATTTTAATTGATCATATTAGTTTAATGTATGCAGAGTATATTTTACTTCGACTTTGAATGAAGTATAAGCTTATAGGCACACTCTCGAATTTGTCCTTCAAATAAAAATTAAGTGCGCATAGAAAAAAGAAATGTTCCAGCAAAACAGAATTCATACATAAATTAAGTTGTTCATGCATAAATAAACGTGTTCCCGAAAGTTTAAGTTCCCGTTGAAATAGAGTTCCGAAAAATTAGTTGTTCCTGCGGAAATAAATTTTCCCGCAAAAAATAAAGATTATGTAAAAAAAAAATTGATGTGTTCAAGAAGAAATAATTTTCCCGAAGAAATAAAGTTGTAGATCCGCGGAACGGTATTCCGAGGGTCCCGGGTTCGAGTCCAAGTCAGGCTGCACATTTTTACTCACCCTGTGACACATACATGTGAAACTGGTTTGACAACAAAGTAATGAATTGATTTGATGAAATGATTTAATGATATACATAAACAGATAAGGTTTCGGTATCTATGATAATGTCAAGTGTGAATATTTAATTAAGAAATCTTATAAAGCCATTCCCCCCACGTTATCTTGCTTCTAAAATCCAGGTAGGACAGTTTCGTGATCTGTGGCTAGAGATATAATCGCCCCTTTATCGATATTTAACAAACATTGAATTATTTGAGAAAAAATGTTTCCCCCTACCCCAATGGAAACAAAATAATCATCATCCGAAAATCAATAGGGGTAATCTACTAGTCACGACCAACCAATTTTAGGGCTGTAGCCCAAGGCGTTTTCTTGTTTGTTTGCATTTTAAGGCACACCTACACTGTAGTTATCATACGGTGACTTAGCAGGAAAGACCATAGGTACCATTTCATGCATTATTTCAGGCACGAACGGGCACTCGAGTAGAACCACCAACCTTCCGTAAGCTAGCTGGATAGCTTCTTGACATGAAAAAATCCGAATTCTATAACAAAACTAGATTCTATATCGATGAGAGGCTTTGAAGTAGGTGATCTTAACCAATCAGCCTTCGAATTCACAATAGTTATTGGTAGGACAAGACTGACGAACGTTATGCAAAGCGATAAACCCATATTTCTCGAATGTGTGTGTTTGGGGAATATGAAAAACTAGCACATACTTCCAAAATCTGAAGGCAATGTTTGATTACAGGAAAAAATTAGGTGTTACATTTATCATAAAATTATAACGTAATTACTCTTGCATTTTCGTCGTTTAGAAACAAAAAAAAATCACAATTCGTTTGTACTATTTATAGCTAAACATGTGAATAGCTTACCTGAAACTCGAGACCATATTTCTCTCGCAGGCTGCTCTTCAACTTCGGATAAACCTTTTCCATCAACGCATTTCTTTCCAATGTTGTGTCTAAAATAAAAATGACCAAATTGTGTTCACAATAAGTCTTTGAACTACTTGTATATACATGTACAATAATAAGTTACTTTACGACTGATTATGCAATACTAATGGACAACCAATCAGGAATCTTGAATTATTGTTTGCGTTTATTTATCCCTAAGTCTGCTGATGCCACTAATGCGACCAGTGTAGAACAAAATCAACCGGTACATTAGTATTCTGTAAGCTTTCATTTTGAAAATTTCCCTAAAGTGATAAACAGTTTTTGTCCAGATTGAAATCAGAACAGCAGTCTAGTTTATATTGGTCGGATTGTCATCCACTGGTCAAAGGTAATATCCGTATTAAGTTACGTAAACAAGGGCTCATTCCTTCGGACAAGAAGGAGGTGATGCACGTAAGGACGTACGGACCGACACGATCACAGTATATGCTTGGGACCATGAAAAACTGCTGGATGTTAGGTTAATTACCATTGCCCCAATAATATATTTGGTGCCTAGTTTAGCTGTGGTAACAAATAACAATGTATCAGAACATATATCTGGATGGATACGGAGTTGCAGTAAATTCTTAACGCAGTACTAGCTCGCCGTGACAAGCCGGCATATTTCTACATATTTCTACATTCTTAACATCACTAAAATATTTGATGACAGGGAAATCTTACATTGTCGGCTCGTGACTTGTTCAGAATATAATTGACCTGATACCAAGTTAGATTAGGTTTCCGTGACATTAATCTATCGTTAAACTGTCGAATGTTTGTTTTAGAATAGAAAATCGAAATTTAAATCCGAGGTTTTGTTTGTGACAGAGTTCAGTAAAGACAACGACTTTAATAACGGTAAAATTTTAGAGGAGATTTACCGCATAATTTGTATAAGGCATTAACCGTTTAATCGTCTTCTAACAAAGATATACACATGCAAACTTACATGGATAATTCATACAAAATTTAATAATACCGAAGATCTTCGAATAAAGGCGCAAACGCATATCGGAAATAGGAAACTATTTCCCTTATCAAAAATTCGCATAAACAAAAGCACCGCCTGCGGTGTTATGGTTGCTGAATCAAGGGCAAAGTCTATGATTAAGACGTTTTGACAAACAATTTGTGTTTAAAGGGGGCATACAGGTCTGTTAAAATATAGCTTTCAGAATAATGCCCATTGTCAAATCATTTGTGCATTTTCAGGATAAACATTTACCCCAAGTTTCATGTTGACAACTTTCAAAGATTTAAAATCATTCTTTTTAATAGGCAATTTCAAAAAAAATCCAAGTTAGAAAAAAGGGCTTAACTCATTCAAAATAATTTCTCTTGTCTAAGAACTGCACCATGTCATGAGTAGAGCACTTATAATATATATACACAGAAAGATATTATGTAATTAGCAAATCACTATGCATATATCTAAATACATCATGTGACAAGAACGTATTAATTTCTACTTATAGCTTGAACTTAATTCAAGAAATATTATCATCACAATACAGTTGAAACACATGGGAAAGTAAAAAAAACTGTCCTCTAGCTAGCTTGTATTGAAGGTAACAGTTTCGAAACAAGAATATTTCAGAGTCATACCAGCCTATGGGGTATCTCCATACACATTTCTAATCACAAAAACAGGACCGAATATAAGCTTAATTGACCATTTAACATCTAGAATAAAAACATTGCACCGATATCCACTAATAAATAGCACATAAAAGATAACATGATAAATTTAAGGAAGGGTCCCCTTAATAGAATATGTTTCAAAACTCTTATTTTTCTAACTAATTTGATTATCGAGGTCTACTTTAATCTCGGAAAAGTAGATGGAAAAATGACTGCTTGTAAGAAAAACATAGGAAAATGCTATCATTGTCTAGAATTTACACAAAAAAATTATAAAAATTTCAAGTTGATATGACCCTTAAAAAATGCTGATAATCTGAAGATCAATGATCAATACTTGAAGGAGAAAAAAAATTGAAGAAAAAATACAGTTATACAAGTAGATATAGTTTGATACAGCTTTTAGTAATGGTCTGATACATTAAGTACACAGAAAAAAATCAATTTAATAGGGTAATTGATTAATGAGTAATTTCAAAAGTTAGTAAGAACAGCTATCCTGAACTCTGCCCTACATTGTTTTTGGTAATATCTATTCCTAGTTTGCCCTACTTTTTAATGGAGGATACTCGACAGCTCTTGTCAGTTATATTTGGAGATAAAGTGGAAATGCTGTCAACCTAGCAAGTATCTATTGATGAAAGGTGCTGTGATGAACCAATTGGAACATCTAGGTTAATATTGATAATGTTATACATAATTCTTATCCGAAGTTTGGCGGAAAGGCCGAGAAGTTGCGATTGGAACATGAACTGGTAACAGCAATCTTAACATGTTTGCTCGTTTTTCTGTTTTATTTTTTCCCGCCGATTTAAGCAAATTTTTGGTGATATCTCGGTCGTTTCTTTTCTGGATATCTAACCAGTAATTTGTCTGCAATATCAAATGACCGATTCCTTAGCCCACATGTTCTCTGAATCGGCGATTTGTCATATTGCGAATCACATAATTTTTGCAAAACCATTTTCTGCGAATAAATCAATGGAAACACGCTATAAATCATGATTTTATGATTTGAATGTAAACAAATCGTTAATAAACACAAAATAAAAACATTTTTTACAGAGAAAATGTGAAAACCACACATGCAAATCTGACATTTGTGTTCATAAATTATAGAATGGAAGTTTTTTTTTTTTAAAAAGATAGCCTTTTTAATCAAAATTGATAGTGAGTTTGGATATTTCAAAGTCCGTGATAATAATAAACTGTGAAAATCGATACAAGGTGGGAGAAAACTCAGTAATAAAAATAAAATCCGGAACATCCGGCATCCGGGATCATATTAAACAAATATGGAAACGAATAAATTGCTTTAAATTTTTGTTTAGTTTTATAATAAAAAGTAAAAGTAATAAGTAGTTGATTATATAAGAATTTATGCTAGTGAAAAAAAAATTTACTGTGACCTGGGATTAGACGTCTCCCCAGCTGTGATTCACTAGATATTTTGTCAAGTATGTTTTCTCACTTTTAAACTGCAGTTTTCGACCATTAATAAAAGTCCTATAGACCCTTTTACGACGCGGTCCGTTGCTACTGGAAATAGTATTTTCTCGCGCATACGCAATCTGCGTAGGGCAAAAAAGCGTTGCCCTACATAGAAATATAGTAGAAGTTCATAGATAATTCCGAGTTAGTTTAAGGTAAAAATTAGGAAATCATATAAAATAGCTTTTTACACAAACATGAAAGAAACATTTATAGCTTTGTGGCCAAATTGCCACAAAAAGGCATGGAAAAGACGAGTGTTTAAGAATTCCCCCTTACGATCACAGACATGACAATGAGATAATTGTTGTAAAAATGTCGAAATATATATATTATCAAATATCAATCATGCAGTTAATAATCATCTCCCCCCTTTTAACGATTAGGTGTATTATTGGCGGTAACGAATACAGTCGCAACTGTCTGGACGACCCCCTGAATTCAACGACTCTGTCTTATTTTCCATAAACTAAATTAGTTTATCGCGGTCTTAATTTTTGACAACTGCCTAACATGTAGATGAAATAATAATAGGGTGTGAAAAAGATCTAAATATTATAAGATCAATCAGAGGAAAAGAATGGGGGAATAACAAGAAATGTCTATATCGCATTTATGAAGCGTTAATATTAAAAAAATATGTGCCGTCTTAACATTCTTATAAAGAAATTAAGACATCGGTTATTTAAATGGTCATACTCGTACAAATTAACAATAATTTTCTCATATCCCGTTCACTTCCATATAACAGGCTATTGTTATTTTTTGGATCCACACTTTAAAGGTCATAGTGCGCCTTTCAAGTAAGACCTCGGGTGCACCTTTGTGCAGTATCAAGGGACGAGCGGATTCCCGAGTAGAACCAAAGATCTTCCGAATACTAGCTGGGCAGCTTCCTATCGTTAAAAAACCGAAGTTTCTGACGGGGTTCGAACCCGCGGGCAAGTGATTTGAAGTCGGTGACCTTATCCACCGGCCAAGGAGGCCGATTAACTGCTTTTTTTGTTATAACATAGTGTGTTGAGTAAAACATAAAGTTAAAATTTGTTTGGTTTCTTACTATTATTATTATTATTATCACTATTAACACATTTTTAACATTATAAGCACCTTAGAAGAACCATAGACCTTCAATAAGCTAGCTGGATAGCTTTTTCATAGTCCCCACGGTCACTCCCCACCCAAAACGTAAAGAGACAAGTAAGTGATTTGTCGCCAACTACCTACACCGCTTAGCGACGGAGGACCCTATAAACATGTAGTTAACAATAGCCAGCCCACCTGTTCTTCTTTTGTCTTTTCATATAGTTTTCCCCTTGATTTTTTAAGATTTACATTTTTTTCCAGTTTTATTAGCCATTATTATACATTCTTGCATTCTCTGGTGTGAAATGAGTGAAACTAGGGTAGTGAAAATAGAATTATTTTGACAACTTAAAAGTATGCATGATAAACTTTAGTCTACCTATTGTTTAAGTTCAGAATTAAATCTTCATAGCTATATTATTGGGGATAGAACGATGCCAAAATGACATATACCACAATCTGACGGGTTTCCGAACCCATCATTTTTCTCTTTGATCTAATTAAAACTGCCATAATATGATAATGTGATACTTGTTACAAAAAATCTTTATTTTCCCAGATATGTTTGTCTTATGTCAAAGGAAACATAAGTAAAACTTATTCTCATCAACGGGTGAAAACATATTTTGTTGTTGGTGTTTTTCTATATAACTAATAAGAGAGTATTTAAAATCGTTAACATTTTTTTTTTAAAAGATGGGTATTTTTGTACTTGTGTCGCGAAAATCAGTAAATTTAAAGTTTAAAATGACATTTGAGACATATATTGCCAATAACACATGCCATACTGGATTGGAAATTAATATTTAACAAAACTAATTAAAAACTTTCCGAAAATTAAATTTTATCAATCAAAGTTCAATATTGACAGAAAAATACGATCTTTGTTGTCAAGAATAAATACATTATTAATAAGAATCAAAATTGATAACGTGTCATCATTTATCATTTTTAATGCATTAATAAATATTTATTAATTTCATCTACATCTAGAACGGATTTAAATGATAAAATACATGCACGTGTATAGTATTAATTCTGCAAAAGGGCCTTCATGGCTGATTTGCTAAAAACACTTGCCGTTCACCACTGTGGGTCCGAATCGCATCAGGGACTTTGGACTTTTACATGTGAGAAAGCTATCCGGCTAGCTTACGGATTGTCGGTGGTTCTACTTAGGTGCCCGCTCGCACGTAAAAAAACGCTTGAAGACTTAGAGTAACGCTTGAAGACTTAGAATAACGCTTGATGACTTAGAATAACGTTTGGCGACTTAGAATAACGTTTGACGACTGAGAATAACGCTTGACGACTTAGAAAAACGCTTGAAGACTTAGAATAACGCTTGACGACTTAGAAAAACGATTGAAGACTTAGAATAACGCTTGACAACTTAGAATAACGCTTGTCGACTTAGAATAACGCTTGACGACTTAGAAAAACGCTTGAAGACTTAGAATAACGCTTGACGACTTAGAATAACGCTTGAAGACTTAGTATAACGCTTGAATGGGCATTTGTGGTCTTCTTCCACCAGTAATCAGGTGATATATATAACCTTAACAGTATCTGGAGACTTAAAACCCACCAAAACAAATAAACTAATTCTACCACTCTATAATCACTAAGGTCATAGCAAATTCCGTTTCGTGTAAATAAATCGTCAACAATATGGTGTTAATTGAATAGAAAAAGAATGTATTCGAACTAAGGTGAAAAAATACTTGATTGAAAGTAATTCATTGATTGAAGTACACATATTGTAAAAACCATAAACACGGCCATATACGAACAGAATAATTACCCAATTTCATTTTAAATGTCAATATTTAATTGCAGGAGCGAGGTGAATTTCAATGGCGATACAATTGTTCAACTGTAAACTTTATATATTTCTTTCATTGCCAATGTATTATACTATATATTACAAAATATCAATGAATGACATTTTAAAATGTATCGTCATCTAACATTAAAACTTTTTCTTCTCTAAAGTTCATCATTTCAATTTTCGTTTAATATATATAAATATAAATAAATAAATATTGATTAGGAAATAGTATATTGAAATATAACAAGATCAAGTTTTTATGTCTGTCATTCGTAAACCACGGTGATATTGTAGTCACAGCTAGCCCAACTCGTATATATACATGTATATTTTTCTGACTTATAATAAATCTGTTATTTCTGATAACCAATTAACTGATAAAGTGTTAAGAAAAAAACATCCTCAAATGAAGTAAATAAAGATATAGATAAAAATGCCAGCAGAATTATGTTGTGTAGGCATCTTTACGATTGGGGCATTTTCTGATCTTTACGAGTGGCATCTTTATGATTGGCATTAAGCTAGCTACCAAAATGGTCCGTATTGTATATTTATAAAGTACAAATTACTCATGTGTGTTCTAGTTATGATATGAATGTTTGTTTTACCTGTAAAGGTTGAACTTGTGAAGATTCTGACAATCTTTGACCCCAGTGGTGGAAGGTCCTCTAACTCTCCAACTAAAACCCTTAATAATTTTTCCCTCTCTTCGTCCCTGAGTTCATCTTCTGTCTCAACAACTTCCCCGTCCTCCGAACCAACATCTCCGTTAACTCCATTTACACTTCCATTTTCTGCCTTTTCTAATTTATCATTCTTCTCCTTCTTTTCCGTTGCTTTCTCTGCTTTGTCATTTTTCTCACTTTTTTGTGTCTTTTCTTTCTTGTCAGTAGATTTTTCAGATTTATCACTGTTATCTTTCTTATCTGAAACTTTCTCCGGCTTGTCTGGTGACTCGGTCGTTTCCTCTTTGTCGCCCTTATCCATCTCCGTATATACTATACTGTCAGAACAGTAATGTTTGTTAAAGGTCTCTTTTTTATCTACATGTTCATATTAAATTAGTCATCACAGATATACTGATATATGCCGATTCATTTCCAAAGCCAAAAAAGAAGGATAATGCTTAAATATAACTTTTAACGAAATTCCAAACACTGTGCACTGTGTAAACTTGTTACATGATCTTCACCAATCTGAACGGAGCAACATTTAACTCCATCACCAGCCCTAGAGCACACAGTCATGATAAAATCCTCTGAAACATAACACAGAAATAGTCTATGTATAAATTGATGTGTGTGTTATAAAATAGACATACGTTCAACTATACACCGTCCTAATCGAATTTCTTATTGATAAGGTATTTGAATAAATAGGAAACTAATCTTTACCCTCTATCCTGAGATTTTCATGTATTTTCCGATATCAAACGAATTTAATTCGAGTCCTATTACAATGCTATTATCAATTTATACGCCATTATGTTTAAACAAACAAGTGACGGCGAAAAGTGCCGTGTTTTGACAACCGATATGATAACAGCGTTCCGTGGTGTAATCATATCTCAGCCTTTTCTTTAATTCTAAAATACACAAATAATTATTGTAAAATATTCTCTATTATGTCAGTTTTGTTTGGGCAAAATAATCTTATTTTTATCGTTTATCTATATATTAGTTGCATATCGTTATCTTTAATTTTATAATTTGCCAAATATTCACAAATTTTGTTTGATTTACTAATAAATGGCACGTCTTGAAGTAGGATGAAATAGGTGAAAAAGATTTTGGAGTTATTAAGTATATAATACGAATCTCTGCTTATACATGATAATAATTATTCGATAATCTAAACACTTATGCACAGGGCTTATAAAATTACTTCATCTTTGTTAAAACATATTTATTTTAGACCTGAACCACTCGAATCCGGTTTTTGGGACTAATGTGCCGGTGCACTCACGATCCCTGGTTTTTCAACACTGTTTTACTAAATGTATATTATGTACACTTTCTACAATCTACAATTCTCGCGTAAGTTTTTAATTAAATGAATTAACTACGAATAAAATTGTGCATGTATTTTCAGTCTAAAATAAAAAAATAACGTAATGAAATTTTCAGCCAGTAAATGACTTTTAAAACGTTCTCAAATGTTTTTAATTATAATCTTTTAAAGTAGTTTGTACTTTACAAGATTAAAATATGCACAGAATTGAATTAAGTGTAAATGATACATATTACTAATTCTATCCGATTAAAAATAACAATAACAAGTAATGGGATTGAGAAGATGTATTTTTATAACCTTAATTGATATAGTAAAAGGCAATTTAACAAACAATATAGTAGAATTATCCACTGACTAAGCCATTTTAATACATAAAAGAGATAAGAAAAACACAAAGTATATAATCACTATAACAAATATAACTTTTGATGTATAATGTAAATGTTATATTTGTAAAATATATACATATAGAAAGTGTATTAAAGTACATGCCAAACTGACATGACGTGAAGTGGCTGCACACTTGGTTCAAGCGGGAAAATTGGTTGCAAACTTGACAAAATGTCTACCGAGTAACACTCCATCAGTATATATGCCCAAGAGTTGGCAATTTAGTCATAATCGCTCATAATTGTCTGACTCTCTGAATACTATTTAAAGCGATTGCCAAAAAAACAAAAAAAAAAAAAAAAAAAAAAAAAAAAAAAAACGAAATGCCAATCATAAATTGGTTCAACTTGTAATTTGAAGAAAAGACAATCTTATTTGGTGTATTTGACTTAATGTTTTTCGGGGAAGTTTCTTTCTTTTTTTTATATATCTAACAACTATATGCCATGTAGTATTGTAATTATTTAATTTTGTAGAAAAATGAGATATTCTTGTTTATTTCTTCTTCACCATTATATAATATTTTCAACATACAGAAGCAAAAATAACTTTCAATATTCCTTATTTATAATGTTTACATGTCCAGTCTAATTTACGCAGTTTCATTGCAATCATTCTCGGTAGCAGACGATATTTTTATGAATGAATATGTAAAAATATTTAAGATCTCAACTGTTAAAAGTTAATATCATGTGAGTGCCTCTGAATTCAGTGAAGACGAGTTAACCCGCGTTTTGTATACCACTAAACCATAAGATAACGAAACTTAAGAATCGAGGGTGTAGAATAGCGAATGTATTAAAGAAAGCAAAGCCTGTTTCTTTCTTCTTCTTTTTCCTTTTTAAAGTCTATTTCGGTACAATAAAGTTTGAAAGATATGCTAATTACCACGACCAATTTAAACATGTCAATTGACGAACAATTATAAGAAAATCCGAAATATCGTTAACAGGTAAACATTTGTACCTTCGGTTACTACAAACATAATAATAAGTATATAAATAATGTACTGTTTACTTTAATGCCTATATATTTACTTAATTAAAAAAAATATAGGTGGACTTTCGTACGATATAACTGAATAAAATTAGACGAGTTTCTGCATTTACTTACTACTGGTTGAAATCCGTTATGTCTTATCCCAAGATTGGCGGAAATAGCAGAACAGTTTCGTTTGTAAATTGTTGTTATTTCCTACGTAAATTGTATCTATACATGTATTTGAACTGCTGTATGTTGCATTACTTATAGCGCATTTTTGTTCGGTCATTACTAATATTTAATTAGAAGTTCACATCAAAAATAAATACAATGTTATACTCATGAAATATATGTTTTTATTCCTACAACTTTAAATAAAAAAATTCTAGTCTCCCATATTTACTGCATATGAAACGTTTAGAAACCTTAATGTTTTATTGACAGTCAGTACATGTTAACAACAATAAAACATTAAAATAAGTTGTTTTAAATTTGTATTTGAAAGGTACGGGATAACCTCTCGAAAAAATGGCACGCGGTTTTCTTTTTGTAAACAGTCATGTGATATCTTATGTCATTATAGAAATGTAGTTATGATGAAAGAAAATCAATTTTTAAAAGTCATCAAAATCTGTGACCTAAGTGTAAATATATATTATATATTTTTATGTAACATTTTATTTATTATAAAATAAAGAGTTTAAAGTCACACTAAGTCCCAGATATGACTACTTTATTTACTCTCTAGAAAAGGTAAACATTAATTATATTTCACCCATGGATTTATAACACGTAATATTCTAACCGCGTGGTGAAGTAGCAACGTAATATCATATCATAAATGTTCCAAAAAATTGTTGCTTTACCATCCAAATAAAATACTAAACGCTACATGTTTACTAATGGCCAAAAAGAGTTCAAGTTTCAAGTTTCAAGTTTCAAGAGTTTATTCAGCATAAACATACAATATGTTCATTGCCATACATATGATATAATGTGCATGTAATATGACAAGAAAACAAACAAACAAACAAACAACAAAAATAAAATACATTTGGTAACAATGAGAATAACCCAAACAAACACACACACACACACACACACAAAAATATTTTTGAGAAAAGTGTAAAGAAATAGTAATTATTCAATATGTATTTAAACAGTCAGATTTATTGATTATACGTATCTCGTTTACATGTAGCTAGGTATAAATACTTTGCCAGTTTATTTATAATACTTTTTTGGCAAGATGTCATAATATTTCTAAATTTCTGGATACTAGGCCAAGAACAGTAATAATTAGGAAGGCAACGATATCTTATTTCTCTATAAAAGGGACACACTAATAGAAAATGATACTCATTTTCAACAACATTCATGTTACAACGTAAACAGATTCGTTCAGATCTTGGAATATTCCGGTGTCTACCTTCCTCTATCAGTAATTTGTGAGCAGAACATCTAAATCGACATAAAGTAGTACGATAATTTAAATTACTAACACACAACAAATATTTTTCCGCAACATGTTCATTTTTAAATATGCAATAAGTTTCTAATTTAGGTAAACTGTTGATTTCACTTTGCCATTGTTGTAAGTATTGATCTTTTATTCGTGCTATTAAAATATTTAGTTGATCATTTGTAATATTTTGATTATTCCATAAAAACGGAAAACCTAACTCATTCAACAAATCTCGTACATCACTGGACCACTTGTTTAATAAAACATCATTATTATTTCTCATACTATAAATTCTATAAATAAGTTTGTCGTTATTCTTAAGAATTCTGTACCAAAATTTCAATATCCTTATCTTTCTATATACAATTAATGGAAATCTTCCTAATTCTCCATACACTGTTGTATTTACAGTTTGTTGCCTTACACCTAACAACTGTTTCAAAAATTTCAAATGTACTCTTTCAATGTCAGGGGCTTTATGTAGCCCCCATATTTTCTGATCCATAATTTAATATAGGTAATATCATGGTATCAAATAATTTTAATTTATCTGGTATCTCAAAATTAACTTTATCAAATAATGCATTTAAAGAAAACAAAGCTTTTAAAGCTTGATTAGCAAGCGATTTTTGTGCTTGATAAAAACGACCATTAGAAGAAAGCGTCACACCTAAGTATGTAAAAGTTCTCACAACTTCTAGTTTTTCACCATCATAGAATATATCATAATCTTGAGTTCTGTTTCCAGATTTACAAACCATGACTACAGTTTTATCAGTATTAACAGTAATATTCCATGCTTTACAATACATGTTCATGTTATTTAACACATTTTGTAGTCCTTCAACAGTATATGTAGGAAAATAAAACAGTGTCGTCAGCAAATAATAACAGACAGAACTGTATTTCATCTAGACTGAAAATATCATCAGATTGAGTCAACATACAATTATACATATCATTTATGAAAAATAAAAACATAAGAGGAGACAATGGCTCTCCTTGTTTCACGCCCATAAAAGTTTGGAAATCATCTGTCAAAGAACCATTCACCCTTATACATGATCTAACGTTGTCATACATAATTCGTAACATGTTGACTATTTTTGAAGAAGCTCCATTTGTTATAAGTTTATACCAAACACCGTCCCTGTAAACAACATCAAACGCCTTTTTAAAATCAATAAAAGCTAAAAACAGTTTCTTTTTTTCATTGTGTAATATTTTGTTTATGATAGAATTTAAAACAAAAATACAATCTATTGTACTTCTTCCTTTACGGAATCCAAATTGAACATCTGTCAATAAATTATTACTATCAGCCCATTTCCTTAATCTATTATCTAATAAAATTGAGAAAATTTTAGCAAAAACGCTTGTAAGTGTTATCCCTCTATAATTATTTACATCATTTAAGTTCAGCTACATAGCTAAGAGAAGTAACACCTAAGAAACTAAAACATAACACTGAAGATAAAAAACATTTAACCAATAGACTTAAAGGACCCTAAATATATTACGTTGCATACCTCATTATATTTTCCGACCATTTGAATCATTTGGTCTAGTCGGTTTATGATTGTACGTCTGCGATTACTGATTCAAGAGGTGAAGTTAGTAAACACCCCAGTCACAGTTTGTGACGGAAGCTGGCGTCAGGCGTTATCGAAAAGTAACCGTAATTATAGACTGAAAAATAATGAGAATTTGGGATATGTACGACAGTCACAACTCACAAGACTGTACGTGACTATATCCTAGTTGATGGAAATAGTGCGATATCAAAAGGTTATTACACATTAGTTTAGTACAATATGAATTATATTGTACGAGTACACAGAATAATGATGTAACACTAGCCTGATTCCTGAATGAGCGGTAAGAGACAATTAAACCATAAAACTCATTGATTTTTTGCATGAGTATTTTCAGGAAACTAAGGCACGATATGAAACATAAAAAAGTTTTTGAGAAATAAAAAATGTAGCATTTCTGAGACATAGTGGCATGGGCCTTTAAATTATCAGTGAATATATTCGAAAATCGCCTTTCATCATGTACATTATGCGTTGAGTTGGGTCTAAAATAAGCTTCGACAGTCAGTGAAACTTCAGTAAGAAATAGTTTTTAAAGCTGCACGCCTCCAGATGAGCAAAAATATTTTGATAAAATCAAACCTGAGAAAAATGTACTAAGATTTTAGGAAAGGTACAAAGATTCAAAATTCTAGTCAAAATTTACACGTTATATACGATTAATGACCGAATTTTTCAGTATGTATACTTATATTTCTACTGCGTTACTAACGCAGTAAGGGCTATTTTTGCATATTTTGACCTCTTTATAGTAATTTACATAGGTTGTAAGTGCCATTGATAATGTGTAAATTGCATTCGTTTAGTAACTTTACAATATTATACTGTTTAATACATTTTCAAATTTTTTAATGAAAATCAGCATGAATCTGGAGGTGTGCTGCTTCAAATCAATCACTTACAAATTTTCATTCCTTTTTTAAAAAACATAATTACTTACATGACAGGCTTCTTTTTGTTAATTTCCCGATTTTCAGCTCGCAATATCCAAATGAGATTCGGTTCGTGTTTAACTTTAATACTTCTCTTAAAAGTTATTTACAACAATTATGAATTTAACTTTGAACATGTTCATACTACATCAGAGAAGGTATGTGATGGGTTCAAAAAAAAAGAATCCGCACTAAAGTCGTAAAAGCGTAAACGTTTAGTAAATGAAAAACAACTTGTACTTAGAAATAGCGCAAATCTGGCTAATAAATAACGCAATACAATTAAACTAGCGTTACCGCGGTCGATTATCTAGTTTAAAGATAAATCTTGTTTAAACGTTACAGTAATTAATTGTACTGATCGGCGAACCTGAACATAGCCTTGTTCAGTGCCTTAATGGGACTCCACGTGACATAACAAAATTGGAAATATTTCTACGAGATTTATGTACCATTTGATGTGGTTCTGGAGCCAATAACTAGTGTGCAAAATTGCAAATCATTTGAGTCATTACCAAACATTAATTCATTTACACAGATTTTTTTTTCATTGTGTAAAATGACCAAAAGACGAAAAGCGTTCCTGTAAGATGAGAATATGTAAGTAATAATAAACAATTAAACAGCTCAAAAGGAGCGATGAAGAAGTGACTGTACATAGCTGTTTAAAACGTTTTGTTTTCCCCAATTAGCGTCTACATTAGTCGTTGACGGCACGTGTAGCGTTTACCCGGGTAGTAGCGACGTTTAATTAAATGATCAGTCTTAGCAAAAGATTGTAAGACATTTACTAATTTTAGATATTCTCATTGGTCAAAGTCTTAACGCTTTCATAAAATAGCATGAAAACCGATTTAAGATTTATTTGTGAGTGTTTTTCTTTTTAATGTTAAAATATTTTTCTGTTTTAAGTACCCTAATTGATCTTTAAAAGAATTCCAAATTTTATGTATTTAGGTTTTTGAACCTTAGTAGAGTTCCTTTAAACATATCAGTCATTTAATAAATTAACTACAATAATAAATTTAAAGACTTGAATATATATAATAGAAATCTAGTTCGTTTCCATACCTTGATTGAATTCCTTTCGTTAAAAGACTTCACATTTTTCTAAGAATTATACACAGCGAACTAAAACAATTAAAGTATTTTCACCGTCTTTAAAACTTTATCAATCATATCCTGATTAACAAAAAAATGAATAAAATAGTATAATAATACATGTACTAAGACAATTGATTACAACAAACTGATTAAACCTGGGTGTAATTACACAAAACACAAGTTATTTATCCAACATGCGTACCTGGTTGCTATAGGTTTTTTCAATACACAAGTTCCAACTTCACAAACTGTTGCATATCGGACAGTTGTCACAAATAAAATCGAAGTGTCTCTGTTTAGTTAACATTCACATATCGGTAAAATGCCCAGAACGCTGATACTAGATTTTACTCTGTCGATTATAGACCGACTGTGACATATACATGTTCACCTGTCCAATATATTCAATAATATCCCTGATAGTAAATTAATGTTTTGGGTTTGGCGGTCTTAGAGTACTCGAACAGAGGCGATCTAATAAAGTTTTGTCTTAAGGTAGGTAAGGGAGGGACATACTAAATTAAGTGTCTCAAAGAAATTTAGAAATAAGACTGCAAGAGGTACTGTCCATATCCGATTAATCAAATAAAGTACATGTAGTGTGTCATAAAAGGTGAAAATGGGAACAACATGCATTTTGTTTGCATAACACATTATAGCAATTGAAAGAGTGGCACGTGTATATTTTAAACCATGAAGTAATAAGAAAATTATCTATATGGAAAGATGAAAAATAACATTCACATTTAAACGTTTATTTTGAAACATCGATATTAGCTTGGATATAACGAGGCAAGCATCTACAAGGGTCTTTGGTATATCCACTAACAAACTCGTTTACATATATATTCAGACGGCACAATTGGCAGGACATAAAACACAACATTATAGTTTCTGTTTTACGTACGTTCCGCCACTTACGTTGCTTGCATTATATCAGGGATGATGGATTTTTTTGTCTAAATTGAAATTGAAACAAGCGTGGGTGCGGTGTTGAACAGCGATAGTGGCATACTTGCTTGACTTTACTACGCTCATCTTTGAGATTAATGATTTTATCGCAATAATTTATTGAAATTTTGGAAATTCTTAGTGAAAATGTTTAATTAGAATTAGAGAATTCACAAGATATCCAAGGGACATTGCGTTTAAGTGATCCTTTCTTTAAAAATAAATGCAAGCATTGTAATTTGTTGGGTTTTTAGGTGGGGTGTGTCTCAGGGTTTTTTTCCCAGTAATTTTTACTTTTAGGTCTCTAAGTTCATATCTTAATCATTCAACGTGTATTAGTATAAATCATTGTAATTTCAATAACGAACTATATAATTTAGTCATATTTGACTTTAGAGCATGGTCCTATGTGAATTATAAAATGTTGGATTTGTCATCAGTGCCTTTTAAAAAAAATGCCAAAGTACAAATTGAATCAATCAAAAACAATAAGTTTTCTCAATTTAATCAATTTAAATAATTTAAACTTGTCATACAGTTAAGGTTATTTAAGGTCTTGTTCAATGTTCAATATTTTTTGTTGTGTTTTTTATATCTTTTTGTCCCAGTCATAAATAAATAAGCAATGAGAATTATGCTTAAGGCAGCATGTCTCCAGATTTTCATTTTTAATTAAAAATGTTAAAGTGTCCGTCTCACGGTGAGAAAAATTGGCAGTCTGACCGGGACTCGAACCCGGGTACCCAGAATAGCACACTGCGGCTCCACAGATTGAGCTATCCAGTCGCTAACATACTATGTGCCTTTAATAGTAAACAATTCAGTACAGTGACATACTTCCTGTTGTTCAGAAATTTGTCCTCGAATTTCTTAATGGGTACAGGAGAACAATGTGAAATTGAACTCCGAGCTTTAAACAACCACAGCTCAAAGTTCGGCACCAAATGTTACAGGTTGAGAAAAATGTGCAGTCTGACTGAGACTCGAGCCCGAGATCTTCGGAATACGGCTCTTATAACTGAGCTATTCGACCGCTTGTACACGCTATCTTCTTTAATTAGTGAACAGTTCTGAATCATGACATGTAATTAAATCCAAAATATTGAATGATTCAATATGTAAAGTTTGTGGTTAAGTGATTGTCACAATATGAATAAAACTTCAATAAGATCAAAAATATGATAATGTAAGCGAAATTCAATAACTTGACCTTAAAGGTCAATGTCATTTCAAGTTCAATGTTATATTCAAGTTACACAACATGTCTGATAGCAGTTAACATTTTCATGTGCCTTTCAATTGGTTGACAGAGACACCTTCTTGATCAAAATGGTCAAAGAATTATTATCGAAATTCGGTTGATTGGCAAGTTTCTTAAACACACCTCTATGTGTATAGAGATATAGTTCAATATGGAGGTTCTTTCGTAAATCAATTTTGTCACAGCATCAAAAATCAAAGAAGTGATGACATTCCATGATATTCTTTTCAGAAAGAGCTTGCAGTGCAATAGCACTGATTTTTCTAAAAACTCGTTTGAGAACACCCACAACAAGTTTGTTTTATTTGAGCAGTTTTAAGATACAAAAATTATCTGATACTTCATCATTTCAGTTTTTAATGCGCATGATGTGTTACAGTGTTAGATCATCCTGCGCTAACTGACCTTCACTAAAATGCGGTTAATAGCTTTTTATATTAATCATTGATTTGACAGAGGACATGAAAACTGAACATTCTAAGACCCTAACAAATTTAGCGCCATCTGTGCTTTGATTTAATCTAGTTGTATAAAGCAAGGAAAGAGAGGTAACTCTGCAATGCATATTGGAAATCCTTACAGTATGAACTATGGAGTTGCCTCCCTTTCATTATGCTAGTTTTAATAAAGTGCCTGGTAACTCCGAATAGAAATGGTCGTACAAAAACAACTTTTATCTAGTACATTTATGTAATTGAACTAGTTTTATAAATTGTAAAGTATGAATGAGACTTTAATAAAGATGATTGTTAAAGTTTAAAATAAAAGTTAAACATGATCTATGACATATATTTTAAAACGTGTAAATTATTTCAAGGATTACACATCTGTACATTATTATCATACTGCTTTCATCATTTCTCAAAAAAAAGTTTTAAAAACTGTGTTACTTCAAAGTTCGTGACCAATGCTGGTTTCATGATTAGGATAACCCCATTGTAAGTTTCAGCGGATTTTAAGTGTGTTGATTTCATGACTCAACCGTATTAACATTGTTACATTTTGTAGTATTCCGAAGTGCATGTTGGATACATCAAAGTATAAATGTTTAATATTGCATTCAGAAAAGCATCACTTTCAATAAGAAATGAAATTCTTGCGCATACTTATAAAAGTTTACAATTCTATGAATACATGTTTCTGAAAGATAGGTAAGATGTAACATTTAATTTTGACCCCGCTGAAAAATGACCCATGGATATCAATTTTCAACGGATTTTGGTCAGTTTTGAAAACTGATCCCTTCTCGTTATTTAACGACCCACTCACGCGTAAAAAAGACTCACGTTGAAATATGATCAACTAAAGACAGGCTATTCCTATAGCAAAGCTATTCATAAAAGTGTCTTCTTACGGTGTCTCACATGGGCCAGTTAAATGACACAATTTGACATACAATATTTTTCTTCTTTAAGTCTTTTGTCGCCCTACTGTATCTTTATAGATAAAGCAGCGAGATTTTACATTCTCGAATAAAACATTTGGCGCCATTCAACGTTAATTTTTTTTCGCCACACGCTTAACTGGAGCTCCCATGGGACAGGAGAATGGTATGTGACGCCATACTGTCAATGCTTTGGTCGCGCTTATTTTTTTGTGCTATCGTAATATGAACGGCCAATTTTCGTCTTTCTCCGTTCAAATTACTGTCTGATTTAACTTTTTGTATAAAAAAGGTTAGATGAGTACATGTATACGAAAATTCCGGATTTGCAAAGTTATTCCGGAGGCTGTTTTAAAACTTAATCCTTGTGAAAAATAAAGTGTAAGAAAATATGCGATGATTTACCTTAACTCTGTCATATTTCTGTCGATTGCAGTATCAGTGACTATAGCAATAAGGCTATAAGCAGTTAGGTCATAAGGCGACGTTTCAGCTTTACTGCTGGAGGAAGACCCCAGGGGCACTTCCATGAATTTTTTAGGCACGAACGGGCACTTGAGTATAACCAAGGACGTTTCTTCAAATAGCAGAGTTAAAACAAGAGATTTAGCATAACAGGCGATATTTTAACTGCCTCAAACAGGACACCATAGATGGGCGGAAAGTTGAAGCGAAAAATAAATTGGATGGTCATTTCCAGCAACAAAGTGACTGTTGATTTCAGCATTATTGACTTTTTTCAGTTGTTCTTTAAAAGATGCTGAAACTCTATCATTTCTGTATAACGACTGACCTTTTATCAGAAAAAACAACAACAATAACATGTCCCCGTCACCAAACAAGTAAGGAAACTTACCAAAGTTGAGGTTGAAAAACGTTATTCATTTATCCATATATGCTTAGTGTTTGTTTCAATATTGATCGACATAATCAATTTGCTCTATTGAAGGCGGGCATTTTAACATTGTTTGTGAATGAAAGTGACTTTTGTCCGATTAAAATATGTGCACGAAATTTCGTGCAAATACAATTTGTCACACCTTGCATTGCCAAGTTTTTAGGCCGTGTACATATTTTAAAAGCTTTATATTTTAACAAGAACGTACATTATTTTCAATTATCTATTTATAATTAAATGCGGTAATCAATATAATATGTTTTAAATCGTCGTCCTTTACTTGTATTTTCTTCACAAGTGTCTTCTTACAGATGTGAAGAAGACAGTCCGCTAGGACAAACAACAAGTTTTTCTCGGCTTTGCCTCGGACAATTTGTTGTTTATCCTAGCAAACTGTCTTCTTACGTCTGTAAAAAGACACTTTCGAAGAAAATCTCGTACTGTATCCATTACTTAAACACTAATAATTGATAACATTGCCAAACATGCCTATATATGGCTATAGACATGAAACAGTAATACTTCTGCATTCCTTTCAGATTTTAAAGTGTTGAATATTTATTTATTTTATTCATGCGGTCTAGGTGCTAATAATAAATTTACTGATCCATCGACAATCACTGCTTTATGGTAAGTAGTGAACTATAATATATATTGCAATTAAAATAATAATGTATATTTATGCTTTTCCGCTATTAAAGGGAGTGGCCTGCTAGTATTAAAGTGACTGGCTTCTACTGTCAATATTAATGTTTAAAAGATATCACACTAGTTAAAATCCCATTTACCCTTATTTGAAAGGATTTACAAGAGCCATATATTTCAATTCTTATGGGGCGTCCGTGGCCGAGTGGTTAAGGTCGTTGACTTCAAATCACTTGCCCCTCACCTCTGTGGGTTCGAATCCCGACAGGGACTTTGGATTCTTTCATGTGAGGAAGCTATCCAGCTAGCTTACGGAACGTCAGTGGTTCTACTCAGGTACCCGTTCGTGCCTGAAATAATGCACGGAAGGGCACCTGAGGTCTTCCTCCACCAGTAAAGCTGGAACGTCGCGATATGACCTATACTGTGTCGATGTGACGTAAAACCCAAAACAAACAAAACAAAATTTCAATTCTTATAACTTTGTATTGATAAGAGGAAATAACCGCTACGCGAAGTGTAGTGTCAATTTCCACCGCAGTGATCTCCCTTGGGATAAAAAAAAACAACATTTTCGTCGATATGATTATTTTCAATTTTGATATTTATTTTAAAAAGTAAACATTGTTTTGCTAATGTTCCAAGACCGTTAGTTCGAAATATTAATTTCTCTCAATTACTGAATTTAAGTGTGCTTCAAAATTAAAAGTGAACGTTGTGAACTGTTTATATTTGCATAACAAGTGTGATAATAATTATCTAACATCCTTTGTTTAATTTCTAAAAATGTAGAATTACCATTCTCTTGATTTATCTATACATTTGAAAGTCCTCGGTTGTTTAACATTATTTATATTTTCTGAAAAGCCCAATTATTGGCATCGTTCTTACGCACGACATAATTTTATTTTTTCAAAGAGTTGTCTGATCCAATATCTTATCAAACTTATTTTTCTACAAATAATAATAGGAACTTTCGTTTTTCTCCGTAGTTATGGATGAAATGACTTTAATTTCCATGAACATATATCATATTGAGGTAAACCATTTTAAATATGCAAGAAAAAATATCTGACATATGTTTGCGGGAACCCGCCCATGTGGGCGGTAACTCGGCAAGCCTCCTAACCGCCCAATGGGCGGGCCCCTCGGGACAGATATTCCGGTCCGAACCGCAACATATGACAGATATTATTAATCTATGCAGATATGATTAATGCATTCAAATAAATTCATTGGCAAAACTGTCAATGTTATTATAGACGTTGACACAGCTTGTATGCAGCAAGTTACATTGTATATTAAAGATATGGCAGGCAAATATTGAACAATAATTATATTTATCACATAAGTGTAATAAAGCCATTTAATAATCAAAGCACAGAAGGCGCTGAATTTGTTTGGGTCTCAGAATGTCAGAAAGGTGAAGGTTGTGAGATTATACCCCAATTTGTTTTTGTATAGTGCCACCAATGCTTTCCAGTGTTTTAGCTGAAGAAAACTGGATATAAGACTAATTGCAAAAGTGATATTCAATTCAATGTTTATTTGACTTAAACAATTGAAAAAAAATTGAGTTGCTTTATCTGGGATTTGAACTCCAGACCTCTCGATTTCTAAGAGAGCGTGCAAACCCCTCGGCCACAGTGAAATTATACTTAAACGGCCTGAAGAAAACCATATCATTCTAAATTAGAGTTTGTAACATTTATTATTTCGACGCTAAACCTGTTGTTTAACACACATGTAAATAATCATGGAGCATACTATAAGCATGTATATCTATAAAGAATAAAACAATACTTAGTATTAGAAATCCTCGACCATTTGAGAACTATTTTGCTTGAAAATTAATGCGCCTGTCATTTGACATATAATGACATGTCATCTTTACGCAGTGATCTCCCCTGAATTTTTCGGCGTTAGTGTACATATAAAGGGAAGTAACCGCTTCAAAAAAGCGGACTACTTTCGGCATTTGCAATAAACAGCATCAGGGTCTGACATTTCGCTACCATTTTATGTTTGGTCTGACGACCCAAACAAATAAAAACGATATTATTAACCCTTAAAGTGCT
Source organism: Ruditapes philippinarum (assembly GCF_026571515.1). Classification (NCBI taxonomy): domain Eukaryota; kingdom Metazoa; phylum Mollusca; class Bivalvia; order Venerida; family Veneridae; genus Ruditapes; species Ruditapes philippinarum. The sequence goes on along the minus strand of NW_026857866.1, from coordinate 70,271 downwards.
GGACCCGAAAGTGTTAAGCCTTTACCGCCAGTATAGAGCCAGGCCAGCCTGCACTTCCATGCAGTCTGACCAGACTCTATACTGTTAGCTGACAAATTTTAAATATTCAAATTGATATCCCTAAAATTGATAATGGACAGTCCAAAAAATGGAAGTAGGACAAGTCCATTTAAAATAGTCAGCATGTTGAGGGTTAAAGCGCGCTAATGTTAGCGTTACACTATAGGCGCGTCATTAAAAAATTGCTCATTTTAACATTTTACTGTTCGTATCTTATATATGTGATAAATAGAATATTATATTCGTTTAGATTCAATACTAAATTTATTGAACTCGTTGAATAAAACAATATTATGCTCGCCAGAGGCTCGCATAATATGATTTTGTTAAACTCGTTCAATAAATTTAGTATTAAACTACACTCATTCAATATCCTCTATTTATATTTGTATCATAGTTTGGAGACCTTTCTGTTGAAAATGTGTCAGGGTGAAATCGTATACATATACATGAACAGTGCGTTAACTGGAGTGCGGGTATTAGTTACCCGCACTCCAGAGCATGCCCATTGATTGGCTCATTTTTGCTGGGGTTTACATATTGTGACGGCAGAGAAAGGGAAAGCGACAGAAATGTCATATTCAGATGTTCGTTCATTGGTTCATTTTTGCCGGGGTTTCATATTGCGACAACAGGGAACGTGCTACTATGTTTGACTATGATACAAAAGAGAAAGAACACCAAAACACTCGGCAATCTGATTAATACTCGGGGGCTACGCCCCCTCGTACAAATCAGATAGCCTCGTGTTTCGGTGCTCTTTCTATTACTATGATCGAAATTGGGATTTACAAATGAATTCTATGTAAAATTGTCTAGTAAGATATGTTTGTAAATGACTGATTTTATGTCATTTTTTTCAGCGTAAGTTATGGCTATTTAGTAGGTTCAAGTTTATTAGTGTTTGAAATTATTTTTGTCCAATAGGATTGCAGTATTTCAAATGAATCGTAACTTGTCAAAGGATGTGTATATAGGCCAATTCTTGTTATCGTAATTAGAAGATTATTATAATGCATGTTTGACCGTTCCATTTCCGTACTACCAACATAATTTCACTAACTTTAAGTTGTTATGCTGTTAACTTCAGGCTGCATAGTTAGTACCGATCATATATCTTTTTCAGCGTCCTATTGGTAAAGTTTACATATTTATATATATCATATTTGCTTGAAATAACCCTAGAAATTGATAACAAACCATTTTCGACAATATCAGTATATCTAGTATCACTTACTTTAGGGTTCTATAGGTTGCTGGGCTTCAAACCTCGGGCTGCTAGGCAACTGCACTGACATGCCCCTCAATGACATAATAGTATCTTTATTCCCGATCAGAGACAGACTTTTGTTATTCAAGCTTATTTCAAGCAAATAGCCTTGATGTTGTAGCAAAATAACAGACAAAACATTATAATATCATTTATTTTATACGACAAATAAACATATGGACGGAACATATGTAATTTTCTCTGTAAACAAATTTGTTTTGTTGTTTGTTTGGGGTGGGGTTTTTTTTGACAACTAATTTGTATAAAATCTAGGAAAATCACAATTATATAAACATTATCCGAGGCCATGCTTTAAATATTTGATACAATACATTAAATTTCAAACATAATATAAAAATAACTTTTTTCTACTATGCCGAATTTCATATTTTTTACATCAAAGTGTAAGATATCGGATATATATAATAGTGCACATATTTCCAAAAGGGAATTTAAGTGTTTTACTCGCCAAATTAGAAAGTATTGAAAATCTGATGCAATAATTTACCTTATGTCTTTGGTGAGGTTAGGCGAGGGGTGCGCTGTGACGTTTAGATGAATAAAACTTACAAACCATCAACTTACAAATTTAATGAAAAAAAAATCTATACGTATTCACATGGCTTGGCTCTGATGGATTAAGCCATGTATCCATCCGCGTTGAAGCAGCTCGATGGAATGCGGTTCTGTTCATTGTAGGAACTACTTGCAGCTTTTAGCAGGACTGTCAATCTATACGACACGCAATTATTTCAAGTCATTTCAAGCAAGAAATTTTTCTTCATTAGTTAGACAGATAGACCTTTAGCACATGATGCCTACCCAGCAAATGACCACGACGTCATCAACTACATAGTAAATGACAAAACCAACATAATGGGTTTGCGACCAGCATGGATCCTGATCAGACTGCGCGGATGCGCATCCGCGCAGTCTGATCAGGATCCATGCTGTTAGCTATCAGTTTCTCGTCTTGTTATATGGTTCATAAGCGAACCGCATGGATCCTGATCAGACTGCGCGGATGCGCAGGCTCGTCTGTATCCATGCTGGTCGCAAACCCATTATGTTGGTTTTGTCATGACGCGACTCAAATAAACAACGGCGTGTGTAGAATAGACCATAGTGACCATTTTATTTTACGTGCAGTTTTTTTTTTCAAAGAAATGTTTATTTCTCTCAAATATTTTGCAAGAACATGCTGAGCTATTTATGTATTTACAATCATGGTAATGTTCACATCATTTTTAAATAAACGTCTAAGACTGGAACGTCCCGCTGGCATGACAGGAAGCAAGCTTTAACCCTTTAACATGCTTATATCAAATACAAAATATTATACATATGTACATATATAATATTTTGTATTTGATATTAGCATGTTAAAGGGTTAAAGCTTGCTATATACTATATGGGTTACCAACAGTTCCGAACCTTTTCAGGCAGCACAATAGAACACTGATGTACAGACTGACATGCGGCGAACTGTCGCTCTGATTGACGGGGTCGAAAAAATGCAGTAGCACGACATTCGCTATTAATTTATTAAAGAGCTTAAAATATGCAGCTAGCTACATTGTCATATTAACTTTCTTAAACTTTACAAAGTACTACATACGCATATAACCGCTGCATTTCTTCTTTTTTGAGTGGCGTGCAAAATACACGAAGCTCGCACGACATTCAGCACGCCATGTGGCCAATTATTAACAACTATATTACATCTTGGATATATTTGCTACAGTTAATTAAAGATATTATTGATCTTTGAAAAGTACTGTTAGGAGCTTGTTGTGTATTGAATATCAATCTGCACTTTTATTAAGTATAGTTTTATTGGTTAACTTTTGATATAGGCGTGCCTTTGTGCGTGTGTTTGTGTGTGTTCGTGTGTGCATGCGCGTGCGTGTGTGTTTGGGAGCAGCTTAAATACACGATCACAATCGTTCTCTTCCTCTTATTTTGCTACTTCACTTGGAGAAATAAGATAAAATACAGGCCTAGGATATGAAGACTACTTTAGGATTCTTGTTGGTAAGATTAATTTATTTTCAAGTATATTTGTTTTAACATTTATAACATTAATAATATGGAGATTATGTCTTATTTTAACAATTTATATTAATAATAATAAGGTTCTTTAAGGATTCTTATTTTCTCTATTTTATCATTGAACTTAGACATTTTGTAAATGATGAATTAAATTAAATACTTTTGTGACACTAAACAATTGTATTGCAAAGACATGTTACATATTGTCGAAAGCTTTGTAGGCTGATTGTCATTAGTACAAAATGTCGTCTGCATAGTATTTTAATTTTATTCTGAGACTTATCATAAGTTCCAGTTTTATTTAAATTTCTTTAAAGCTGCATGCCTCCATGATGAGCCAAAACATTTCAAGAAAATCAAACTTAAGAAAATGTTCTAAGAATTTAAGAAAAGAAAATTATTCAAGAGTCAAGTTATGTATGTTATGTGGGATTAATGACCGATTCTGCAATGATACTGCGCGATTAATTTTTGCATATTTTTACATCTTTTTGTAATTTACTTATATCGTATGTGCAGTTTGCAATGTGTAAATAACGTACTTTGTTTATTTCACAATATTTTACTTTAAAATACATTTTCAAAATTTTCATGAAAATTAGCATTTATCTAAGGGGCATGCTGCTTTAAGTGAAAACAATTTAGGATGACTGTAAATTGCTTACAATAAGGTCTTCAGATGTCTCTGAAGAAATTCTTCGAGAGTTTATAAGAAATGACATTACGAACGAGTTTATTTAATGCAAATTTTGACTGATTCTTACTGACATTTTTTTCTTCTCCGCTACTAACGAAGGAATGACTTTTGGTTTGGCTGGCTAGATCTCCCTGTTGTCAACTGGGCAATCTGGTTTTACAAAAGTTTATTTTAGAAAAAAAAACAACAGCAAACAAAATGTCAGGCAAAAAAAGCGAATATGCAGCAATGCAAAATACGATAATGCAACAGTGCAATAAAGCGGATGAGTTACATGCAAAAAACGAAAATGTCGCGATGTGAAAAAAATGATAAAGTCCAACTTTGTCTTATCTCTGTGTCTAAACATTGTTGCATTCTTGAGTCGGAAAAGAGAAAAGACAACAAAATTATGGGGGAAAAACACACACACACAAACAAGGTGTTGTGTTTAGCGTTAAAACTGTTGCATCTTTACTTTTTGTGATGAGAGTGCAACAATGTGAATACAATATCCAGTTACAATTATAATCAATAAACTGTTTATATTTGAGGTAATTATTTCATATACTGTGGTATATGACATATGTGTAACATGCAATGTGGTTAAACTAAATTATTTTTCATGAAACTGAAAGCGATCTGCCATTAATAAAGGAGAAATTTATTTCAGATTTCACTATGCGTAGTAATGTTAACTGCTAGTCGTCAATTAATATGTTCACACGATGATGTAAGTAATTATTGAAATTATCTAAATCTAAATTGTTATTTGACACATTTCGATTGATATCACATCGGTTGAAACTATTTTATGACTACATGTAAAATTGTGCAAAATGTTTAAAAATAAAGTATTGCTTTGAATTATCGTGATAAAACATTAACGAGCCGCGCCATGACAAAACCAACATAGTGCGTTTGCGACCATCATGGAATCAGACCAGTCTGATCAGGAACCGTGCTGTCCGCTATCCGTTTCTCTTCTTGTAGATGTAATTTGGTTGGTTTTGTCATGGCGCAGCTCATTTATACTTGAACTCTTGGATGCATCTATTCACAATGTAATTATATGAGTAGCATTGGTCAACATCTTTAAATTTCTATTTTAAAATGTGAATGTGGTTTTAAATTGAAGACTAACTGAAATTTATTCAATATTTTATTTAAAATATTATGATAATAGGACTGCGAGTCTGACCAGTTATGCCGAATGATCCGTGAATGTGAAATACCCAAAAAATGTTTTCCGGGTAAGAAATTATGTTTGCTTACTTACATAATTGAAGAAGGTTACTATCTAGATCTAGTAATAAATGATGGAATAAAATACATTCAACAAGTGTTATTATCAATTTTACAGTTTTATCTTGATGGATATTTAACTTAAAACATTGTAAAAATGATAAATATATGTTACATTATGCTGGTATTATAAACCACTTTACAACTTAACCATTATGTTTTCTTTAGCGACAAATATTGGAAGTAGGTGTACAAGAAATTCCGACTGCTGGGATACAGATCCAATGTTTCCATGTGATGGTACTCGTTGTCGGTGTCAGGACAGGGTATGCACATGTGGAGAGTGTTTCACTGAAGTAGATCAACGTTGCGAACTAAATCAATCACGTGAGTTTATATATGTTATCTTTTAATTCGTTTATAAGTAAGTAAACTTGAATAAAAGATAAACTGATGTCTAAAATAGTAGAACTGATTGTTTTATTAAACAATATATATAATTTAAATAAGATCGAGGTAGCAGCAGTAAAAAGAAACAACGAAGATATACTAAAACAAACAAGAAAACTTATCCACACTATACAAGTATATCTATATTTACATAAATTTACATAATTATTGCAGAAGCAGGACGTACAGGAACCTCATTTCATACAGGGTATGAGTTCTCATTACAAACTGACTATGGCACCCAAAATTTGTATATTTTGAGTCCGAATGCAAACGTTAACATTACCGTTCCGTTTTTATCGATACTTGATGAACCACATGAGGTTATAAATTCAAAAGTTATCGAATTTCCCCCCACCCTTCAAGTGCAATCGGATGGAGTCCCTTCAAATAAAACCGTTTTCATAAAATCAGATACTCCAGTAACTGTCTACTGGCTAAATTATAAGAACGTTTCTGCGGATGGGGGACGCGTCTTATCGGACGAAGAGTTAGGAAAAGAATACATATTACCAAGTGGCCGACCTGGAAACACCAGACCAGACAGATTTGAGCAGTTTCTTATAGTAGCCTTACAAGATGGTACATCTGTACAAATTGAATATCCTGGCGGTTCTCAAGAAACTATTTCATTAGACGCAATGGAAGCTTTCAGAAAAAAAGGTACCGAATTTTCAGGCACCATTGTCACGTCAAACGAACTGATTGCTGTAAAGTCAGGTCATGAATGTTTTGTAGCTGATGGTGGACGTTGCGACCTTATGTCAGAACAAATTCCTCCAGTATCTTCTCTAGGTTGTATTCACATAATAGGATACATGAAGCCGTTCCTAACATCGTTCGTGAGAATTACTGTTCCTTTCGACGAAACAGATGTAACCATTTATGATGAGAATGGTACCGTGATTCAGAGCCTTGTAGGATTGTCCCGTGGTGACACCTTTATTACAAACTATTCAAATGTCGCATTATCAGTAATATCAACGGAAAGAGTTCTCGTTATCCAGTATGGGGATGATTATGAATTAAATCCTCCCCGAGAGTCTTCTATGATGCAGATCTTGTCAATTGACCGCTATGTTTCGACATATGACTTTTACGTCCCGGAAAATTTCGAGCAGGCCATATTAGAGATAATTATTGAATCCAGTTTAGACCATACTGGATTATTATTGGATGGCATGATGCTGATTGTAACAGAAATCGTCTCGGCAACACTACCTTGTTATGGAACGTATGATATAATCTACTCAAACGTTACTGTTGGAAGCCATACGCTAACCCATGCAGATGATGCCGTTTATACAGCATTTGTGTATGCAAGAAGAAGTGTGAGGGCTGAATATGCAATGGTGCTATAGAAATCGAAATTTGGTAACCGGATCGGAACTGACCTATGCGAAATCCTTTTAGTTATATGTATTATAGGGCTTAATGACAGCGGATGTTTTTTTTATATTTGACTTACCATTGTTACCATTATATATTGATCGTATTTTGATAAGTGGGTTAATGTCATATCTTGTCTTGTTGTTTGTTTTTTATTTATAATATTCATTTCATCCATTCTATCACTCATAGTAGGCCTACATGCATTGTTTGTTCAATCATATTTCATTCCAGTGGGAACTTTATAACTCTTAAACGGTTTGTTTACAAATTTATTTGGGATATTAACACAATAAAGGATCAGAAATAGTATTATGATTTGGTGTTGACTTCATGGCAAACCTGTTACAAATAATTCCACTGAAAAGTCAGACCTTATATCATCTAGTGTGTTTCTGTATACAAATAATAAAAAAAACTGACAAACATTTAACCCGAGAAAGTTATATTTGATAATATCAAAGTGAAAATTGTTCACACTTTTAAAAGACAAAAAAAAGCAAACAAATATCCTATATATATATTTTCCCCATGATGAAGGAACAAGTCCATATTTATCACATACCCGTGCCGCTTTTGCGACTCCGTAAAATGTTTTTGCACGGCCATGAATATTTTTTGACGTGATGTGATTTGCATATATCATTTGCGTATACACATGTATATAAAAACATACTGTAAAGATGCGCTAAATGTTAGGCGTTGAAAAAAAATATTCTTTCTCACATGTTGGTAGGTGATATTTAGAATTTTATATTCGTGTAGGTTCATTACTGATTACTTACACTCATATCCAATATCCTCTATTTATAACATGTACGAAGATTTAATATTTGAACGAGTTAAATAAAGTTATATTGGAGCCTATGATTGGAACATTATTATTCAATGAATTTAGTATTGAATCTTCACGAATATAATATTCTATTTACCACACATCAAAAAAAAGTTGTCACGTGACTATAGTGGGTAAACATACTTGTAAATAATAAGAGTGCACCACATTAATTACTAATAAGCCCAAGAATCAGATAGCATTGCAAAGCTATCTCTAAGTTGTAATTATCCTTAAATAATGTTCAGTTTGTTATTCAATACAGTAAATGTAATTTTAGCTGGCGTTCGATATCAAGTGTAAATAACAAAAAAAAAACCTAGTTTCTTTTAGTTGAGGATTGAAATCAATAAAAAGTTATTTTTACATTAAAGCAGCACGTCCCCAGATTCATTTAAATTTTCATGAAAATTTCCGAAATGTATTTCAAAGTTAAATAGTGTGAGATAAACAAATAAAGTAATTTACATATTGCAATCGGCCCCTACAATTCACGAAAATTAACTAAAAATTGGTCAAAATATGCAAAAACAGCCCTTACTGCGTTAGTAACGCAGTAGAAATATGGTGATAAAATACTACAAAATCAGTCTTAAACCGCACATAACATGTAAAATATAACTTGGATCTTGAATGTTTTATCTTTCTTAAAAGTTAAGTGCATTTTTCTCAATATTGATTTTCTTCAAATAGTTCGGATCATCTGGTGGCGTGCAGCTTTAAAGGAAAAGACAGAGCTTGTGATAAAGGGTTTGTTTTTTTACTTGAAGGCTACATATGGTTGATACAAATGAACATCAAGCATTTGCTTGGAAAACTGTAAAACACATTACAGGGACAATTCATAGGAATATCACAGCTACAACATGAGTGTAGGGAAAATATGCTGAATGTCACTCAATTTGGAGTTGAAAAAGTTAAAGTCAACCAAATCAAACATGTTTAAGCAAATTATTTTCCACAAAAGATCTGTTAACATTGACTACAATACCACATCGACAAGAAATATGACATAAAAAGATGACAAGAAAGGTAAGTCATATACTAGTAATAACTTGTACAAAACAGGTTTAATGGTTACATAAGAAAAAAAATTGTGGTTGTTTAGCAGCATCTCCTGGTGTAACATTCATTGAAAAATAACTTTGCTGAAATACCCAGATAAGTACAGAAACGACACTGTATGTGTGTTGCTTTATGTTTGGACAAAAGAGACAGCCAGGATTTTAATGACATTAGCTCATAAACTATAACTATGGTCAGATACTTATATCTAAAGAACTTATAACAAAAATATGTTTTAAACTTTCTGACCAGGGAAGGTGGCATTTTCTAAGTTCTGTAAATATGTATATCAGCACAAACACCTAACTTCAATAATTATATTTTTGAGATATAAAATCTTAACGGTAGAATAATTATGTAACTTCCCACAGCTATTGTGTGGATACATTTCTTATATGTTCAGTGATATTCATCTTAGACCAACTAATTGCACTTCGCGTTGAGATATTGTGCTATTTTGTGTATGGGCAATATCTCCCCATTCAGCGAGCTTCTGACCAGAACAAATAAATACTACAGAACATCAACATATTTTGACTATATACATATACCAGTACCGTTGGCCTAGTGATTAAAGCGTCAGCCTTCGGATCGTGAGGTCGAAGGTTCGAGCCCCACCGGGAGCGATAATTTAGGCAGGGACTCGTTCCGAAATGGCCGCTTCGTGAGCCGCGAGGTAGTTAAAATGAATGGTTAGTGCGATTTCTATCCGCCTGGCATAGCGGTAGGAGTTGGCAGGTACATGGTATGCAAGCAAAAGGTGTCTCATAAGTCAGAAATGGCTGGCCCTTTCAGTAGGGGTGACACTATAATAAACAAGACGTTTACCTTTTATATATAATGGGTTAGTAAGAACAAAGGAAAAGTTCCAAACCATGCGACAAGTGATTATATAGACATAATGGCATTCTGATAACTGCTATAGATGCGTAAATACATGTATTTGTTACATAAACGGCAAGTTTATCGTATTGTAGATACTTTATGTGAGCGTTTTCAATCCAAAAATACATACAATGTATATCAGAATTTCATTTCTGTATAAAATTATCTTTTTACATAGTGTCTATGTAAAAAGTATTGACTAATGGGGAAAAAAGCAACATGACATTCTATATAATCTTTATTTTAGTCTCATCTATGCATAACAACATAAAACAATTCATTTGCATTATTTTACAAAATAAAAGTTGTTTGTGTACGGCCATTCTATTTAGAATTACAAGAGACTGTAAAAGTAACAATGTAAGAGAGGCAACTCTGCAAAATTTTCAAATATAACTTACAGAGTTACCTCTCTTCTCATACCTTATTCTTATGCATATAACAATTAAAATATAAAGAAACTATTGCTAATCTTGTTCTAAAAGAATTTCTGGTACACTTGCTTTACATGATATTTATGATATACAAGGGAAAGCTATACAGGCATTCATTACCCGGCGTTGCTGGGACCGCCCAAGCATTTATTTTAGTATAATTGTGAAGGAAGCTATAAGTTTATACACACTTTCGAATCTGTTCCTGGAACCAACCAGTAATAAGCAATGAGTGTAAAGTTTCTTGCCAAAGGAAACAACGACTTGCCCCTTACGAGGTTTGAATTCATGCAGCTAGCGATCATTAGATTACTAGTCCCGATGATCCGTTAAACACTCGGCCATGCCGCCCAGCATTGAGTTCGGCCTTCACTAAGACCTCAAGATATAATAATAGCTATGAGGCATAATAATATCAACATTGTCGTCTGCTGTCTATTACGTCGTTTAACTAAAGTATATAGTACTACAGAATACTGCCTTAGCCGGTGCTAGGGTGCAGGAAATGTGTTGGCTTTTATATTATCCTGACTAAACTTCTTACTGATTAAATGTTGGTTAACGCAGGTTGCTTGGGATACTCTTTTTTAATAGCATTTTTTAAATTCATTTCTTAATTTAAAAACAAAAATATAGTAAAATCATCTTTAACTGGAAACTTTTTCTTTTTGGTGGAATTCAGCGATTCATATTTAAGAAAATGTATGATAATGAAATTATAATTCTGAAAGTAATCATTTTTTATCAAATGATATGACACTTTGTTTTATTTTTAACAAATAAAAGATTTTCTGGAAACAATATGAAATTATTTTCGTTTCGAACAATACAATACATTAATTAATGTACAAATGTACTGAAACCTGACCCAGTTTGTTTCTTGTGTTTCATAATTTCAATTCTTTTTATTATCTTTAACAAATGCATATTTATATCTAGGCATAATAAAATTTTATTAACTAATTCTTATTCAGAGAACGTCAATCAACTTCAAAATGCTGAATGAAATTTTCTATTACCCATTAATAACAAATTTAGAAAAGGAGTGTAATTGGCGCGCAGCTGTTCCACCCGCAATCAGCTATTCTACTCGCAGCAGGTTAACGGGGGTGATTTGGGAACCTAGTTTGTTTGTCGTAAAATTCTGGATCACCAAGTAAAAATGAAGAACAAATATGATGTCCAATCAAAAGGTATTATATTAAAATATTGATATTCAAAATAAATTTATCGATATCTATGTGAATAAAAACCAGCGTGTTGTTTTTGCTTTTTACCATATCGCCGCGCTGACGATTCGTCCCATAACGACTCGCCCCACTTTAAGCCCCTTGTAGGTCTCTGCAGTGGTGGTGGGTAGGGGGTTCAGGTGGCAAAAAAACACGATAATTTCACGGAAGGATTTGCCCCCCCCCCCGTCCAAAAAAAAGAATAATAAAAAAGAAAAAAAAGAGATGTTTGGTAAGTAACCATGATTTGTATCATCCTGGGTACAAAAAGTCGGGCAAGATCAGTGATAATCTTTCATTATAAGTAGTTGACAGGTTGATCTTTGTTTACTTAATTTTGACAGATTTATAATACAGATGTATAATACATGAATAGAATAAATTTAAGAAATTTCGTTTTGACGTATTTTTGTCTTACATAATATTTTCGTGATATTATATATATCTATGAGAAATTTTCAAAATGTCTACATTATTTTTTTCCATTTCATGAATTGAAAAAATAATATTTTTTTCAAGGACAAGTGTATTATAAAATTCCGGAAGATAATAATTCAAATCATATAAATGTACGTCGAACATATCCAGTCTTTAAAAATATGCACTGAACACTTACATGGGCCATTGAGCTAAATATATTTCTGTGAATAGGCATAGCATTGACTCACTGACTTATTATTTGGTGGGAGGGGGGAATCCCGGGATCGCCTATAGAAAAGCCGGGACCCGGGATAGTATTAAACATATAGTAATCCCGGGAATTGATCACCTACTCTCGGTGTATTTTGATTATGATTATGATTATGATTATTATTATTATTATTATTATTATTATTGTAGAGATTTCTGATTTGTAGTAGTTATAAAAAATCTTTAAAAATAACGTATTTTTTCACAGACAAAAGCGTTAATTAATTGACCTCAGAATGTCACATACACAAAATCTTATTTAATATTGTAAGTACATGTATTAAATGGCAATGGAAGTCGTTGTATACGAGCATCGTATTGGACATAAGGAGTATGCAATAAGAAAAAGTAAACACAAGTTGTCAATTAATTCAGCCAGAAAAGCCGGGATCGTATTAAGAAATATAGGGATCCCGGAAATTGACCAGTCTAAGAAGATATTTTTCAGATAAGCCGGGATCCTATTAAAACATATATAGGGATCCCGGGAATTGACCAGTTCAAGAATATAGTTTTCAGAAAAGCCGGGATCGTATTAAAACATATAGGGATCCCGGAAATTGGCCAGTTCAAGAATATAGTTTTCAGAAAAGCCGGGATCGTATTAAAATATATAGAGATCCCAGGAATTGGCCAGTTCAAGAATATAGTTTTCAGAAAAGCTGGGATCGTATTTAAACATGTACAGGGATTCCGGGATTTGGCCAATTCAAGAATATAGTCTTTATTTTTTTCTAATTAATTAGGCATATAATTATAAGTATTGTGATTGTTTGTTAATAAATAGCTCTAAATAAATTTATCATTTTCCATATACATCTTATAAAAATAAGCTATAGATCTAGTTAATTGCTAAATACAGGGTGCAAAAATAAAATTTATCAATTTATTAACTGCTTTAAACAAAATTTAAATTTCATTTTTTTAATTTTAAATGTATTTTTTACAGTTTTAATTCAATAAAATGTGGTTAATCATTCATGCAAAAGCTCTGTACCCTTCTTCTGCACTTACTGACACAGTAGCAGACATCTACATTTGAAGGGGAGATAACAATAACAACATCTGTCCCAATTTAAAATGTCAAAATTTAAAATAAAATTTAAATATTTCAAACCTGTCAGTTATCTTTTTTCATGACCTCCTGCCATCTCCAGCGAACCTATGCCGATGGGGACTAATCACAGACCCAACATGCAGTCTGTGCAAGAAACCAGGCACTCTGGAACATGTTTTACCTTCCTGCTCCACAGCACTGACACAGGGCAGATATCGCTGGCGACACGACAACGTCCTCAGAGAGGTTGCCGATTGGCTGGAAGGGGAGAAGAAGAAGCCACGCAGAAGTAACTCACAGGCAGGCCACATCAACTTTGTGAGACCGGGTGAAACTGCGAAGACAGAAGCTTCACAGAAGAAATCGATCCTTGACGGCGCCACAGGATGGAATATGTCAGTCGATCTAGGAAAGAAACTTGTGTTCCCGGGTATCGTCCAGACCAACTTGAGACCAGACATTGTACTGTGGTCCGAGACAGGGAAGAAGCTCGTTGTCATCGAGTTGACAGTACCTTGGGAGACGAGATGTGAAGAGGCCTATGAGAGGAAGAAGGCCAAGTACACTGAACTACTTGAGCAGTGCCGACACCGAGGTTGGCGGACTTGGCTATTCCCCATCGAAGTAGGCGCTAGACGGTTCTGTGCGCAATCTGTATGTAGATTGATGACAGCTGTTGGCACCACTGGCAGAGACAGGCGCCGGGCAATCCAGAAGCTGAGCCAGGCTGCTGAGCGGGCGTCTAGCTGGCTGTGGCTACGACGCGAGGAGACAAGCTGGATGCGATCAACCTCCACACCGTAAGACGGTGGGCCCACCCGCCATTACAGATGTACTTGGATAAGGGCCGAAACATCTGGCGGGCACCAAGCTGACGATGGAGGAAGATCCGCAGTCGAGAACCAGACCTCAGAAAGGTGCGTTTAAGACTGTATTATCCACAATTTTTTTCCTGATTTCTATGCATAAACACAGCACTGATGCAAAATTTCATCGATATCCATCAACCAGTACCCATTTTTCAAATTTCTCCTCTTGGTGTCGGCCTGGTGAATTTTCGTATTCTTTGTTCTATAGTAAATCAGTCACATTTGAGTTCCACTGTTCTTGATAAATTATATACTATCTTCAGCTTTAAACATCAACACTATCTAAGTCAAATGAGGCCCAAAATATAATAGGTTAGCCATCTACTTTTTTTCAGAAATCTTCATTCTGTTGTAACACAGTTTAAATTCACCACTTTAAAAACTCCTGACTGCTGGTTGGTGGTACATCTTTAATCCTTCCGCCAACAAATGAGTTCCTGGAGAATACACAAAAAACAACTTTTAAACTCATCATATAACACACAAAAACTACACACATGCAATAAATACACTTTAATTATGACCAATCTAACTAGAGATGACTTAAATTGGGCCACTTCAAAGTTTTAAAGAACTACTTTCTAATTCCGTACCGGGTTGAGACCTAATGCGATCCCGGATCCCGGGGCGAAGTTTAATAAATAAAACTTCGCCGCGCGCCGCCACTAATTAGCGTGTTTTCGTCCCGCGACCCCGCCAAGCGAAAAGTTGATTATTAACATGTTAAATGGCGGGGGCGCGGAGCGAAAACACGCTAATTAGCGAGGGCGCTAATTAGCGTATTTCGCTCCGCGCCCCCGCCGTTTTATTTCATAAATCTATTAAGCTCGGACTTTCCGCGTATTAACTTGACTTTGATTAGATTAAATTCTACGCAGGCATTGTTACATACTATTAAAACATGACTAAAACTGTAGTATCTGCAACCTAATTTATAAGAGGTCTAAACCATTTTTTGTAGTTTGCGTATGTAAAACATTTAGTATTATTCATCCTTGCCGTAAGGTGATCTACAAAATATTTAGTGATATTCATCCTGTTTTATCGTAAGTTGGTCTTTCGTTAGAAGGGAAGGACTTTAAACCAGTAAATTGCATGTCAGATACCACAAATATTCCTGTGCACCTCCTTGTTATCCACAACTTTTCATGCCAGTTGTAAGGAACTACTATTAAATTTATTTGTAATATTTTTAATTTTCTTTTTTTTTTGTTAAAAAAGACACCGGGATGGGGGAGGGGGTTAAACTGTGACATTGTGCAGTTGTGATTGAAGTACGTCTGCTGTCGTATGCCGTTGACCTGTATTTTCGGGGATTCAACGTTTAAATTAATAGTCTGTAAGATCCACAGCCCAAAATATGAAGCTTCAGCCTAGTCCAATATATTAGACGTTACAGGCTTGTTTATGTCGGTCAAGCCCGACGTCTAATAGGTATTGCTCAAAAATGCATAGCATCATAAAAAAATTCAAAAAATGTCTTTTGTCTTGCCTTTCAAGCTTTATTCAAAAGCTTATTTTCTTTTTCATTTTCATGCTCAATCATACACAAAAACTCTCAAACAATGTACTTATCAATTTAAAATAAAATATAAACATCAATCTATTTTTGTCTATCAGCCATACTGGTTAAGCAAGGTGCTTAACAGATTGATTCCAAATTTTTGAACGGAAAAATATATTCGAACACGCTGACGGTGCATTGGCAATTATTTCGTTAAAAAAATATTCCTTTAGATTGTTCTGACTCAGTTAAACGCTTGCATTTGAATAAGCCATTTAGATTTCGCGCACTTTATGGCCGCCATTTGTTTATCGGCTGTAAAAAGAATTGAAATACATGAGAGGATTTAATCATGATTTTTCGGATGTGACAGTTTAATTATTTTGACAAAAGGTATTTATTTTTTAGTTTTGTTCATAAATAGGTCAAAACTTATGTAAATACACGCTGTCTTCATTGTTTTTCATTCTGCCCGATTTTCTGGCGGAACATACTATGGGTTTTTGAGCAATTTCGTTTATCTCAAAGCGACGTCATATTTATAGGACTAGCTTCAGCCATGTAAGATGACTTCGAATTTTAAAAGATAATCAGTGATAATTCTAAAGATAATCACTCCGAAAGAATCGCTCATATTTATTGCCCCCTGCTTTTTGTGTCGCCTCTACAGAGTAGTGGCGACATATAGGGATCACTTCTCCGTCGTCTGTCTGTCCGTCTGTCTGTCTGTCCGTCCGTCCGTCACAAAACTTGTCCGGACTACTCCTCATAAACTACTGGTGCAATTTCATCCAAACTTTACAGGAATGATCAGTACCAAGTCTAGTTGTGCATATTGTCAGCATTTTCCGGTTCAATGATTTTTGTCAGAGTTATGGCCCTTTAATAATTTTTAATTTTAAAGTTTGTCCGGACTACTTCTCTTATACCACTAATGTAATTTCAATGAAACTTTACAGGATTGATCTGTAGCTCAAGTCCTTGCGCATATTGCACGGGTTTTCCGGTTGAATGATTTTTGGCCGAGTTATAGCCCTTTGATAAAAAGGTTTCTTTTTCTGTGTGTTGCCAGATACACAAAAGCTTGTCCGGACTACTCCTCATAGACTACAGGTGCAATTTCATCCAAACTTTACAGGAATGATCAGTACCAAGTCTAGTTGTGCATATTGTCAGCATTTTCCGGTTCAATGATTTTTGTTTGAGTTATGGCCCTTTAAAATTTTTTATATTTTAAAGTTTGTCCGGACTACTTCTCTTATACCACTAATGCAATTTCAATGAAACTTCACAGGATTGATCTGTAGCTCAAGTCCTTGCGCATATTGCACGGGTTTTCCGGTTGAATGATTTTTGGCTGAGTTATGGCCCTTTGATAAAAAGGTGTTTTTTTTCTGTGTGTTGCCAGATACGCAAAAGCTTGTCCGGACTTCTCCTCATAAACTACTGGTGCAATTTTATCCAAACTTTACAGGAATGATCAGTACCAAGTCTAGTTGTGCACTGTCCGCCTGTCTGTCCGTCTGTCACAAAATTTGTCCCAACATGAAATTGGCCATAATGAGGCGACACATGTGATTACTGATCGCTCTTGTTTGAAGAAAAAAGGGGGATTTAGAAATAGGTTCCATCCATCTGTTCATCTGTCTGGCTGTCCGTCCGTCACACTTTCGTGTCGGTCCATAAACTTCTTCATTTATCAAAGGGATTTGAAATAGCTTGGCACGTTTGTTATAATAAGGCAATGTCTCATGTGCATCAGACCCCTCCCTCAATGGTCAAGGTCGCACTTGCTCATTCAAGGTCAACATTATTTATTTGAGGGTATATGTTATGTCCAGTCCACAACTTTCTTATCTTTGAAGGGATTTTGTAAATACTTGCCACCACAATTGTTCGCAATAATGAGACAATATGTCATGCGCAAAAACCGGTCACCTACCTCCAAAGTCAAGGTCACATTTGGAGGTCAAAGATTAACATAGTCCATTTTAGGGCATATTTTGTGTCCGGTCCATAACTTTTTTTATAGATCAAAGGATCTTGAAAATACTTGGCACAAATAGTCACATTAACAAGACAAAGTGTCATGCACAACAACTGCATCCCTACCTCCAAGGTCAAGGTCACACTTAGAGGTCAAAAATTAACATAGTCTGTGATAGGGTATATTTTATGTCAGGTCTATAACTTTTTCATAGATAGATGGATTTTATAAATACTAGGCACAAATAGTCACAATAATAAGATGATGTTTCATGAACAACACCTGCACACCTCCCTCCAAGGTCAAGGTCACACTTAGAGGTCAAAGATTAACATAGTCTGTTATAGGGTATATTTTGTGTCCGATCTATAACTTCTTCATAGATCAAGGGATTTTGTAAATTCTTGGCACAAATGTTCACAATAATGAGATGTTGTGTTATGTGCAATAACCAGTGGCCTACACTTAGGTCAAGTACGGCAAAGATTAATATAGTCTGTTACAGTGTACATTATGGATTCAGTCTTACAAGGTCACATAAACAATTAAAAGATATCATAGTCTGTGTTTTTGTATCAAGAGAATAACTCGAAAAGTATTAGAGATAAACTCTGTATATGATAATTCTTCCCTGCCTTTTGGAAAAAAAAGGTGGATGTAGAAATGGACTCCATCTGTTTGTCCCATCAATGAATTTCAAAATAACTTAGCTAAAATGTTCTGTTTAGGCATAATTAGACAGCCTGCCTTACACAACTGTTGGATGCCCATCTCTGTTGTTGCATTTGAAGATCTAGCATTGATCAAAATTTGAAACTAAAAGTCCTGATCCATACCTCAATCATTTGAAATAGCACAATTTTATGCTTCAATAAATTTCATATAATACTTCCTTAATGCGGGTGACAAATTCTTGTTTATAAACTGGTTTTGGCCCCAATCACCTTTTTTAACAAATAAAATAAAAATCTGTCTAGGGACGAGTACAAAACTTTGACAGATCTAAGTTAGGTACCTGACCAGCATAACCATGTTTAAATTTTGCTCTTTTACTGTACAATGTACTTTTTAATTGGAATACAGTATAGGCCTGAATGTGACAACTTTTCATGTTTATTCAAAATTTCATAGCAGATTTACGGCCCTTTTTTATTTTGATTATAATTCAGTACCAGTAAAAAATGTTCTGATGATTGTATCAAAGAAATAGAACTACCCAACCTTTTCCACGTTTTCTGAAAAATAATATATTGTTCAAAAGTATTGATTTTCTTGGAAATTCAAACTTAAGTTTATCTTTAAATGTTACATGTTCTCTAAGGTAACTTTAAACAACAGACAAATCTTATAAACATAAATCACTGTATTATTTGACTGCTGTGTCAACAAATGTCTCTCTTTATGAAGAAACATAGATGCCCTGCTGGTAAAAATAGACCCTACTGGACAAAAATTATAAATGGCCGGAAAACTGCTAGGGGCCGAAAAATGCTGGGAAACCAGTACATGTAGATATAATCAGTCCATTCAACGATTCATTTGATTTACTTCTGTATTTTTAAAGGTTATGCAATGCAAGCTACAACCTTGGAAGAAAATTGTGTCTAGTGGTAGAAATATATAAAACTGTTTACCATGACAACAGTTTTCTGTGAGGCCGAGTTTGATGATCTACTATTCCTGGAGAAGGCAGGTGGAGGTACATTTGGGAGTGTATACAGAGCAATATGGAAACCATACGAGATGGAAGTTGCTGTGAAAAAATTACTTGTCCTTGATAAAGAGGTAAAACATTGTTTTTAACAGATCCTAAACAATTTGAAATATAGGTATATCTTAAGAAATCTATAATAATATTTGTAATATCTTAATTACAGTATTTCATAACAATGCATTCATTCAATCTATAGCTTTGTGACATTTTGATATTTGTAAATGGCAATTTAACAGGTAGGGTTAATTTGTCGTTGCGTGACTGTCTTTGGATTTTTTCATGTAAGAAAGTTATCCAGCTAGCTTACGTAATGTCAGTGGTTCTACTTAGGTGTCGGTTTGTGCCTGACATAATTCACAAAGGGGCACCTAAGGTATTCCTCCACCAGTAAAGCCAGAAAGATGCCATATGACCTATACTGGTGTTGGTGTTACGTAAAACTAAACAAAAAACACAACAAAACAGGTATATCTTAACAAATATTACAGTATTTCATAAGAATATATTCATTCAATCTATAACTTTGTGACATTATCATGAGTATGAATGATGATTCTTGGTAAATCAGATGTAAGTAGAGATAACTTATCTTTGTTGAAGATTTTCTAGATGAGATATTGACTTATAATGATATATTACAGGCACAGGTACTAAGTGTATTGTCTCATAGAAACATCATCAAGTTTTATGGAGCTGTGACAGAGGAGCCT
Source organism: Ruditapes philippinarum (assembly GCF_026571515.1). Lineage (NCBI taxonomy): Eukaryota > Metazoa > Mollusca > Bivalvia > Venerida > Veneridae > Ruditapes > Ruditapes philippinarum. The sequence goes on along the minus strand of NW_026857866.1, from coordinate 50,150 downwards.
AACTACTGTTTAATTACAGGTAGCTTATTTCTTGAATTCGATTGTTAAACATATACACCAAGTCTAAAGTTGTTGAAATGATGTAAAAGCAGCATGCCTGCAGATTTATGCTTATTAAAACTTTACAGAAATGATCCTAAGTTGGTCCTTTTCTAAAATTGCTTAAATTGTTCAGGATAGCAAAACAAGATGGCCACCAGAGTTAAGAATAGAAAAATCAACTTCGCGTCCTCAACCATGTGGAAGATTTGGATGAAACTGTATAGCAATTATCATTATTTAGGTTGTCCTATACAAAAATTGCTAAAAACAATCTGTTGAACAAGTCTTGTCCATGTCGAAAGAAATCCTCTGGTGAGCGATTAAGGGCCATTATGACCCTCTTGTCTTCGTTTGCAAGTGACTTCTGAACTGTACAAATTCCAAAGAAAAAAAAAGTTTTATATGGATGTGTATACAATTATTAAATATATTTGTATGATGTGAGGAAATTTGATAATTAGTTAACTAAAATAAGTGATATTTGCAGTCTGTTGTTAGAATATTACTTTGTTTCATACATACATGTACCACTAGTATCTTATCATGAAGGGTTTATTTCAAAAACTGTTACTGAATATATACATTTCAGAGTATGCCAGCAATGGATCACTTTACGCATATCTACAGAATCCAGAAAATCATCTAGATTTTGAACAGATTTTAAAATGGGGCAAAGAAATTGCTTTAGGTGAAAACATATTTACAGTATTTCTTTAGCTTATTTTAAGCAAAAGTTAAGGAAGAATTACAAAGATAGACTTGATAGTCCATTGACAGCTTTCATTGTTCATCAAAGGTTTCAGGCTTAAGTTTGCTTAACAGATGGTATCTTTCTGCCATTGTTTTTCTTTATTAAAGTTTTTCATCAATAATTTAGATACTTGAACGTTATGCTAAATGTCTTCGATTTTTATACCCCCAAAAACGAAGTCGGTCGGTTGGTCGGTCGGTCGGTCGGTCCAGCGGTCCGTTGCATTTTCCTTGTCCGGAGCATAACTTGAAGACTAATGGTTGGAATTCAATATAACTTCATACAATGGTCAAGCACATTGAGAGGAAGTGCAGTGCACAAGAACCATAACTCCATCTTGACTATTTACAGAGTTATTGCCCTTTGTTACTTTTCCTTGTCCGGAGCATAACTTGAAAACTACTGGTTAAAACTCGAAATAACTTCATACAATTGTCAAGCACAATAAGGGGAAGTGCAGTGCGCAAGAACCATAACTCTATCTAAAGTAATAACAGAGTTATTGCCCTTTGTTATTTTTCCATTGCTTTCTTTTGTCCGGACTATAACTTGAAGACTAACAGTTGGAATTCAATATAACTTCATACAATGGTTAAGCACATTGAGAGGAAGTGCAGTGTACAAGAACCATAACTCCATTTTTACTAATTACAGAGTTACTGCCCTTTGTTACTTTTCCTTGTCCGGAGCATAATTTGAAAACTACTGGTTGAAACTCGAAACAACTTCATACAATTGTCAAGCACAATAAGGGGAAGTGCAGTGCAAAAGAACCATAACTCTATCTAAAGTAATTACAGAGTTATTGCCCTTTGTTATTTTTCCATTGCTTTCTTTTGTCCGGACTCAAACTTGAAGACTAATTGTTGGAATTCAATATAACTTCATACAATGGTCAAGCACATTGAGAGGAAGTGCAGTGCATGAGAACCATAACTCCATTTTGACTAATTACAGAGTTACTGCCCCTTGTTACTTTTCCTTGTCCAGAGCATAACTTGAAAACTACTGGTTGGAATTCAAAACAACTTCATACAATGGCCAAGCACAATAAGGGGAAGTGCCATGCACAAGAACCATAACTCCATTATGACTAATTACAGAGTTATTGCCCTTTGTTACTTTTCAATTGCTTTTTTTTGTCTGGAGCATAACTTAAAGATTTCTAGTTTGAATTCAATATAACTTCATACAATGGTCAAGCACATTGAGAGGAAGTGCAGTGCATGAGAACCATAACTCCATCTTGACTAATTTCAGAGTTATTGCCCTTTGTTACTTTTCCTTGTCTGGAGCATAACTTGAAAACTACTGGTTGGAATTCAATACAACTTCATGCAGTTGTCAAGCACATTGAGAGGAAATGCAGTGCACAAGAATTATAACTCCATTTGACAAATTACAGAGTCATTGCCCTTTGATACTTTTCCTTGTCTGGAGCATAACTTAAAACATACTTGTTGGAATTTAAAACAACTTCATACAATGGTCAAGCACAATAAGAGAAAGTGCAGTGCACAAGAACCATAACTCCATTTTGAATAATTACAGAGTTACTGCCCCTTGTTACTTTTCCTTGTCCAGAGCATAACTTGAAAACTACTAGTTTGAATTCAAAAGTATTTCATACTATGGTCAAGTATATTGAGAGGAAGTGCAGTGCACAGAAAGCATAACTCTTTTTGACTAATTTAAAAGTTGTTGCCCTTTGTTACTTTTTATTGTCCAGTGCATAACTTGAAAATTAATGGTTGGAATTCAATGAAACTTTATACAATGGTCAAGGGCAGTGAGATGAAGTGCAGTGCACAAGAACAATAACTCTATTTGGACTAATAACAGTTATTGCTTTTGTTACTTTTTTGTCCAGTGCATAACTTGAAAACTAGTAGTTGGAATTCAATACAACTTCATACAATGGTCAAGTGCAATGAGAGGAAGTGCAGTGTACAATAGCCATAACTCAATCTTCAGTATTTATAGAGTTATTGCCCTTTGTTCCTTTTCCTTGTCTTTCTGGACTTCTTACAGAGTAATCCAATAAAACTTCATCAATGGCCAACCACATTCAAAGGAAATGCAACATACAAGAACCACAACTATCTGTAATTGCCCACAACCATAACTCTGTTTCAATTCTTTACAAGGTATTCTGTTACTAGTAACATCCTCATTTCCGAAGCAGTCTTGTGGGGGGTATTAATCACATTTAGTGATAGTTCTAGTTAATTTAAGAGTCTGGGTTGGTACCTATAAATTTATTATCATTTAAACTGTTGTTGAATGTTTTCTTTTCTCTATTTCAGGAATGAACTATTTACACAGGGAATCTCCAATCAAAGTCATTCATAGAGATCTCAAATCTAAAAATGGTAAGTAGTTACATAATCTGTCCTCCAGATATACTGTGATGGTATTGACATTCCTATATGATAGTTGGTCATGTGACATCAGGTGATAATGTCATGATGAAGACTGATCTATTTTAGTTGTTGTTCAAAGACAAACTATTTGAAATGTTCATTGTTTGTTATTGACAATAAAGTTTGGATGACAATAAAGTTGTTTTCATTGAAGAAATTACATTTTTTATTTTATGTAGTTAAGCAAATGCAGGTTTAATTAAGATAAGATTGTGTAGGAAGCTATAAGCCTAATGACATGCTCACACACTTATTTTTGGAACTAACGGCATACTGAGTGATGAGTGTAAAGTTTCTTTCTCCAGGAAATGTCAGCTTGTTCCTGTAGGGGGTTTGAACTCACATAACTGGTGATTCTTAATCAGACACAATAACTACTCAACTCTGCTGCCACTAACTAGAAGTTTTAATAAGAAGAACAGCAAAGTTTATCAGAATAGTTGATAAGTTTTAATCATAGACTAGATTCACTATTGTTTATTTTTTCAAAAATCTAGGTCATCAGGTGAAATCAAGTTTGTATACTCTCGAACTTATGAAACACTTGTTAAGTTGACAGAACTTCATGATACTTCAGTCAAATGTTTTTCATGATGTGAGGTAGCTGACATTCACACAAATTTGTAAAATACATATATCTGAAAGCGCAATGCTGTACATGTTATTTGACATCTTTATCACTATTTCTTTAAAATAAATGTATTTCTTTCTTAATATTACAGTGGTGATATCAGAAGATTGGATATGTAAAGTAAGTTCTTTACACATTATTCTAGTTTTCTTTACCAATATATTTATTGTCTTCATTATCATATATGAGGTGTTTCACTATCCGAGTGAAGTTACTGATTTTAAACCACTTGCCTCTCTCTACTCTGAGTTTGAATCCTGGCACAATCCTTGCATTCTTCCATGTGCAGGAGCTATCCAGCTAGCTGACAGAATTTGGTGGCTTTCCCAGGCCCCCATTTGTGTCTTAAATAATGCTTGTATTAGCACCTTAGGTCTTCCACTATCAGAAAGCTGTAATGCCACAGTATGATCTAAAATACATGTACAAGAGTGAAAATTATGTAGAAGACAGAGTATATTTATATACATGATAGAGTGAAAAATATGTACCAGATACAGTGAAATATATGTACAAGATAGAGTGAAATATATGTAAAAGATCGGAGTTGAAATATATGTACAAGATAGAGTGAAATATATGTAAAAGATCGGAGTTGAAATATATGTACCAGATAGAGTGAAATATATGTACCAGGCAGAGTGAAATGTATGTAAAAGCTAAAGTGAAATGAGTGTTTTGTTACAGATCAATAGTACAATATCAATTACATGTATATTACTATGAAGATATGTGCAGTATATAACAGACTAGCTCTGTTAAAGGAAATAATAGGTAATACATTAAGACTGTTAATACAAATATTATTTTGTTTGTATAGATTTGTGATTTTGGGGCATCAAAGTTCATGGGTGGAACAACAAAGATGTCCCTGGCAGGAACGTTTCCCTGGATGGCACCGGAGGTAAATCAATACTTTCTAAATTAGGAACAGAAACAATATTTTCTGCTTACATGATGGACAGTGTTCATTGTACAAATTCATCCTTCAGTAGTGGTCAGAATTTCTTCAAACCTGTATGTGGCATGGTTGTATGGCAAATTATTCCATTCTAGTAAAAAAAATAATTAATTGTTATCATTTTCTTTTTAAAGCCATTGTGGTGGTTAAATGGTTCCTCCCCACTCTTGTTATCAATACGTTTATGCATTCATTTTGGATGGATTTTTTGTAAGGTTGTTTCAAATATATTTGATGTGAGTCATAAGGGCTTTAGATAGAACACCATAAAACATTTTGTAATTCATAGATGATTAATAATTAAACTTGGACTTGATTTCCATTTTAACTTACATATTCTTGTTGACATATCAAGACTTGTATTTATTATTGCTCAAGTTTCTACATAAAGGAGCTTTTGTCACCATTCTTATAAATACATGTATCAACTTATGTGGTCCTTTTATTATGTCCCATATCCCACCAGAACTTTTTGATCCACAGGAAGGTCTAATTTATTATATTTTGTCAGATTTTTTGTCTTTTTAGATAATTTTATGAAAATAATAATTATTTGTTAAGAGGAGAAGACTCTTGTTATAAAAATTTTTTTTTCTGTCTTTTTGGTGTTGACAAATTATGAGTGATATTTTCAGGTTATACAGAGTCATCCAGTATCAGAAACATGTGACACATGGTCTTATGGAGTGGTATGTAACTTTTTTTAATTGAGTTAAACCTGTCACATTTGTTTTCATGTCAAAAGTAAAGGTCAATTGGACCTGTTATTAATTTAATATAAAACTTATCATTAAATCAAAGTGCATTGACCAATAAACTTCAAGCTTTGTATGTGGATACACGTTGATGAGTTCTACCTGTCCCACTCATTTTCGAGTGAAACGTCAAAGGTTAAGGTCACTTTTGTCCTTCAATAACAAAACATAAATCTGGCTATTAAAACATGTAACACTTGCCCAGGAACTTTAATGTTCTACCATTTTGTTTGTGAAATTGGTGACTTACTAGTGTTATAAAAGTTATTTAATGCCAATAATTAATTGATGGTTTCAATAAAATATCATGCACAATTAATTCCTGTTGTTATGTGTGTGTAAGCAAATATTTACAAATTTGTATTCTAGACAAGATCATTCACTGGTGATGAGCCTTGCTCTCTGGAAAATTTACCACACTGAAAACCAGATTTTACTGTTGAAAAGTACAACAATGTACTGAAAAATGCTTTTTGTCACATGGTTCACTAAAATAAGCAGTAAGAATAACTCCAGTTGGCTTATTGGAAATTAACATTATAATAAAAGTAATGGGTAATGATATCAATGACTATATTTCAAATTTTAATATTTGAATGTATTGGTTTCAGGTGTTATGGGAGTTGTTGACTCATGAAGTACCATTTAATGGTATAGAGGGATTTCAAGTAGCCTGGCTTGTTGTAGAAAGAGAAGAGGTAAACTACTGCAACTTTTATCACAAATATATCATTATTTTGTCATAAATTTGTGTCCATCTGTTTACTGAAGGGACATAATATGGTATTTCCCTTGTGACTTACTGTATTTTAATGGTACAAAGTGGTAGATCATTTGGTTTCTTTTCATTACAAGTTAATGTATTTATAACCTACATTGGTCATAAAAAAAACTTTCAGTATACAAACTTGTTAAGACTTGCCAAACTTGTTATATAATTTTGTTTCACAAGTGTGGTTTTGACAAATTCACAAATTCACAAAATTCCTTAAGGTAAAAAAGCGAAATTTAGTTCATGTGAATTTAAATCCCTTTACAAAGCTGAAAAAACAGCAGAACAATAAAGGGAGGAAAAACAGAAATGCTAAAATTTTTGTATGAATTTCATAGAGGCTGACAATACCAAGTGAATGTCCACCATGTTTTGCCAAGATTATGTCCCAATGTTGGGAACTAGATCCAAAGAGACGTCCATCTTTCCGACAGATCCTTAATAAACTTGATATTATATTGGAAGATGGTAACTATAGTTTGTTTAGTTTATTCGAATTATTTACTACTTATTGATTTATGTGATTGTGTAAAATTATTTATTCAGACTTTTGAATAGTTTATAGAAATGTACATATGTATATATAAGCCATAACGTCCTGGACGTCTTGGACTGTCCCGGAACAGGTGACTGTGATGGAGGTGTCCTGGAGATGGTTTATGTCACCACATAAAAATCAAAATCTGAGATTATCTTCTTTGCAGTAAGAAATTTTTATGCCCCCGCGCATGTAATGGCCGGGGCATAAAGTGTTACCCTGTTCCGTCATTCCGTCCTTCCGTCATTCCGTCATCATCAGTTTCCGTTCATTATCTTAAGAAGGGTTGCACACATTCAACTCAAATTTTACATATGAATATGTCATGAGAAAATACAGGTCAAGTTCGAATTTGGTCATGGTTCGATGATTTTTGGCAGAGTTATGCCCCTTTTACTTTGAAAATAATATGAAATTTCAGTTTCCGTTCATTATCTCCCCAACGGTACAACACATTCAACTCAAACTTGACATATGGATATGTCATGAGAAAATACAGGTCAAGTTCGAATTTGGTCATGGTTCGATGATTTTTGGCAGAGTTATGCCCCTTTTACTTTGAAAATAATATGAAATTTTCAGTTTCCGTTCATTATCTCCCCAACGGTACAACACATTCAATTCAAACTTGACATATGGATATTTGAAAATAATATGAAATTTTCAGTTTCCGTTCATTATCTCCCCAAAGGTACAACACATTCAACTCAAACTTGACATATGGATGCGTCAAAGGAATGCGCAGGTCAAGTTCAAATTTGGTCATGGTTCAATGATTTTTGGCAGAGTTATGCCCCTTTCACTTTGAAAGTAATATGAAATTTTCAGTTTCCGTTTATTATCTCCCCAATGGTACAACACATTCAACTCAAATTTGACATATGGATATGTTTTTGGAATGCCCAGGCCAAGTTCGAGTTTGGTCATGGTTCAATGATTTTTGGCAGAGTAATGCCCCTTTCACTTTGAAAATAATATGAAATTTACAGTTTCTGTTCATTATCTACCCAACAGTGTTACATATTCAACTTAAATTTGACATATGGATATGTCAAAGGAATGGGCAGGTCAAGTTGGAATTTGGTCATGGTTTGATGATTTTTTTGGCAGAGTTATGTCCCTTTCACTTTGAAAATGATATAGATACATCTTAGGAATAAGCAGTTTAAGTTTGAATTTGGTTGTAGTTCAATGATTTAAGACAAACTTATCTTTCCTGAATGTTGGAAAAATTTTGAACTTTCAGTTTCAGCACTCTTACTTTTAGCCATTATTTTGGCTACAAATATGCAATATGCTATTTTTTAAAAGGTTTAGACTGAACAATTTCAGTGCCTTGAACATTGTATGAAAATGGTTTGTGTTAACATTGAAAAGTTTTAAGGGCTTTGAACTTAAAATGAAAAAAATAATTAATGCACCATCTGAAATTTTGGCTGCATGCGGGGGCATCCGTGGCATGATGACACATTTCTAGTTTTTATATGCAATCGTGTTGTCAAGTTTATATTAACTATTCTAGAAACGATTATCCCCAGACAGTATAGCTGTATACAGGAAATGGATATATTCTATGCTGTTTATGTTTTTGTCTTGTATTTCAGAGGCTATGCAAGATGTTACCAATTCCTTCCTGGACCACAAGAACATCTGGCAGTATGTTGTTTAACTTTCATTGTAGACTAAGTATAGGTATAAGTGGGTTGATCTTAGTTGCATGTTGGCTCCCTAATTAATTAATATATAAAGCACTTAAGTGATTTACTTGTGTTTAACTACATCCTCGCCAAATATTGCAATAACTTACTGTCTAGCAAGCTAATCTCTCTAAAACAGATAAGTGTTAAGTGAAACTTTATTGTATATGCAGGGTCAAAAGCAAGATTTGCAGACCAAGTTCTACAACTCTTCATTGCATTCCATAAAAGTTGTGCCCCTTTTTGACTTGAAATTTCAATTGATAGATGAATATCTCTGAAACCAGAACTGTTATTCACTGTAGTATTTTACTGTAGAATGTGGTATATAAGGGTATACATTCATTAGCCCACCAGGACAACAAGTGCTCAAGTTGAGCTATTATTTTTTGGCGTGTGGCGTTACGATTTTTATTAAACATCTCTTCTAAAGCACTAGAGTAATAAGTATGTAATCATAAAGGCCCATTGAACAAAATGGCCACTAGAGATAAAAAAAAATAGAATAACATTTAACAACATCTCCTCAACTTCTTGGTAAATTTTGATGTAACTGTGTTACAATCATTATCAGAGGTCTTTACAAATATTGCTCACTGTTGAAAGAAATGGCCACAAGAGCTGAAAATGCAAATAAGCTTTTAAGCAACATTTTCTCCTAAATACACTTTGCCAAAAGTAATGAAACTATACAGGAATGATCCATCAATGGTCTTTCACTTAAATGGCTTAAATGATTCCAGTCAGTTAAATAAGATTGCCACCAAAGCTTATGACATGTTATGTGAACAAATATATTCAGTAAGATTACTTGACATTTGTAGTTTCTTTTACATACTTTTGTTTGTAGTACTATATTTTTTTAAAGTCATTAAAGTATCATTTGTAACAGTCAGTCTATGAAGCTAGATGTCCCTTATGGCTAAGGGGTTACCAAAATCATCTTTCCTGTTCCGGCGCCATATGACATATAAAACCAATCAAACTAAGCTAGATTTAGGGACCACCTGTTATTGATAAAAATGATTTTTCATAGTTAAAAATAAAATAAATAAGATCACCATATATATTACAGAAATGAAATAGAGTCAACACTGACGAGATTAAAGAAAGCAGAAAGTCAGCTGACTAATAAAGAACGGGAACTTAGAGAGAAGGAGATACAGCTGATGGCTAGAGAAAAGGATCTGCAGCAGCAACTCTATGTAGCTGTAAGGTTACTTACCTTTCTTAAAGATCCAAATTAATTCATTTGCTTAAAGACAGTTCCCAATTTTTACAATATTTACCTCCCTTGCCAAAATTGGCAGCCATTTTGGGGGTCAGTATTCTGTAGATCTAATATAATCGACAAAATATGAAGAAGAACAAATTAATATAAACAGCTGATTTGGGTGAAATGTAAATTTTTTTATACATATGAAGGAAAATATTATTAAAGCACCAATATGTAAAAAATTTTTATCAGTTTTCTTAAAGTTGATAGAATTATGACGGCCAGGGGAGATTATAATTGCTATGTGAAAAGCATAAATATTTGGAATGTAGCATTGTCTATTGAACATCTACCAATTTGCTTGTATCATGGTCATGGGGTCTGTGAATTTTGTACAGCAACTGTTGACAAGAACTCATTGAAACTTTTTAGAAAGTTTGTGATTCTACTCTGGTGCATTTAAGGTCTTCTTCTGCCAGTAATGTTTGAAAGTTGCCATATGATCTTTACAGATTTTGTGTGACTCAAGATCAAACAAAAATATTATGTTCTTCATTGTAGATTTAATGACAATTTCTAGTTATAGAATCTGGTGAGTGATCAAAGGCCATCATGACCCTCTTGCTATAAAATACATGATACAGGTGTTTGAACTTGAACTTTGCTGGCACATTGTGTAGATTATCAGACAGAATAAATTGAAATTTTACATTGTATTTTTAATTTACAGGCTTTGGATTCCCATGATGTAAATACATGGACAGAATATGATGTGGTAAGTGATGTTGATTTTTTTATGTTCTGGGGTGTAATGTAATTGAACCATCCATCTGTCTGTATACACTCGGGTGACATTACAGGATGAATGTTTGGGCATTCTATACAGACTATACTTGTGGGGGGAAAAGCCCCAAATAGAGTACAAATGCTGAACAAGGTTTCAGAGATCAAAGACATAACAGTAACCATATAACATTAACTCAGGAAGGACATTCATCCATTTGTACAAATATATGCATGCTGAGGTTGCTATAGAAAACAATAGGAAACAGTAATCTCCCTGTGATGCTAAATCATGCTATTCATTTATTAAGTTCTTATGTGGCATTGTGTAAATAAACAAATAATTTGCTCAGACCTTTAAATTAGTCTTTTAAATTTATATAGATAGAGTGGATTTTCAAAATATTTACAGGAAGTAAAGTATGTGGTGAAGAGATTAGTTGCCAGGCATGAATAGCAAAGTTATTCATGTAAGCATAAAGGAATATTGAATAAATTAATGTTAATTTCATAGTAATTTCATTGTAATTTCAATACATTTGTTTTATTTCAAATTAAAAATAATAATGTTTGATTTTTCAGCATCAGTGGATAAAACAGATGGCTCAGGGTATGTATAGTTATGTGCATCAATCTGATCTTCAAACTGCTTGCCACTCACCGGCCAGGGACTATGGATTCTTTTATTTGTGGAAGCCATGCAGCTAGCTTGCAAAACATCGGTTGCTATACTTAAGTGTCTGTTTGTGCCTGTTATTTTACATGAAAGGACAACAAGGTCTTCCAGTAATTTAGCTGTAAAGTTGCCATATGACCTCTACTGTGTAATGTAAAACCCAACCAAAAACATAAGAAAAAAAAACTCTTAATCCAATAATGAAACTTGCAAAATGATCAATGAAAAGGTTACTATATTTTCTAAAATAATACCTAAAAAATTGTACATTCATTGAACTAGTACAGTTAAACTTCGTTCGCTCGAACTCGGATTGCTCAAATACCTCCTTTCGCTCAAAATCATCGTCCAGTCCTGGCAAAATTCCTATATAATATATATTGTTCTACCTCGGATGGCTCGACACCCATCTCTCGAACTTTCGAACCTGATCTCTGGTCCCTTCGGCAGAAATATAGTCCTTTTTGGTCGAACACAAACAGACAACAAAAGTTGCAGGTCGACATGTTCTAAATAATTGACAGTCGGTGACACATGTTTTTAACACCTCGTGATCGTGACAAGGGCAATTAGGGTTAATTGATACAAAATAAAAGGTGTTGAAACCGATTTGTTTGTTATGATAAAATTGTATATTTGCCGTCTTTAGTAACGATAAAAAGAAAACAACTCCTGAAATGCGCAAAAGTCAATAAATAAATGACGTTTACCTGGACGGCTTTAATTACAACCGTGGTTCATGTATCATGAATTGTCAGTGTAATCTATTTATAGAATGATACTTGTACGTGTTTATTTTAGTAAATGACTACAAATATATGCGGCTGTAAAATGTTATTTCTTATATTTAATTAATTCATTGTTTAAAATAAAATTAATTCCATAATAGACATATAAATATATTTTGAACATTGTTCACAGTTTGGATAATGATCGCCCAATCGAACTCAATCAATTACAATATGCATAAATATAGATTAACACAGTGTACCGTTAATAATTCTTAATATGACGTATTCGACAAACAGATGTTCTAACAACAATTATATTGACGTATTTATCATTTGACCTATGTAAGCTGGAAAACCTTTAGATATGTGTTCTATGTAATAATAGTTCAACCTCGGTTGGCTCGAACTACCGATCTCTCGAACAAATTTTCACAGACCCTCCGAGTTCGAGCGAACGAAGTTCGACTGTAAACTGCAATACAGAATGCTTGTTTATCTATTTTAAAGGTAATACAGTAAAACATGTGTATGCTGACACTCTATGGGACTAATTAGTGATAAGAATAAAAAAAATTAAAATATTGAAACTTTATTACACTGTAAATTTTTTTTCTTTCTGTTTTAAGATTAAACATTCCGCTTTTAAAATTGCAAGTTTTAACTATTAAATACTGGACTTGAGCAGTATATGATTTGGTCTGTATGGAGATAAAAACTGACCTAGATCTATAGTGAAAAAGTCAGACTGCTGCTAGTTCTTAATTTTAAGGGTTAACATTGTATATTTCAGGTCACAATGTAGACCTGTTAGATTATGCAACACTATTTTTACACCACCATGTCACAGGCAAAGTTTTGCTGAATCTTACACAAGATGATCTCAGTAATATGGGAATACAGTCTCTTGGTCATAGATATGAACTCTTTGTAAGTGTAAATTAATATACATATATAATTATTATATGATCTAAAAAAAGCTGCTATGGTTAAGCTTTTATCTTACATTGTATTTTTTGATTTTTATGGTTTTCGTATAGAATTATAATACTTATGATGGTTTTAGTGCTAGAACTAATTGTATAATTCAAAATTGGCTATTTTTTTCAGCATAATTTCATCATTATGATAAGGGATCTTATATTATAAATATATATTTTGAGTAACATTTAAGACTAGTGACATTCCTTAGTTAAACAATAGTAACAATGTTAATATTTCTCTTGTAAGGAGTAATCACAATTTATTATTTGTCTTCTTTATTTTTATTTGCAGACAGAAATTGAACTTCTCAAGGCACATAACTATAGACTTCTCAATTTTCCTCCTCTGGCACAGGTAACCTCCCTTTGCTGTTAGTTGAATGATTCTGTCAATTTGATAATGCAGAAATTGGTTGCAGATGTGAGAAAATTGAATAATTGAGGTTGAAAGACTATTATTATTGTTGTTAAACTAAAGGCAATTACCAGTTTCTAGAAATATTGTTTCACTTCACGAACCTGTTTTTGTGTGTTGCTGGCATTTTCTTGTCTGTGTACTTAGCTAGAAAGAAGGGAGAAAAAAAAAATCTTAATGAAATGATTGTTAATTTTAACCAAAGTTTATTATTAGATTCGTGCATTTTAGGGACATGTTGTCCATTGAAGGTTTTGAGATAAGAGACATTTTGTTAAAAATTCAGGACTGCTGGTGATTGTAACACTGTAAATTTAAGCAGTAGCTATTAATAAAATATTTTCTAAATAGTACTAAGAAAATTATTATTTTTACAGCATGGGAACACATAAAAGAAATTTCTAGGAAAAGTTGTTTAAAACCCATCTCTGATCAAAGTACTCAATGCATGTCTATTGCTAGCCACAATTTCTTCCAACAACATCGCTCAAACAACTGGGTGGATTTTGACCAAACTTTACACAAAAGTTAACTGATAATTGTACATCACTATCTAAAACATTATAGCTTAGATTTTCATCTAACTACATTTATTCCTTATTGTGACTTCCCTTGCATGGCTCTTATTTTGCTCATGTTTTACAATCAAGCATTGACAATACTTGAGCCTCCTGTTCAAAGAGAGAATTGAGATTGATTGCTGGTGAATGTTTTGTAATATGCATTAAGATAAAGTCAACAAGAACTAAATCTATGGACTCCAATCCTGATTAGTGGTACCTAAAAGGAAAAGTCATTCCTTGTCTTCAGGACATTTATTCATTTTTACAAAAAAAGAAATAAATAAACCGTATGTTCATGAGTTATGGCATTTGAGGTGAACAATTTATGCACCAATCAATTATAACTTTAGCCTCTCAGCTTCTGGGGCAGTGCAGTGTTTTTGTTATGACATTAAAATTACTAGCATTGCAGGGGCATTTGGGGGGTAATTTAATTGTCTTGTTGTTCCTGCAGTGTAGGGCTGTTACCAGGGTTTTGATATTCAAAAGCCGATACTAGGTCCCAGCAATTTTCCATGGATGTGTGGATCAGGATTACAATTGACTCCTTATAAGGGCCACCTTGATATAAAGGACACTTAAAGGAACATTTTCTGAATAACTTGCATCATGTTCAAGCAGTATCTGTGTGGATCTAAATCTTATCAGTCAAGTTTGTCATGGTGTGAAATTATTTTGGTTGAAAATTAATTGATTTTTTTCACTGTTATAAACATATAAATTACAGGGGTGAATGATTGTTATGGATATTTATACAGGGTTTCTTCTAGCTATTACGTTATAAACAAAGATTTTAATATAAGATAAACGAGAAAAATTCACACTTGGAAGAAGTGTTGCTTATAATTGAGTTTTTGCTGTTTTTGAGTTATTAAGAAGAATCAAGTATAAATAAATGTTTTTATTACAGAAGTTTGGTTCCGAGGAGACACCAGAAAAAGATTGTCGTGTAGTGAAAGTTACCATGATATTTGGTCATCACCTGAGGCTTGGACAGTCAAACAAGGTAAGTTATCAACATCTCCTTTCATTTTAAAGCATTCTGCGTACCTTCAACATAAAATAACATGACTGCATTGTTGTGATTATTCTAGATAATAGTTTATTGTATATAAATTATATAGTAAAATCATATGATCAATGACTGGCCATTTTTCTTCAACCACAATTGTTTCAAATTGCATTTTTTTGCTCACCTTTTTGTACTCTTGTTGAGATAAGCCATTGTGATGGAAATGTAACCACTGTTTGTCGTTATCAAAAATTTCTGTAAACCACCAGAAATGATGAAAAAAATGTATTATCCAATATGCTGTTTCTGTATGTAGAGAAATGTTTATAATTCCAAAAAGGTCACAAGTGTCATTACCCAGTAATTAAACACTTGTCGCATTAGGTTTATATTTATAGCAGCATATTTAGAGGATATTTGAGTTTTTTCTATAAATACAGGATTTATTTTCATCAAGTAGTATGAAAATATATATGATAGTTTTCAGATTGTAAGATGAATAAAAATCCTATATTTATAGAAAAAACTTGAATTTTCAGTTTATTTTTATACTTTTCACTTTTTCTCTTTTTGACCATACAATTCTTAAGACTTCTACTTTAATTTGTGTGTATTGGCTTAAGCAAGAAGAAAGTAATCTGGCAAGACACCAGTGAAAATATAGAAAATATGTAAATACATAATGTTTTATTGCTATGGAAAAATTTTTTTACAGTGAAATGCGGAAAATGAAAATATGCATTTTCTTCAATATTTCTCAATGTTTATAAGTACAAATGTATGTAATAAATATGATTTACCATTCTTCACGTTGTAACATTCTAAAAGCATAGCAATATATAAAAAAACAACACGGCATCATAAAAGGCACTCAACTCTAAAGTCCATGTTGATATCTTAAAACAAACATTAAAAAGTCTTGTTTGCATTAAATCGTGAAGATTTTAGTGATAAGTTGGGAAATACAAACTATATTGTTTGAGAGTACTTTTACCACTAACAACCATCTAAAGCTTTTACTCCTCTTATCAAATAACTCATTTTATATTTGTTTTATGTCAGTTTGATTTCAAATGTTACTTTACTGGACAATTCTTGATAACAGTGTTCTGTTATGTTTTAGAATGCGTTAAGATTATTACTCTACTATGTTACATCATGTTGTTGTGTCATACAAACAATTGTATGATCATGTTAACATTTTGTATACATGAGTATCTGTTATCATTTCATTGTACCCATTTTACTGATGATTTATCAGACAAATATATTTCAAATTTTATTAAAAGAAACAAATATGAAATATAAATATGATAGTGTTCAGAGTCAGGGGCGTCTGTGACTGAGTGGTTAAGGTCATTGACTTCAAACCACTATTCCCTCACTGCTGTGGGTTCGAATCCGGACAGGGACTTTGGATTCTTTCATGTGAGGAAGCTATCCAAGAACGTTTGTGGTTCTACTCAGATGTCCGTTTGTGCATTAAATAATGCACGGAAGGGCTAAAATAATGCACGGAAGGGCACCTGAGGTCTTCCTCTTAAAACTCATATTTAATTTTATGTAATAGTCATTATCTATCACTAATCGTTCTGAAAATATATGGAATTTTGTCATGTGTGGTGAAAATATATTCACTGAAATAAAATAATGTCCTTATTCCGTAAAAGATAACTATAGACTAAAATGGGTATAACTATGTGAAAGGTTAATTATCTCCTGTTTTAATATGTTTCATATTATGTTCTTTCATTTCAGGAACATAAGTGGAAAATGTACATGGAAATTGATGATGATGATGAAGATGATGATGGTGGTGATGACAGTGATTTTAATATCTTAACATGTATTAAAGATGTCACTTTTACAGCTAAAGGTCAACAAAAATCTTTCAAGCTTGTCCATCCACCCTATATAATGGAGAAATGGAGTGTTGGAATAGAAAAAGATATGCAAATAGAATGTACAGTTAATTTTGAGGTAAGTTTTTGTGAAAAATTTTTTTTTTTCAATCACCAGAATGGAAGCTTTTTTGAAGTCATTGAAATGGTGAAAATAATAATGTCCTTGAAAAGGGCATTTGGAAACATTGTTCATCATAACATTGAATATGCTTGTTTTTTCCTTGCATGCTCACTTGTTTTTTCCTTGCATGCTCACTTGTTTTTTCCTTGCATGCTCACTATGTACAAAGTTTTTACAGTCAGCCATTAATATCACTTCCAATTTGCGGTACATGTATGTTGTATGTAATGAATTTGTTCTCTTTTTTGAGTGGTACCACTTTGCTATTATAATTACATATAGTTTATTTATTTTCTTTATCATATTTCTAATCGGCCACTATACAAAATATGATATTTTGTGTAGTACTTCAAAAAATTTATAGTATGGTTATTGGAGTATTGTTCACAATTTCCTATTCATAAAATGAAAGGAAATATGTATTCACATTCAAAATTGACCATACGGAAGAGCAAATGCATAAATAGAATATGGTTATTTCTTATGGTTTCATTCTCCTTGTGGTTAAGGGGTGGCCTTTAATGGTTGAGGCATAAGAATTGCAGCCACCGTTTATATTTTAGAGGTAAAACCAAACCAAACCAAATTTCAGGGACCATAAGTGTATTATTAATTATAATCATTATGTGGTTGCCCAGCAACAGTGTTAGATGTTATCACTTTAAGAAAATAGCACTGAATGTGAAATTATTTGTCATAAAGTAGCAAAATGTAAACAAAGAAAGTTTTTTTGAAAACTTTAACAGGATACCAAAAATAATAAAAGCTTTTGAGAAATAAAATAAAGCATAATGAGCCTTTTATTACCTTGAAGAAGATGGAGATAATGAAAGTTCAAGTTATATATTCAGATGTAAAATGATGGGTCAATAAAATTGGGAAATTAGCTCATACATATGTATAAACATCAATAGACATCAATTCATTTGAGTAAAAGTTTCCTGTTGGGCAGACACTATGTACCGTTTTTCCATTTATTCTGTGATTATAGTTTAGGAAATAATTAATTGCAATGGAAATCAGAAAAGACATTGCTTCATACTTTCCTACCACCATGTTTATCCAAATTGATTGCAACTGTACGTTCTGGATATATGAATATGTATATTGTATATAGATAATTATTTACAGAAAGAACACATTAAGTTAAAGGTCTAAAATGAAATATTTAAAATGCTTGCTTGCAGAATAAAGTGAAGAAACCAAAGTCTAGTCGTTACATTCATCAGCTTAGTACTAGTGGTGCTAATTCATATCAAAAGGTCATAAACTTGACCTTAACCAAAGTCATGGAGAAATCTACTCCAACTGTACAAATTACCAAAAATGAAGTTAAGTCAGTACAAAGTTCACCACAATTACAAGGTGCCTGGGTTAACAGAAATACATTCACTCCTGTTACAACTCCAGAAAAGAAAGGTAAGTCTTATATGTTTGTGCTGTTACATATAATTTGTAGATAATCTTGTCAATGTAAATTTCATTAATAGGCTGGTGGTAGAGTCTATTTGCATGCAGAATGTTGATATTCAGACTGGCCCTCAAGTTATGTTAGGATGTTAATACCCAGACTGGTCCTCAAGTTATGTCAACATGTTGATACCCAGGCTGGTCCTCAAGTTAGTCAGGAAGTTAATATTCAGACTGGTCCTCAAGTTATATCAGGATGTTAATACCAAGACTGGTCCTCAAGTTATGTCAAGATGTTAATACTAAGGCTGGTCCTCAAGTTATGTCAAGATGTTAATACTAAGGCTGGTCCTCAAGTTATGTCAAGATGTTAATACCCAGACTGGGCCTCGAGTTATGTCAGAATGTTATTATCTAGACTGGCCCTCAAGTTTTGTAAGAATGTTAATAACCAGACTGGTCCTCAAGTTATGTCAGGATGTTAATATCCAGACTGGGACTCAGGTTATGTCAGAATGTTAATACCCAGACTGGTCCTCAAGTTATGTAAGAATGTTAATAACCAGAATGGTCCTCAAGTTATGTAACAATGTTAATAACCAGACTGGTCCTCAAGTTATGTCAGAATGTTTATACCCATACTCGTTTTAGGTCAGTAGTATCTCTGTATAGTCATAAATTAAGATTACTGAAAGAACTTTGGTTTTATTCTTTAGAACTTGCTATAGCTGAAAATAGAAATACATTAAAACTTCTTTTCCTAGTGATTGTATGAATGAGTCATAAAATTTGTCTGTAGTATCTTTTAGATGATTTCTATTCAATTTGCTAAAGTAAATTTGCCACTTAAGCTAAGAATTAAGAATGGCAATGATTAACTGGATAACTGAGTCCTGGATCAAACATTTGAGGCAAGCATCTGTTCTCTTCATTTTTCTTCATTTCTGTCATAAATGTATAGTGAAACAAAGTAATATAAAAATTCTCAGAGCAAATTTAATTTTCTCTAAAGAAACATTAAAGCATCAATCAAAAGTCTGAATATTTTGTGGCACAAAATAATTAGACCCCATTCAACATTTAAAAGAATGGGTACTTCACTCTCATGCATTATTCTGTGTAAAGTGTATCAAAATAGGATTTTAAGGACTGGAGAGGCTTACATTGAAATATTGCCCAGCCTTGCTGTGGGTTTGAATCTAGACAAGCATTTTGGATTAAATCAACTGATGAAGCTATCCCCAGCTAGCTAGCTAGGTCTGTCAACAGTTCATTTCATCATTGCGCATGCCAAGGATTTCAGCAGTTCATTAAAACAGTTGTGGATATGGAATTAGTATTTACAGAAGGCATTAGGTAATAACATAAGATACCTGATACTGAGGGACAACAGTTTACTTTGGGACAACAGTTCTGACTGTTTCACAAATACCCATGAAATTACTGTATACTAACCAGTGTACAGTTTTCTCACTTCTCTGTGTGACATAAAGTATATTCACTCAAAACAAATAAATATCCTTTATATATTTATAGTTTAAGAATTGTATGAATGTATGTGAAAGAATGAATGTATATGGTGACAATAAGACAGAATTAAACATTTTTATTACCAAAATTTTACTAAGGGTGTAAGAGAAATTTCAGCATCATTTTACAAATAAGATTATTTACACAATGTACAATAGTTAGTGCCCACTTAAAGCAGCATTCCTCAAAGTTTATTGAATGTAGTCACATGTCACAACAGAGGTTGGACAAAATCTAAGAATTTGGTATGCCATGTATCCAGGGTGATATTTCAAGTTAGTTAATGTGTAGCCAGCCTTTAATTTTAAATCAATATACTGGTCACTTTAATTTTAGTCAATGTATAACTTTACATTACCACAAATTATGACAAATATCAAAGCAGTTTTTTCGTTTCCCTTTTAAGTTTAAAGGAACTCCACTGAGGGTCAAATGAGGTTCAATTTTGTGTCATTTTTCACAACTAGTATAATTATGCTGAATAAACAGAGTGAGTGAATGATCTGAAATTTTTCACACAAGTTATTGGTCTAGACTTACATCAATGGAACATTAACCTCAAAAGATTGTTTCCAATCAAGTCATGTCATAAAACTTGATATGAGTGCCTTGGGTCCCTATCATAATCTGAATGAAAGAAATCTGTAATATATTTCAAGAAGGTACAAATGTATATTTCTTTGGCAGA
This sequence comes from Ruditapes philippinarum, assembly GCF_026571515.1. Classification (NCBI taxonomy): domain Eukaryota; kingdom Metazoa; phylum Mollusca; class Bivalvia; order Venerida; family Veneridae; genus Ruditapes; species Ruditapes philippinarum. Next base: position 29,551 of record NW_026857866.1, on the reverse strand, counting down.
AAAGCAGACTACATGTATCTTTTTTAAAAGCAAACATATTAAATATCTATGTTTTAAAGAAATGTTTTGAATTCTTTCAACTGTTGTGTATTTGTTCTCTCAACTGTTTTATGTATTTGAAGAGGTATTTTGAATTGTTAGAACAAGACTAGTTTAGATTTTCTGTTCTCTTCTGGTGGCATGTTGCTTTAATTCATTCATCTTCGACAGATTTTATTAATCATTATAACAATTTTAAGTTTTCATGAAAATTAACACAAAAATGTTTGAGTGCTTTTGTGTCATCACAGTCTTTTTGCATCTCTGTTGAACTGTCTAAGAATCAACTGGTTATTTATAGATCCAGTTTTCATCTTCATTTATGATTGACACAACATGCACACAAAACATCGGATAAAAATGTTCCTAAGATGTTTAATTACTGTCAATATCTTTTGGTAGTCTTTTCTAAGTGAAATATTACTCTGGTGTCCTGAAACAAATTTGCATTTTGGCATATATTTTTTTTACAAATTATACATTAGCTTATTACAGCAGTTTTGAAGTTTGTTTATAGATTGATACATAAGTCAGGGGAATTTATTTGATGGTAGAAGTTTAGAGAGAAGGTTACCTTAGTTTACAGTGTTTTCAGTAGATATAATAAGAACATGCTCGAGCACCAGGGGAGGCAAAGATAAGGTAAATGTTTGGCAGACGGATGATTTATATGTAACCTTGAAATCAAATCTTTTCATCACTAAGCTTTGTTTAACTCCATGTGGTAAGGTCAAACAATCACAATATTCTTTTATAACTACTTGTTTTAGGGGTAAAAGGTATGTTAATCAGGGAATTCATTATAACATTCATGTTTTGTGGCTAGTTTTGAGTATGGATTTTCATATTGTGATGCAAGTTGGGTTTTTTCTTGGCTTACCTGAGCAGCAAATTCCTGTTCAGTGATTTTGTCAGAGTTATAGCCCTTTATTTTTTTTAGCTCACCTGTCACAAAGTGACATGGTGAACTTTTGTGATAGCTTTTCGTCCGCCGTCCGTCTGTCTGGCGTCCGTCCGTAAACTTTTAATTTAAACGACATCTCCTCATAAACAGCTTAGAAGCCAAACTTCACAGTAATGTTCCTTTGGTAGTCAACTTTAAAAATTGTTCAAAGAATTTAATTCCAAGCAGAACTTGGCAACCGAAAGAAAAAATTTAAAATATCTTCTTTTAGAAAACCAAAAGAGGTAGAGCTTAAATATTTGGTATGAAACATCATCTAGTCAGTGTCTACCAAAAAATTGTTCAAATAAATGCCCTGGGGTCAAAATTGGCCTGGGGATCATTGATTTTCCTTATATGTTTATAGTAAAAACTATAGAAATTTCTTTTTAAAAAAAACCCAAAGAGCTGGAGTTTAGATATTAAGCATGAACTATCTTTTAGTGAGTGACTACCAAGTTTGTTCAAATAAAAGCCCCTGGGTTAAAATTGGCCCGGCCCCGGGGGGCTTATATACAGGTGAGCGATTTCAGGGCCATCATGGCACTCTTGTTTTATTTTTTAAAGTTTTGTGTGGACTCGATTGTAGCATTGTCTTCTGATTTCTGGGAAATTTGATTAAACCATAACATAACATCAAAAAATCATACACCAATTATCAATAGTGGCACTGCATGTGGATGATGCACTTATTTCAGATTATCGAGGTTTTCACCAGAGTTTGGAAAATTTGGCATCATGAAATTGTTTAAATTGGGAAAATTATTTGGTATCTTTTAAAACCTCCTTTCAGGCTCTTTTGGCATAGTATTTTGAATTGTGTGACATATAATCAACACAAATATCAACTGAGGAGTAACAAATACAATAAAATTTGATAATAAAATGTGAGAAAACATCTGTCTGTTAATATGATTCAAGAATGAATTTTAGCAAATTTATCAGTTTGAATATCGGTAATTTCAGTTTGATTTGGGATTTTTTTTAAAGATAGAGAATGGGTTTTAAAATAGGAAAAGGACACTGGGAAAAGGAACACAGATATAATAATAAAATTTAAAAAAGGCTTGTCTGATATTGTTAAATTGAAAGATATTTGGTATTCATGTAGCCTTTACAGATTTGATATCAGTCATGCTCCTGGCTAGAGGTCAGTGATAATCTGGTCCCTGGGAGTTGCTTTGATTAAATACAACTGTATAGGAAATTTTTTTTTTATAAATCTTCCCTGAAAAAAGATCGGCACTTTGTTTGTAACATTGTTACATTGTATAGTTTACTTCTAAAAAAGTTATATGAAAAAATGTTTGTGCCCATGTGTACTTTTCATCTATTTACACATGTGAGCATTTAGGCCAACTTGGCATTTTGTTCATCTTATCCCAAAAAAGATTGCTCTTATAGTTTAATTTTTAATTGATAAATTGAAATACATAAATGCTTACATTATTTTTTGTTTAATTCTAAAAAAAAGAAAATATATAAATAAAAAAACAACAACAACATAAAGAAGAAGACAAAACAACATAAAGAAGACAAATTAAGAAGTGGAGGTTGGCAAAAATAGAAATAATACTTTTCATTGTTGAACTTTAATTTAATGATTACAGCATCTAGTTTAAGATAGATGAGATTATTTTAGTTGTATGTTGTTTGTTCTAGATATATACTTCAGAACTCACCATAATTGTTTCATTTATTTGAAGCATTCACGAGATACAGAGATACCTAGAGATAACTTGTATACGGAGAATAAAGCTCCAGTAATCTCCCTACAGTGCTACCACTTAAAATATAAAGTCATAAAGTCTGTGTGTAAGTGGGCTGTAGCAGAGAGTAGCTTCTAGCTGGCAGGATTTATGTCTGTTACCAGCATCTTGAATATGTCTTCACTAATTCAGGCAGATTAAAGCAGAGGGGTTCCTACAAACTATGACTTTATGTTTCATACACAGTATTATAATATACATCATATATAGATTAGAAGGGCTATACAGTTTTTCAAATATAATAAGGTTCACAGAAACCTGAGATATTAACATTATTTATTTCAAAAGTTCGTGTAATATCCTATTTATTTGAGTAAGATTAAAGAAAAGTTAAAGTAATATCCTATAAGTTTTTCTAACATTTTGATTCTGAAAATGGTTATAGCTATGGCATAGACAAGGCCACTCATGGGGTGGGTAGAAATTCTGGAAGATACATGTTTCTAAATTCATCATATGATACCCAATTATATTACAGTTAATGAATAATACAACAACAAAACACTTTCTTTAAAAAGGCATCTATAAGGAAAAGCAGTAAGTAAGCACTGTTTGATATGAATTTAGAAAACATTATCATGTATTGTTTGGCAACCATGGAAAGGGTATTTCACATTTATTTATAACTGTTACTGGGCATGGCTCTGGTCTAAGCTTTATTCCATAAAGAAAAGATAAAGATATTTAAGTTCTAATCATTTCTTTATATTAAAATGATGTTTATTACATTGTAAATTTAGAAAGTACCTTACTAATACCTTTCAAAATATATTTTTAACTAAATGTAAATATCTCGACTCTTTGAAAATGATGCCAAAACATTTTGTTTTGATTTCAATGATTTTGTTTATGTTTGGCATAATATTATAAGTGAAAATGTTAAAGCAAAACTCTTATTAAGTTCAATTTTTGCTGCATGATTCATATTTATTAATGCTCAAGTTATGCCACTTTTTTAGCTAAATATTGTTTGTACATAGGATAACTTTTAAAGGATTATAATGAGTGTGTTAAAATTTGGCATGTAAGAATGTTATATTAAATTTTATACCGAATTCCTTAAATTGCTTATTCTGAGGTATATAATGCTAAAATCAAGTGATTTGAATCATTTCTTTGGGGATATCAGTTAAACATATTTTGATTTTGTTCATCTTCGCTGGTATCATATGGCCAAGTTTTGTTTTCAGCAAATATTGATTGCAATTTTATGTTTGGCTTGTATTGAGAATGAGTTAAGTTTATATATTTCATGACTGTTCTTTTGTTGTGATTTTCTCGTGATTGGAGTAATGGAATCTCAGCTGCAGTTACTGTTGTTATATCTTTGACTATTCAAAGAATAGTTGGGCTATCTTTCTCAACTTTACAGGGGATTTTAGGCTTCAGTATTTGTGAATCACTTTGGTAAAGTTTTACATGCAAAACTACTGATGGTATCCTCTTGAAATGTCTTTGTAATCATAATTTTTGGTCACTGTCCCTAGGATTGTATTTTTAGTGAAATATTGCCCTTTGTGATCAAACTCTTTATAAAATATAACTAGTCATATATTTTTTGCTGATCCCTGGGAGATGCTTTGGTAGTTCAGCGCGGAGGAAGGTAGTCTAGTACTGGTGTAACTCTCCAGGAACGATGGTTAGGGAACTACTCGCCTATATGACTGAAATACTGTTGGGAAAAGGCATAAAATCAAACAAACAAACAATATATTTTTTGGAATGAAATTTTCCTACATAAAATCTTCCTACATCAGCATGGCTTCTAGCTCTCCAGCACTGAATATATCAAGTGATCTGACATACATTACTGAAAGCTCTTGTTTCTTGTTCTAATTAGGTTCTCAGCATAATTTGTTTCTTTATGGTCAATGTGATTTGCTGGTAAACTGATATGCTCACAAATTTAAGTTAGATGAAGATTAGATTTTCTTCAGGTCAATAAATGCAATAGAACCAATGAGATTTCGACAGCCTCTTTGTCAGGATAAATCTCTAAACCAATTTATAAGATTATAAAAGATAGTGCTTTAACTCATAGCAGACAAGGGTAACCTGCTACCTTATCAGTGAGCAAAATATTCCTCAATAACGTTTTTATTTCAAGTTTATTAATAGTGGATCCTGCAGTGAAGATTTTATAGGCTGAACAGAAATCGTAGAATGACTGTAGGGGGTACATGCTGAGTGCGGATCAACCATGAACCTATTTTCTAAGATTATTATTTTTGTAATTTGACATATCTTTGAATATGAACATGATGACATGATTAATTAAAACTATCATCCATTTTTCAGTTACTAAGGATATCTGGTTTCAATTGGTTTTAACCAAATTAATGACAAAGTAATTGATGTGGTATTTCCTGATTGTATACAAAAAAGCAGTATTATGGCAATAGTTTATATTTTTAGTATAACTGAAATTTAAAGTGTAGGTAAGTGTTTTGTTTATGCAGTATAATTACTGATGTTTTACAGAGACTTGAAAATGTTGCAGTTTTTAGCTTGACTATTCAAAGAATAGGGAGAGCTATAATTGTACTCACCCAGGTGCAGCATCTGCTTCACACTTTGGTTAAGTTTTCATGGTATGTCCAAAACTACTGAAAGGAATAGGTTGAAACTTCACACACTCTTTTAAGAGCTCAAGAAGAGGTCAATATCCAAGGCTCATAACTCTAACAGTGATTTTGACAGAATTATGGCCCTTTTTAAACTCACAAAATTCTACATTATCAAAGCCAATTCTTGACTGAGAATAGTCTAGCACCCTCACAGTCCTGCCAACACCTCTTGTATTTATATATAAGAATTAGTTATATGAAAAATTTAATATGAAAAGAATATTTTGACAGTTGTATATTAGTCTGAAAGAACATGTTTTGACAGTTACTGATGATGGGCGTTCTTAGAGATATCTGAAACCTAAAGGGAGTTTTTTTGACAGTAAAAAGAAACTGAAAAGGAGAATTTGACAGTTTCATGAAACTGAAGGGGAGAATTATGATTATTATAACTGTACATACATTTAACTGATGAATAGGGAGACATATTGTACTATTATATTGTACTGATATATAAACACCTTCATTAGATTGTATGTATATATATTTCAGGACACCCAGATGTTTGGGCGAGTGTTGTAGCAGGTAGACGTCCATCTTTCCCAGATAAACCTAAACCTAGGCATGTTCCAGGTACCACAATGACACTACATGCTCCACATCATGATCAGCTCTCATGGCAACACAGTCTGTCAGGGCAAACTGGGCATGTTCCATCTCCGGCAACCATGACAAAGTCACCATCATCTCCAGCTTCTATTGGTAGCAAACATTCCAACCCATCACCTGGTCAGGTATCTCCAGGGCAACATGTGATATACCCATGGTTTCAAGGATGTCATTCAAGTGCAAGTGATGGTAATCTTTTACAAGGCCAAAATTTAGGGTATTTATCCCCGGGACAGTTATCTTTTTCCAGTCATTCACCTCTCCCAGTTTTACCTAATGTCGAGGAAGATGACATTTATCACAATGTAAATTCTGAAATATCAGATATTGCTCAAGGTCAAACATCAAAGGTCACTTTTTCTCTAACAGATTCATCTTCATCTAAAAGTACAGAGAGTGGGTTTAGTGAGCATGTTGCTAAACAGACATATGCGTCAGTGTGCACAAAATGTAAAGATACGTTTGATGAAACAGACAAGCATAGAAACAGGGAAGAAAGGCCAGGGACTATAAGTGTGTCAGAGGTTAGTGAAAGAGGTCCAGGTCACAGTGAAAGAGGTCGAGGTCACAGGGGTCAGATATATAGACAAGAACATGACAACAGGGGATATGAAAATAGAAATAGAATAGGTAGGTGGAATACTGGTAATAGGGGTAATTTTAGAGGAAATAAATCAAACAAAAGTAATTTTCAACAATTTTCTCAGGAAAGAAGTGATAATTATCAGAGAGGTGGCAGACCAGGTCGTTATAGAAGAGGTCATAGAGGTAATTTCCAGGGTAACAGAAATAATAGAAACTATTTGGATAGTGAGAGCAAAGGTGTCAGTAGTGAGCCTGTTCTTGAAAAGGAAGTTACTCAGTCTAATATGCCAGTGCGGAGAACTGTGAGTTCCCCTGACAAAACTAGAGATAAAGACATAACACATTTCACTTATGATACTGAAGATAAAAAGGTATCTTCAGATAAACATGAAGCCTGTGATAATAATCTTAATCAGTTATGCTCTAATTTAACATCAGATTTAGTAATTAATGACAAAAAAGGGCATTTAGAAGAGAGTGAAAATAATGTATTTGGTAACATCTCGGACAGCCCCAACCAATCAACTGGACGAGAGTGGACCAGTGTTAATAAGAAGAAAAAACACAACACTAATGCTAAAGACTTCCATTATTCTGTAAGAAGGGATAATAACAGTTCTGATTTAAGCAGGGGTAGGAGATATAGTAAAAAGTCAGGAAACCATTTTAAACAATTTGAAAGGGACCAAATATCTGAAAGGGGAAGAGAACATCATGGTGCAAGGTTCTAAAAGCCTCTATCATGTATAGTCATCAAATTTTGCATTTTATCAAATAAAATTTTGTAACTTAGCAAAAGGAGGCTTGTAATTCATCCAACTGTCTATCCATATGTCAGTTTACTTACAAAGCAATCGGTACAGTACTAGTCCGACATGTTAACCATGCTGTCTCAACCATTTATTGTCTTTCATGATAAAAATTCTGGGTCAGATTTTGATATTATGTAATTTCTTCGAAATGATTGAAAAGTTGATACAATTATGTTAAGGTGGTTTCAGGGAACAATAAGTAACAGTAAATCATGATTTTGTTGCTCTTTTGTGGCTATAAATTATCAAAGTTGACTAAGGTCAGCATCCTGTGTTTTTTGCCAAAACTATGTTATGCATATGTTCAGTGTAAAAATTACTAATTCAGATGAAATTTCAAATTTATTTAATATCTTTTATAAAACTGTTTATGATAAATTATATTTATTTTTAGTTTTTTTTTTATTAATTTTATAAATAACTTGTTGATGAACATTGAATAAATCATGGACAAAACTATTGGCTCTTTATTCTTTTGAGCTAAGCAACTTAATAATGAGCACTGCAATGCTTGCATAATATACTACTCCTCTGGTTTTGAAAGAATTAAATGAGGGAAAATGACTTGTTTGTATTTACCATAAATGTGTTCATATTAACAGTTTGCTCCTTTTTGAGACCAACAAAACTGAAATGCAAAAGAAGCCTTTAAGGCACATCTTCTAGGAATTAATGGGTGGCACATCCACAAACTTGATTGGTCCTTTCAGAATTGTAGTATTTGATTGGTAGTTAATGTAGGAAACTCGGAGCTTAATTAAGAAATACCTTATAATAATCAATTTATTTGAACTTGTATGTATGAATTGTCGTCCAACATGGTTTGGTGCATCCCAAGATGGTTTTCTATTACATTTAATGTGTTGCTATGGCTAAAAACACCTCAATCTGTCCTATTGACCTATCTAATATGTCCTCACAAAATCAATGAACTGACCAAAAGACAAGCGAGAGTTATAAATAGAAGCACTTAAGCATTATATTTTCATTGACCAATGGATGTATTGTTATAAAACTTACTCTTTTGTATCCTCAGTCATTTATACATGTAGCCCTTGATGAGTTATTGTGGTCACCTTGTGTTCATCATCAACATGTTACTTTAAACCTCAATTCCTAAACTGTTGTTCAATACTGACCAGACTATAGTATATCATTCACAGACCTGTGAAGAGCAATTACCTCTTCAAAACAACAATTTCAGTTATTTCCAAAGTACATGTAAGACATCACAATAAATTAAATTTCTTTAAGGCATCACCGCTGCAACAATCGGAATCTTTGTCTCTCAAAGGTGGTTGCTCTGCAGAGATCTTACTGTATAATGGAATAATCATTGGGTGGTCCTTTATAAAGAAATAATAAAAGCGTTCCACTCTGAAAGTGAAGAGCCATCAAATGTCAGGAATGATCATAAGGAGGTGCTTTTTGTGTCACCTCTATGGAGTAGTGGCGACATATAGGGATCACTTCTCCGTCGTCTGTCTGGACGTCTGTCCGTCCGTCACAAAACTTGTCCGGACTACTCCTCATAAACTACTGGTGCAATTTCATCCAAACTTTACAGGAATGATCAGTACCAAGTCTAGTTGTGCATATTGTCAGCATTTTCCAGTTCAATGATTTTTGTAAGAGTTATGGCCCTTTCATAATTTTTATTTTTAAAGTTTGTCCGGACTACTTCTTCGTATACCACTAATGCAATTTCAATGAAACTTTACAGGATTGATCTGTAGCTAAAGTCCTTGCGCATATTGCACGGGTTTTCCGGTTGAATGATTTTTGGCCGAGTTATGGCCCTTTGATAAAAAGGTGTTTTTAACCAGGTTTTCCGAAGGAAAAAACTGGTTATTAGATTGAGGTATGTCGGCGGGCGGGCGGGCGTAAACAATTTCTTCTGTGCGCAACTCCTTCTACATTTCTCAACGGATTTTGACCAAACTTTCACAGAAGCTTTGTCATCAAGTGCCCTGGCGCATATTGTCGGGGTTTTGCGATTGGATAATATTTGACCTAATTATGGCCCTTTGTTTTTGCGTAAACAATTTCTTCTGTGCGCAACTCCTTCTACAGTTCTCAACGGATTTTGACCAAACTTTCACAGAATCTTTGTCATCAAGTGCCCTGGCGCAAATTGTCGGGGTTTTGGGATTGGATAATATTTGACCTAATTATGGCCCTTTGTTTTTTTTCCTTATATAGAATATATAGTGAACAATTTCTTCTGTGCGCAACTCCTCCTATATTTCTCAACGGATTTTGACCAAACTTTCACAGAAGCTTTGTCATCAAGTGCCCTGGGGCATATTGTCGGGGTTTTGCGATTGGATAATATTTGACCTAATTACGGCCCTTTGTTTTTTTTCCTTATAAAGAATATATAGTGAACAATTTCTTCTGTGCGCAACTCCTCCTACATTTCTCCACGGATTTTGACCAAACTTTCACAGAACCTTTGTCACCAAGTGCCCTGGGGCATATTGTCGGGGTTTTGCGATTGGATAATATTTGACCTAATTATTGCCCTTTGTTTTTTTTCCTTATATAGAATATATAGTGAACAATTTCTTCTGTGCTGAACTCCCTCTACAATTCTCAACGGATTTTGTTCAAACTTACAAAGCTTTCACAGAAGCTTTGTCATCAAGTGCCCTGGCGCATATTGTCAGGGTTTTGTGATTGGATAATATTTGACCTAATTATGGCCCTTTGTTTTTTTTTCCTTATACAAAATATATAGTGAACAATTTCTATCTTGCGCAACTTCTCCTACATTTCTCAACGGATTTTGACCAAACTTTCACAGAAGCTTTGTTATCAAGTGCCCTGGCGCATATTGTCGGGGTTTTGTGATTGGATAATATTTGACCTAATTATGGCCCTTTGTGTTTTTTCCTTATACAGAATTATTAATATATAGTGAACAAATTCTTCTGTGCTGAACTCGTCCAACATTTCTCAACGGATTTTGTTCAAACTTTCACAGAAGCTTTGTCATCAAGTGCCCTGGCACATAGTTTCGGGGTTTTGTGATTGGATAATTTTTGACCTAATTATGGCCCTTTGTTTTTTTCCTTATACAGAATATATAGTGAAAACTTCTTCAGTGGCAATTCCTCCTACATTATTCATGTTTTACATTGCACATAGTTACATTGTTTGTTGCTTGTATTCGTATTTCAAATACAACATATTTATCTACAATGGTGATAATTGAAAACCTGGTTTCATGGCATTGCCATGTTTCTTGTTTTCTGTGTGTTGCCAGATACACAAAAGTTTGTCCGGACTACTCCTCATAAACTACTGGTGCAATTTTATCCAAACTTTACTGGAATGATCAGTACCAAGGCTAGTTGTGCTGTCTGTCTGTCCGTCTGTCACAAAACTTGTCCCCACTACTCCTCATAAACTACTGGGGCAATTTCATCCTAACTTTACAGGAATTTATGTGGCCACTACTCCGATCACTTCTCCGTCTGTCTCAAAACTTGTCCCAACATGAAATTGGCCATCATGAGGCGACACATGTGATCACTGATCGCTCTTGTATACTTAAAGGCCCATTAAGCCCCAAAAATGATATTTCTTTTATTTGTCAAAAAGTTACTTTTGTGATCACTTTACGTCCGGCGTCTGTCCGTCGTCCGTAAACTTTTACTTTAAATGACATCTCCTCATAAACCACTAAGCCAATTTCATCCAAACTTCACAGGAATGTTCCTTTGGTGGTCACCTTTGAAAATTGTTCAAAGAATTTAATTCCATGCAGAACTCTGGTTGCCATGGAAACCAAAAGAAAAAACTTTAAATATCTTCTTCTAAAAAACCAAAAGAGCTAGAGCTTAGATTTTTGGCACGAAACATCTTCTAGTGAGTGTCTACCAAGTTTGTTCAAATAAAAGCCCTTGGGGTCAAAATTGGCCCCGCCCCAGGGGATCATTGATTTTCTCTTTATGCATATAGTAAACACTTAAAAAATCTTCTTTTAAAGAACCCAAAGAGCTAGAGATAAGATATTTGGCATGAAACATCTTCAAATGGGTGTCTACCAAGTTTGTTCAAATAAAAGCCCTGGGGTCAAAATTGGCCACGCCCCAGGGGGTCATTGATTTTCCCTATATGCATATAGTAAAAACTTAAAAATCTTCTTTTAAAGAACCCAAAGAGCTAGAGCTACGATATTAAGCATGAAACATGTTCTAATGGATGTCTACCAAGTTTGTTCAAATAAGAGCCCTGGGGTCAAAATTGGCCCCGCCCTGGGGGTCATTGATTTTCCTTATATGTGTATAGCAAAAGCTTAAAAAAATAAATCTTCTTTGGAAAAAACCAAATAACTAGAGTTTAGATACTAAGCATGAAACATCTGCTAGTGAGTGTCTACCAAGTTTGTTCAAATAAAAGCCCTGGGGTCAAAATTGGCCCCGCCCCGGGGGTCATTCTTTTTCCTTATATGTGTATAGCAAAAACTTAAAAAAATCTTCTTTGAAAAAACTGAAATAGCTAGAGTTTAGATATTAGGCACGAAGCATCTTCTAGTGAGTGTCTACAAAGTTTGTTCAAATAAAAGGCCTGGGGTCAAAATTGGCCCCGCCCCTGGGGACATTGATTTTCCTTACATGTGTATTATAAACAAAAACTTAAAAATATTCTTTGAAAAAAACCGAATAGCTAGAGTTTAGATATTAAGCATGACACATTTTCTAGTAAGTGTCTACAAAGATTGTTCAAATAAAAGCCCTGGGGTCAAAACTGGCCTTGCCCCAGGTGTGTCATTGTTTTTAACTATATGTGTAAAGGAAAAACTTTAAAAAAAAATCTTTTAAAAAACCCAACGAGCTAGACCTTAGATGTTTAGCATGAAACATCTTCTAATGGGTGTCTACCAAGTTTGTTCAAATAAAAGCCCCGGGGTTTAAACTGGTCCCACTTGGGGCCTATATACAGGTGAGCGACTTCAGGGCCATCATGGCCCTCTTGTTTGTTTCCTGTTACAGTTTCCAAGAAGTTACTTTATCACGATATTGCTAGCCATTCTTTATATTTTGGAATTTAGTGCAGTTATAATATTTAAGTTCCGTATTTTGTACGGAAGTCAAAATACTACTTTGTTTACATTGTGAAAACACATGGAAAAAAATGTTCTAATATCTGAGGGTTAATGTTTCTTTAAATGTTGATGTCAATGATGCTTTATATATGTTACAGTCATGATTTGCTGAATTACCCGTCATTTTCTTGTTAGCTTGACTTTTTCAAAGAAAACAAGGAGCTATTGCTACAGTTATTCCTTTTGCTGTCCCAAAATTTTAACATTGGCCAAACAAATTTTGGGCATATTATGTTATACCCCCTGACATCTGTCAGTTAGCAATTTGGTTTCCGGAGCATAACTTTAGGTCCATTTTGCCCACAATATTCAAACTTCATAGGATGATTGTCCATATTTGGTAATAGACCCCTATTGATTTTGGGCTTGCAAGGTCAAGGTCACTAATACCCTAAAACTGAAAACAGTTTCCTCTCAATAACTTAAGCATTAATCAACCTACAGCTGTAAAATTTTATAGGATGAATAGCCATGTCCAATACATGACCCCTATTTATTTCAGGGTCATAAAGTCAAAGGTCAGGGCCACAATGATCTTTACACTGAAAATTGTGGTTTCTGGAGCATAACTTAAGTTCCATGTGGCCCACAGTGTTCAAACTTCATGGGATGATTGTCAATATTGAGTAGAAGACCCCTATTAATATTTTGGTCACAAGGTCAAAGGTCAAGGTCACTATTATCGTAAAACTGACTTAATAACTTAACCTACAGCTGCAAAATTTTATAGGATGAACAGCCTTTATAGGATGAACAGCCCAAGGCCGTCGTCCATGGTCCGGCCGGTCGGTCCGGCCTTGGCCGGACCAATATTTTGGCCAAAAATGGTTAAAAAAAACAACAACAAAAACACGCATTGCTGATTAGCAATTTGACACTTAAATGGCCCCTAATGCAATGCGCAGTAATATACAAGCATGGCGCGAAGAAACAAATGGACACTGTTAATTGACCAGGTATATGTAGGGGTCCTACGAAGTTAAGTGTGAAGTTAATTGACATGGACGTACATGTATTCAATTTTTAGCTCACCTGTCACAAAGTGACAGGGTGAGCTTTTGTGATCGCTTTTCGTGCGGCGTCCGTCCGTCCGTAAACTTTTGCTTTAAATGACATCTCCTCATAAACCACTAAGCCAATTTCATCCAAACTTCACAGGAATGTTCCTTTGGTGGTCACCTTTAAAAATTGTTCAAAGAATTTAATTCCATGCAGAACTCTGGTTGCCATGGCAACCAAAAGAAAAAACTTTAAATATCTTCTTTTAAAAAACCATAAGAGCTAGAGCTTAGATATTTGGCATGAAACATCTTCTAGTGAGTGTCTACCAAGTTTGTTCAAATAAAAGCCCTGGGGTCAAAATTGGCCCCGCCCCAGGGGGTCATTGATTTTCCCTATATGCATATAGTAAAAACTTAAAAAATCTTCTTTTAACCCATTACTTCATGAGCATTTTGTGAAAAATGGCTGTTTTCATTGAAAAGTCTCCCGTTACAAGTTCAAATTGCTATAATACTATAAAAACTGCTTCAACACTAATCAAACTTGGCACAAATGTTGACTGGACCATTGCCCTTGCAACAACATGCTCAGGCTTAAATTTTCTGTTACCATGGCAACGAGGGGACATCTCAAAATTGCCAAAAATCACTATTTTGCGTTGATTTTTTCCATCATAATTGATTTCAAAGTGCTGCAACTTCTCAATGGATTGAGATAGAGTCAAATGCTTTTCAGCGTTGGTTACACGTTACCTTATGATCAATCTGAGGTCATTTATAGCCTCTCACAAGTCCAAAATTTTCTTGGCGATAAGGGGGACTTCCGCCCCCCTTCAAACCCCCCAAACAGAAGGGGGCACATCCCCCTTCTGGCAACCCCCTGATGTATCTTTTAGTTGGGGGGCCGCGCCGAAAAACTGGTCACTTTTTTAACAACATTTCTCAAAAACAAAAACAAGTGTTGGGGGCCTAAATAAGGCATTTTCACCATTTGAGACAACAAAAAAGGGGGGGTCGAAAAAGGCCGTTTAAAGGCTGTATGACAAGTATATGGGTTTAACAGAAAATGATGAAAATACTTGAAATTTACCCTTAAATCGCGTTTTTTCCATCGTTTAAACATGCCTGTCATATAAATTTGAAGAAAATTTGTTGTTTTGTAGATTTTTTTATTTTTTTTTAACCCATTACTTCATGAGCATTCTTGTGAAAAAAATGCGTTTTTTCATTGAAAAAGTCTCCCGTTTACAAGTTTCAAATTGCTATAATACTATAAAAAATGCTTCAACACTAATCAAACTTGCACAAAATGTTGACTGGACCATTGCCCTGTGCAACAACATTGCTCAGGCTTTAAATTTTCTGTTACCATGTCAACAGGGACATCTCAAAATTGCCAAAAATCACTATTTTGCAGTTGATTTTTTCCATCATAAATTGATTTCAAAGTCCTGCAACTTTCTCAATGGATTGAGATAGAGTCAAATGCTTTTCAGCGTTGGTTACACGTTACCTTATGATCAATCTGAGGTCATCTATAGCCTCTCACAAGTCCAAAATTTTCTTGGCGATGAGGGGTCTCCGCCCCCTTCAAACCCCCCAAACAAAAGGGGCACATCCCCCTTCTGGCAACCCCCTGATGTATCTTTTAGTTGGGGGGCCGCGCCGAAAAACTGGTCACTTTTTTTAACAACATTTCTCAAAAAAAACAAGTGTTGGGGGCCTAAATAAGGCATTTTTTACACCATTTGAGACAAACAAAAAGGGGGGGGGGGGGTGAAAAAGGCGTTAAAAGGCGTGTATATGAAGTAATGGTTAAAGAACCCAAAGAGCTAGAGCTTAAAGATATTGGGTATGAAACATCTTCTAGTGAGTGTCTACCAAGTTTGTTCAAATAAAAGCCTTGGGTCAAAAATTGGCCCCGCCCCTGGGGTCATTGATTTCCCTATATGCATATAGTAAAAACTTAAAAAATCTTCTTTTTAAAAAACCGTAAGAGCTAGAGCTTAGATATTTGGCATGAAACATGTTCTAGTGAATGTCTACCAAGTTTGTTCAAATAAAAGCTCTGGGTCAAAATTGGCCCCGCCCCAGGGGGTCATAGATTTTCCCTATATGCATTAAAGTAAAAAACTTTTAAAAATCTTCTTTTAAGAACCCAAAGAGCTAGAGCTAAGATATTTAACATGAAACATCTTCTAATGAGTGTCTACCAAGTTTGTTTCAAACATAAAAGCCCTGGGCGTCAAAATGGCCCCGCCCCAGGGTGGATCATTTGATTTTCCCTATATGCATATAGTAAAAAACTTAAAAATCTTCCTTTAAAGAACTCAAAGAGCTAGAGCTAAGATATTTAGCATGAAACATGTTCTAATGGGTGTCTTCCAAGTATGTTCAAATAAAAGCCCTGGGGTCAAAACTGGCCCCGCCGGGGGGTCATTGATTTTCCTTATATGTGTATAGCAAAAACTTAAAAATCTTCTTTGAAAAACCCAAATAGCTAGAGTTTAGATATTAAGCATGAAACATCTCTAAGTAAATATCTACAAAAGTTTGTTAAAATAAACGCCCGGGGGTCAAAACTGGCCTGCCCAGGGGGTGTCATTGTTTTTAACTATATGTGTATAGTAAAAACTTTAAAAATCTTCTTTTAAAAAAGCCAATGAGCTAGAACTTAGATGTTTAGCATGAAACATCTTCTTATGGGTGTCTTCCAAGTCTGTTCAAATAAACAAATAAAAGCCCTTGGGTAAAAATTGGCCCGGGGGTGGGGGCCTATATACAGGTGAGCGACCTCAGGGCCATCATGGCCCTCTTGTTTATGTACACTTGCCCATCCGTTACTTACGACACACTTAAATCTGTAAAAAATCGATGAAATATTACTATAACATGTACTAGCGACAGGCTGTAAACTGTACCAAATATACGGGAAAACGCCCCTGAGAGCATCCTAGAATAAAAAATTTCCGGGGGAGCATGCTCCCGTACCCCCCTAGTTCTGCCTTAAACTTACCAAATTAGCCTCACAAATCATAAAATCGTGACGACGGGCCTGCTGAGCCATGTCCAATACATGACCCCTGATGATTTTAGGATCATAAGATCAAAGGTCAGGGTCACAATGACCTTAACACTGAAAATTGTGGTTTCTGGAGCATAACACAAGTTCCATTTGGCTTACAGTGTTCAAACTGTATAGGATGATTGCCTATATTGAATAAAAGATCCATATCTATATTGGGGTCACAAGACCAAAGGTTAATATCAAATGACCTCAATATTGTTTACAGTTTAACAACTGTAACACTTAATTAGAGGATCACTTATATTGAGAACATTAATTATATGCCCTAAAAATTTGCTCATATTATGTTATACCCCTGGCGTCTTTCAGTCCATCCGTCGTAGCATTTTTCCTTACAAGATAACAACTTGATGTTGGTGCTTTGGAAACAGCAACTGTATATATATAAAGGTTCTTCAGCTATAAAGGAGGATTGCTTTTTGAAGGAGGTAATACTTTATTTAATTCCCATGTCTTGCAAATGCTTTATCCTTACTTTAGGAATAAGAAAGAGTCGAGCTTGGTCCCCGCTAGGCGGTGGCTCTTGTTTACATTACACACCATATTACTGGCGGCAGTGATACACACCATATTACTGTGTTGGCAGAAATCTAAAATTTACAAATGACAACAGATAAGTTTTAAATTTGGTTGGCATATTTATATTTCGCAATCGAGCCATAAACCTCCTGTCAGTTGACTTGTCATACTGTCGGGTAATTTTGGACTGTATGCTCACAATCTGACTAATGTTCAGATCTACTTATCTCGTAATGCGTAGCGTTATTTAGGAGCTGATTTCAATCGGATTTGTATGCTCATTTCGGTTCGAGTGGATTAAAAGTAACATCTTCGTAAAATGCGTGCAAAGGATTGTTTTTGGTCAATGTATCTCGAGATTGAAATAAAGAGATTTCGTGTTATACGTATAAACATTCACCGCCACTTATATAGATACAATGTATATTCTTGAGAATGTAACAGGCGTCCAAACCTGCAAACTAGCCCGGTCGAAGAGAAACACAAATGTATTTGAAACACTCTGTAAGATCACACTTTTATTATTTTCTGCATTGTTAGCGTACTTTTTTCCAAGATTTGTAATATTGTCAGTAAAAATATACCAACCAATTTTATAACCTACCTGTATTAGATTTTAGATTTCTTCCATCAATGTGTCATCACTGGCGCCGGTTATACAGTGTGCATAACGAAAAAAGCTTTAATACACCCTTTCTTTCTTCATCACAACGAAACGAGCGCCGAAAAACAAAACTATTAATTTAATGCTATTCATCATAACTGATGTAACAGAGAAGTAATAAAATCTTTTGATATGAAAAAGAAAATTTCCCTGGAGACAGAGGGTTGAGAGTTTTATTGAATTTACATTCATACAATTATGTAATAATATGCAGTTGATAACTGGTAATACATCATACACGCAATCAGATGTTTCCGCAAATGGCGTATACACAAAACAGTTGTTTCGAGGTAATTTCTTATTAAATCCTTGGTAAAAAATACAGAAATAAATGCCCCTTAGAAAGGGTAGCCATTCTTTTCAATTTTCCATTTCCTGCAACTTGTAAGTTTTACTCACTGTTCAAATATATTTCCGTTACCATGGTAATTTCAAAGACATATTTGTCCGCCCATGGATATCATAACTAGTATTCATATCCTGATTTTGAAAGGGCTTAATGCAATCAAATATCTCTTTAGAGAAGATGTTATTACAGGACAGATCGGCAGATCGCATGCAGGTCGTGTCTTATGAATGAATCATATGATCCAAGAACTCATTTCGTAAGGATCATTTTCCCATTATTTATGAATCAACACAAGAGCTTTTATATCGTGATACAGTATGCCATTACTGCAGTTAAGTACAATATGCTATGATATTATATGCACTTAGTTATGATAGAGTCGACTTTCTGATTTGTAGGGAACAAATTTGAAGTTTGGCATCACTTTGGCTTATAATAATAATACATTTAATTAAAAGGTTATATTTGATTAAACGACAAGAAAGTAATGAAAATTTTATCAGTCTATATTTCATTTTTACTTAGTGGTAACAAAAAGTCAATTGTTAAAAGGTCAAAATAGCGGACGCCATTCTAATAAATGAATTTATTGAGCGTCTTACATGGTGATATAACTCGACCTTTTCCGGAGGAGAAAAATCAAGTTATTCCTACAGTCGTGGTGTTCTCACCGATGCAGTTTCCTTTCGAAAACTTAACTCTTATATTTGTTCAAATGGGTTGCCTTCATAATTCCTGATTACTTTGTTTTATTCTTTACAAATTTTATTCAACAACCACTTATTAATTAGTGACCTCGATCTGTAAATGACCATAAATGTGAAGGTCAAATATGAAATTTGATCAAATTCTGTTTAGGAGATGTTTCTTTGAAATCCATTGCTACAATGCTTTTCATTTGATGTGTTTGCTTTAATACAAATAGAAAAATCTCTGATGTGGTTCCGCTTGGCGGTGGTTATTGTTTGGACATACGTTCGTTAGATCGAAAGACCGTGGTGTTAAAGCCACAATTTCTAAATCGTGCAATCCAGAAATGTTTGTCGAAACCAAGGATCGTCCATGTAGTTCCAATCGGAACTACTTTTACAGAATTCCTGCACATGCTTGTTTGCCGTAATTAGCGTAATTAGGCTATGGGCGTCTGGTAGAATGCGTTATGGATCTTCATGGACTAGCTAATTAACATTCAGAAGACTGTCTACCGGGTTGTTTATTTAAGTATTAGAATTATGTTCAAGACAGGTAAAATACCTCAAAGCTTTTGACATTAGATTTTGTCAGTCTTGCAAGTAAGATATTATGTATTTTCCGCCTGTTTATATTATTAAAACTTGAGAGAATAAAGAAATATTAATTGTCGTTAAATGCTATATATCTATAGATTGATTTAATTTGTAAGAACATACACTATAAAAACGAATGCTATTACTCTTTTGATTAGTTTTTGTTAGAGGCATGAAACATTTTGTTTATTTTCACCACGTAGGTTTAAAACCCCATTTCGTTTGACTTCCTCGATTTACCAAAAACAACAACAACAAGAACAAAACAAAAGAAGCAATATTGAGATTATGAATAGTTGTCAGTATATATAATACAAAAACTTTCCAATATTGTATTGGAATTTAGATCATATATGAATAATGTCATAGAGTTTTCATACTTAATGACATGTTTCCAGAATGTTACCAAAATGAAAACTTATAGTTGTCGTACGTAGACCAAATTTCCCGCATTCCCATTCATTTCCTGAAAATAGTTTTAACTGACTGTATTTACTGTTAGTAATAAAGAAATATATGGCATTGATTAAGCAAAGACTTACAATACGTAATATGAAAGTAAGTAATAGCACTAGCAAAACCATCTGTATTTCTATACTATCTGGTTATTGTTTTTACTACTGAGTATACTGTAAGTCTGCACAGAACTATTACAATATTAATCAAGATATGGTTAAAATCCCTCGTATATAATACCAAATAATCTTCTTCAGATTAATGATACGGTAAAAGAACAATATTATTATGTTGTCTTGTCTGAAAGCATAATCTTGTAAATAAAACACAATTAAGCCTAGTTACTTATGCCTCTTCACATAGCTTTACAATTAAAGCGTTTGTCGGGGAGATGACCATGCACACATTTTTGGACTAGGAACGCTTCGGCCTATTGTAAACGTTCTTTGAACTATTGTATGTGTACATGTAGTGGATAAGGTAAGGTCGTCAATTGTCAAGTTCACCATGGTCTCGACTAGAAAAAGCTTGTATGACCAATAACTAGAGAACATTTCCAATAGCCTTCAGTCCTTATTTTGTGTGGATGATTTCCGAGTCATAACACGTTGATGACCCATATTGAGGTCAGATAGTCAAAGGTTAAGGTCAGATTGGCCTTGACCACAAAAAAGTAACAAGAAAAGAGTCTTTGGCGTAACTGATGTACTGCAGAAGTTCTGTTACTTTGTACTTGAGTGCAAAGATCTTGTTATTGCTGTTGACCACAAACCTCTACTCTACTCACGAACAACAATGCTCATACGACTTGCTTGTTACCACAAGTTTGGGATTATTTTAGTCGGCAATACAAACATTTATGTCTACGTAGTGGCACTGTGTATTGCAAATTTCTTAGAATGATGGTAAATGGGGTTTGCTAAAAAATAATAATCGTCACTTAATTACATCGTAATACATTGATTATTGTTTTGATTGTGGTGGTGATGATGATGTTTAACGGGGCTAGTTCATTAAATCTCTCACAAAATATAGTTGTTTGTAACCAGTTTGACGGACATTACCCATTTATTTGTACAGCTTACTGTATTTATTAAAAGACGGAATTTCTAAGCAGAACGTGCATGCACGCTTTCAATGGCTTTAACTTTGTTATCATTAGTTTATTATTGGTGTATTTGACGCCAGGATAATTCAATTTAAACATTGATGCACAATTTGCTCGTACATCCACTTAATAATACATAATATACGAGGTTGTATAAAATGGCAATCTGCACATGCCATTTTCTACATTATTTACACGTATATATCAATGTAAGAATTAAAAAAAAAGGAACATAGATACGACTTTGCAGGAAATGATCCATTTGTTTTTCCGGATATTGTACTTAAAATATCGCCTTACGTTGATGAGAATGTTTTCTGGAATGGGTGCAGAAACGTAATAAGGAAGTATTCAAAATAACGTGTGCGAAAATTCCGCGGATAATTACCATGACCGGACTAATACATTTCTCAGTCGTTACCGACACAATGCATCCATCGAAACGTCGATAGGTAGGTTAGATAAGGAAACCGGGATATAGCGATGCTATTTTCTGTCTCATCGTATCATTTTGTAAACTTCTTTATCGGGACACTCGCGGCAATAACTCTTCATTATAAAAGATTTGGATGAAGAAAGAATGACAACAATTACTTGAACACAGCCAGAATTTTAGTGATTTGAATCTTGCCTGTCTATTCCCTAGAATTTGAAAATGTATCACAGTCATAGATTAAATCAAGCAGGCTTGCTGATTAGTTAATTGGACTAGAGTGTATGGTATAAATTTGCTGAAAGTGAAAAATAACAATGACGTCGTAAAACCTTCATACAACAGTGTTTTGAATAGTTCCATGTCTCTTCTCATTAATTACCCCTCCAGTAAATGTGTGTCTGTAAGTAACTGAAACTTTATAATAATGGAAAACCACAAGGTTCGCTACACAAACACGGATATTTCTAATGCTAATTAAATGTGCAAAATCAATGTCGGCAATAACATGTTTTATTCTTTGATAGACAAAAAAAAATGTTTTCACCGTCAAATCCGAATAAGGACGTAGAACACAATTGTCAGAATACGGTATTTTGGTACAATAATTTAATACATTATTAGTCATATTTCGGGGGTCATTCCTGAAAACTATACCCAAGGAACCGTCTACTTATCCCACATCATATCTTAATCAGCGGTAAAGTAAATAAATATTAAGTAAACTGCGAGGTATAATGAGTTAAGTTATTCTATTGTATGTAAATTGTAAGTAAGTGCGAGAATATGTTGAGTTAGATTATTTTTATTATATTAGATTATTATTATTATTATTTCATAGTGAGTGATTGCTTTAAAGTTATATAAATAAAACGTAGATTATTTACCAAATTATTAGAGAACCATTATGTGTTTTTTACAGACGTAACTTACAAATGTCCTATCTGTTTTAGTTTAATCGTATTTCAAACTGTATTATAAAATTGATTCTGAGATATTTTCAATCATAACACCTATATACTAAAATACATTTCAAGCTCGACATCAAAAAGTAAGATATGCATATAGAGTAATATATTGCGGGTTAGAAGTTAAAAAAAAAGAAATATATTGTGGACTCAACATTTAGAAGTTAGATATACACCATAAAGTAAACATCATAGAGTATATATATTGTGAACTCGACATTAAAGGTAAGATAAGCATCAAAGAGTAAATTTATTGCGATCTCGACATTAAGAATTTAGCTATTGCATCATAGCATAAATATTTCGCGAGCTCGACATTTAGAAGTTAGCTATGCATCATAGCATAAGTATTTCGCGAGCTCGACATTTAGAAGTTAGCTATGCATCATAGCATAAATATTTTGCAAGCTCGACATTTAGTAGTTAGCTATGAATCATAGCATTAGTATTTGCGAGCTCGACATTTTGAAGTTAGATATACATCATAGCATAAGTATTTGCGAGCTCGACATTTAGAAGTTAGCTAATGCATCATAGCATAAGTATTTCGCGAGCTCGACATTTAGAAGTTAGCTATGCATCATAGCATAAATATTTTGCAAGCTCGACATTTAGTAGTTAGCTATGAATCATAGCATAAGTATTTGCGAGCTCGACATTTTGAAGTTAGATATACATCATAGCATAAGTATTTGCGAGCTCGACATTTAGAAGTTAGCTATGCATCATAGCATAAATATTTTGCAAGTTCGACATTTAGCAGTTAGCTATGCATCATAGCATAAGTATTTTAAGAGTTCGACATTTAGAAGTTCAATTAACACATAGGGTAAATAGATATACAACATAGAGTAAATGTATTGCGAGCTTGAAGTTTAGAAGTTTGATAAAAACAAATAAGGTAAAGACATACTAGTATCACGGAGTAATATATGCAAGCTCGACATTTAGTATTTAGATATGTGTCACAGGGTTATATGTTGCAAGCTACACATTATGAAGTTAGACATTGAGGCGCTTGACTTTATTGTAGAGTAACATATTGCAAGCTCGACTTTTAAAAGTTACATTCGTACATATTTCTTATTTCAATATATTTCGAGATCGACATGCTTATTATGGTGGCTGATGTATACCATGTCGTATGTTTGCTCCGCAGGGCGCCAGACAAAAACACGATAATACGACATTCACCATTTAAGCCTTGAGTACCGTGGAGCGAAAGTACGACAAACTGTTGACATTCTCATATTGTCGTGTTTTTGCCTTTGCGCCCGCGGAGCTAAAGTATGACAAAATGGTGACATTGTCGTATTGTCGTGTTTTTGCCTGGCGCCCCGCGGAGCTAAAAAAACAACATGGCACAAATCAGCCACCATACAATACTAGAGAAAATCTATTGAAAGTTCGACATTAAAATGTTAGATACTAATCATTTCTGTACCTTGTACAACTCGGATCAGTAGATTCAGCAGATATGACAAACTCGGAAAAGCACTTTTCCTTAGTTCATGGCAAATGTCACCATATATTATATATAATTAGTTGTCGTGTACATTATATATTGCCGGTAATTAAGATATAATCGTTAAATCTGTCAGTTTGACGAATTTTTCGGGTAAAAGGTATAATTTGTCAAATTATACGTTATCAGTTTACATCATTATACTTTTAGTCGGTGCATATTTTTGTATTTTGTCATTCTAATTACAAAGTACTTTTTCTTTTTGAGAAAATAATAATGTTTTTATTTTCGTGTAAATACCATATGGATAACTTCATTTTTCATAAATAACAAAAAATGGCACTTAAGATGACACTAGAAGGTTTTTAGAGTTTTGAAAAAGTCTTCGATCCTTTGAAAATGGCGAATCAACAAATATATCACTAGTAATGGGCAACGGTTTATAAAATAAATAAATGAATAAAAACATTGACTGGAATTTAACTAATATATTTTTTATATTGGTGGTAATAAAAAGTTGAACAGGTTATATGACTTTATATAAACAGTTGTAAGTTAATATAACCTGAGCCACATGGCCTTTTAATAATAATAGCATTATATATCGTTCCTTTTAAACATATATCTTTCATATCTTCTTAAAACACACGGTGCATGACATCAAAATGGTATATAGGGATTTTTTGTTTCTTTCAACCGCACAAAAGTTCTCTTGTTTCAAAACCTCTAATTGTACTGGATATGACCTTCAGTGGCGTAGCTTCCTTTAGGCACTGTAGGCACGTGCCTACACTTTTTCCGCAGAAATGAAAAATGAAATGATTACAAAAATGCAATAATAATTTAAGGGTAAGGGCGGTAGATGTGTAGGTCCTAATTTTAGAAAAAGAACTGTCACCTTATTTGAAAATATATCGAGTTTTATTTCATAACGAAAGTGTTGCCGTGCTATAAAGTTGTTATGTGGTAAAACCTATCAGAGACGCCACGGATAAAGTTTTTAACAATATTAAAGTTTTTGAGCGCTTCGATTCAAAATATAAATATTACAAGTACAGCTAATTTCTATCTCAGTATGCACGACCAGGATAATTATTCCATATCTAGATATCGGTAGTACTAGCTTTATACAACTGATGAGGAAACTAAGTGATATCTTTCGAATGAAGCCTTGACATCTTGTCTTTTATATTCTCTTCCATTCTTAAGATATTCATGATTAAATTATGTGTACGTTATTCTGTTCAAACTGCATCTCCGTCAAATCTTGAGCACAAAACACAAAGTAGAATTGAAACCTGGCAAGTTCATAAAGTCGCTTTGAAGTAAACGTGAAACATAATCTGTGTTACGATAAGTTTTTTAAAATGTATTTTAATGATATATACAAGTTATGTGTTCGAATACACATCAAATTCTGCATTAATTAGCGTAGTGGTGGAGAGTATGCTTTTAAAGCTAGCGATGTAATTCTTTTTTTTTAAATTTATACTTAGTTGAAACTTTATTTATTCATTAAATTGCACATAAAGTAACATTTACAAATATTTCTCAACAATGTAATCCAGACAAGTAAAACAATACCTCTCCAGCTAAAGTAGATACAAAAATGTTGCGGATAGATGTAAGCTCTTTGAAATAGAGAAAATAAGACTCCCTAAAGAAAGCCCAACACGGCAAAATTGAAAATGTTGCAGGCTCGGTTTTATGAAAGTACAATTAAAAATAAGAGAATAATTGGTTGTTGAATTATCACTATATAGAGAGACTTAGGTAACTTATGGAGAAATATTAGAAGAAATGAAGCATGTAAGGAAAAACATGATTGAAAATATCCGATTTTTTAGTTCTTAAAATAAACATGTAAATTAATATGAGCGTTCTGACATGCCAAGTTCATTTACACTGATAGTAATTCTTTTTCTTTCATTACTGTTGGTAACGTACTTATTGAATTACTGGAGGTGTAAGTTTGCTTTGTCTTTACTTTCTTTATATGTTTTACTCACGTAAACAGTCATATTCTATGTTCTATATATGTTTCACCATAAACAATAAAAAGAGACTTTCATTTATGAATTATGGGAGCATAAAATCTTATTGAGAAAATGTATCCGATGCTGTTTGTGTGACATTAGATATTTCATCATCAATTGGTATTTAAATACCGATTTTCCGGTGTTAGGGGTGCTTTGGCATTCGATCTTCTTGATCATTGTTTTATTATTTTTTAATTATATATTTAGACAACCTTATTTTGAATTTTTAAATTTTGATATTTGCTTTAAAATTTGCATAAATTTGTTCTTTTTAAATGTATAGTTCTGGATTGCGTATTACCCAAAGGTATTTACGGAAAAAAGCTTCTTTTTGCCAAAATGTCACAGTGGCTTTGCGTTGAGTTAGTGATATAAGTATTGTCATCTTTATATTGATGTATCGAAAATGCAGCAAAATTATGAATACTCTTCCTTCAGAACATGCCTTAACATACCCCAGAATGCAGCTATGGCAATGTAGATTTTCAAAAAAATTTTCGGGGGGAGCATGCCCCGGACCCCCCCTAACACAAGTGCCTACACACTGGTTCTTTCAAACCTACGCCCCTGAATCCACGCTTCTCCATTGTTTAATAATTGTTAGTAATCTTTTTACACAACATTATCATTAAATAAGCGCTTGACGACTGGTGTCAGATAATGAAGGACGAATAATAACTCAGCACGAAGGTTTCTAACTGATACACAATCTTTAAGATTTACCAAAAATCTCGTGTTTGGATTTGAAGATAAACAACGGCAACATTATCGTTAAGTTAATAACTCTGACATAATTGTAACAATATAATACAATAAATACACCAATAGGTTGACATTAAGTACATGTTTTATCTGATATAATCGACAACATATCATGGTTAAAGTTATTATCCACCATGACGAAATTATACTGAAAAGGATAGTTATGAAAAGTGTCAGATATGGGTCAGTTTTTGAAAAATTAACAAAGACACATTTTTTGACACACTAGACATTAGTGAATTCGGTGCTTTTTTTGGGGTTAAAATCTGCTATAAGATTGCGGTGAACGAAATTGTACCTTTAACAGTTACAATTATCAGAAAATTAAAGTAGAACCAGATTTTATTATGTACTATGTGTATTTCAAAATTTTCAAATCCTTGTTTTTAAATTCCACATGTGACAATAGTGGCCCATCTATGGTGGCTGATTTGCGCCATGTATTTTTGCTCCGCGGGACGCTAGAAGGGACCACTTTTTCTAATCAGATGGGGTGATGACCTCTACTGAAAAGCCTTTTAAAGTGGCCACAAAACATCTTTCTAAGTGACATGTTCATGGTGATCATTGAATAAGTGACAAATGCTCATGTTTATGATGTTATCAGTTTCATGTTCGCGACGGCATTAGTAATGTTCACTGAAAAATGTCTAAGGCGAACTTTCTTGAGTTCACGTAATAATTTTCATAGCTCGCTGAACAATAGTGTGACATCAGTTGAGTTTGTGGGGGCTTCAGGTGAGGTAAGTGGTCGTCATTAGCTGTAGAATGACCCTCAGTTGATACTGAAAACAGATAGCTCAAGTTTTTCAATTTGCTAACAAGAAGAACAGTACATGTGCACTAAAAGTCTTTTGGTATTGTTTATAGTGTGATAAAATTTTGAAGAAATTCAGGAAAGCTTAAATCAATATTTACCCAATATTTACCCATTTTTGTATCGGGTTTTGTACGCAGTCCTCGTCGAGATATTCTTTCCGTCGTGGTTTCTGGTGTGTCCAAAAGCATGCAATACATTTTAAGAAAATGTCACTAAACGGACGCAGAATACAGATTTCCACGATGTCTCACCGAACGATGCTAAATATTCAAACAAATTCTTATTGAAACATTATTGAGATTTGGCTAACAGCATAGGAATTGCCTGTCAAAATTCCAGTTGAGCACCATATGTGCTGAAGAGATCCATATACAGGTGATATAGAACATCATCATCATAATTACGGATCACTTCCATGATACATTCAATCTAATGAGCAATAGAGGGTTTATTAGTTTCTGTTGAAAATCAGTTTGTAAAATTAGTGCGTTTGATAAATAAATAATACCTTATTAATAGTGCTAGCACTAGAAATACTGAAAAATACCGAGTACATAAAAATGTTGATACTACTCGTATAATTAATAATTTCCCTCTGAGGATACGTAACTTAGAGGCAAACCAAACTGTTATATATTAAACAGTTGACAAATAAAAGTGAGGAATAAATTGTACCATATATTTTTTCCATACAATTAATTAAATTCACACAGATAATCATCATTTCAAGACTCCACAAGTGTATTAAATAGCATTTTACTCACATGCACAAGTATTTACTTTTTGATTGTCATGTAGTGAAATGCAAGTAAACCTCCTTATAAAAGCTGTCTGCAAAAGAAATATTCTTCTCTTGTTTGAAAGTTGTTTCAGAGTAAACGACGCGACATCAAACGAATATCGGTATGAAATAATGGTAAATGAAGAATCTTGAACTTAAATCTATTAATAATGTTGACAGATAACTATTATTGTTACATAATCATAGGTGTTTAATCAACACAGCAAGATATCGATAAGATAGGCTATTATTTGTAGTGATTTATATTGACATTTACGGAAGCTTATCAGTGCCTCCACTTATCTAAAGGTTTCACGTCATGTCAACTTGTTTCTTCTCGTTTTGACCAGAAACATTCCATGAAGACGTTATGATTAATTCGTAATACATAAAACATTCCATGAAGACGTTATGATAAAATACGTAATAAGTAGAAAGTTTCAATCATTGCAAAAATACTTTGTTGAATTACGTGAGCTATTTGTCAATGCGAGTAACGTCTTTGCGTCTTACTAAATATTTCAGCAAAGTCGTGAAATCAAGAAGTTTCGACAGTTTTTTTGTCGGAGAGTCAAAAGCTTCAAGCATATCGAGAAAAATCAGTTGCAATGACTAAAAGCTTCTCATCTTTGTCAGTAAATTTTATTGAGAAATGCAAAAACATCTTATCAATGCGAATAAAAATTAGTCGACTTAGCGCAAAACATCTCACCAACTGTAGGCCCTGATACGCTTCCGTAGACATTGGGTGTGTTATTGAAGATTGTTCTACTAGTTGATTTTCTGTCCGTTTTTATTTGATTTTTTGTGAATGGTATTCACTTGTTATATTTACAAAATAAATGTATTCTTGCGACAACAATCCATACCAAATACTAATGTAATTGGAAATAATTTTAGTGAAACAAGTGCCAAGGGTTTTTCTTTTTCTTCCTCAACATTCTGTTTTACTTAACGTCAGTATAAGTGACGATATAGAAAGTCCCATACGTGTATGTTTAAAATAAACATGGACTTCCCCACTATATAATCAATACCTTTAGTACGCTGAATATCTCTTTCATTATGGATGATATGTTATTCAAGCTCGGCTTGGGGAAATCTGTCTATTTCGGACATTAGTTTAAATTACAGAATGATACACAAAAGAATAAAACACAAACTGCTTTATTAACGTGAGCCGTAATTATAATGATGGTTTTTATAGCATGCACATATGGATTTCCTCAGCACATATGAAGCTCACATGAAATATTGAACGGCGATTCCTTCGTTTGAAGCCAAAGCTCAGTTTTGACATCTATATAAGAGAATA